>NC_080103.1:19358460-19661835 GCF_950005125.1 Chionomys nivalis
TTTTGAGACAGGGTTTCTCTGTGTGACAGTCCTTCCTGGCTTTGTAGACCAGTCTGGCCTTGAACTCACAGAGATTCTCCTGCCTCTGCCTCCCAAGTGCTGGAATTAAAGGCATTGCTACCATGCCTGATGTGTTTGTGTTTTCTTTCTGTTCATATATTTCTCTGTCTCCCTTTCTCAACCCTGTCACTTGGTTATCTCTGGGTTGGCCTCTGTCTGTCTGTCATCTACCCCCTCCCCCCCGACCCTGTGGTGTGTGTGTGTGTGCGCACACACACGCGTGCATGAGTGCTCACAGGCGTGGGTGTTCGAGCACACCTACAACTGTAGGCCTTGCCCTTCTTTCTCCGCCCGCCCCCTTCCTCATCTATTTCTCCATGTTGGTTTTTTAAAAACCAACCAACTAATCAAACAAACAAACAGGCATAGCTCTGGGGCTTTCTAACTCTCTGGGTACCTTGCCTACCTGCCTCTAGACAGTCTCTGATACGTGATTATGATTTTATTTCTCTTTTGTCTCTCCTCTGTTCCTCATCAGCTCCCACAATACATGAGCCAGAAAAGACCAAAGGCCACTTTCTCCTTTCAACACAGTCATTGTGCGTTGTTTACGAGATGGCAAGTCACGTTCCCATTTGGGACCTTTTTCTCCACTGGTGGGACAAGGGGATGGAGAGTTAGTCTGTCCTGTGGAGCTTCCTCTGTCTTCAGCTCTTCCTTTAGCGTAGTGTGCCCTATCCTGTTATGCTCCAAGGCCTCTGCCTCTCTGCTTCCTAAATCTGACCCTGAAGTCTGGACTCTAGTGTTTTAGGGACGCCAATGTGGAGAGGACTCCGTTATTGTCAGCCAGCAAGGCCCTCAAAGCAAGATTCCTCACTTCTCCACTCCCTTAAACACCAGGGTAGACACGGTCCCTTTCTGGGGCCATGTCTGGGATACAAACCAGATTAGGTCATCTCTCTAATCCTCTCTGTGCTGGGGCCTCTGCCAGGCAGGGACACCCACAGTGCAGTGTGTGTGTGTGTGTGTGTGTGTGTGTGTGTGTGAATTCTTGGAGAGGCAGGTCACACAAGGTTCTCTCCTCTGGTACCCTCTCCTGCCTGTAAAGTCCAAATCAGCAACCGTCCCTGAGTGAAAAGCGTCCGAGGCTTGAGCCAAACTAACCTTCCACCGCCATTCCAATCTCCTTCGCAGCCCCTCCAGGACCGGATTATGCGTTTCAGCCATCCATCCCCCTGTTCCTGAATAGCTCAGAATCGACCCATCTTTAACGCATATCCCACACCCTAACTGTGTGCATTCTGCAGTCATCTCAGAAGGACTTGTCAATTCCTTCTTGAAGAGCTCCGAACTTCCAGAGGAACGTAGGGACCGTGGGGGAGGGACAGGGGAAATCAGGCTGGCCTTCCGCTTTGCCCTCTAAACTGGAAGTCTCCAGCCAGTCCCTGAAGTTTCCTTGGAGAGATCTCTCTGGACCGATAAGATCAAAGCATTCCCTCTGCCAAATCATTACCTTATTTTCGAGGCAATTACAAAACTTATTGTATCAATTAGCCAGGTCTCCAGCTGCAGCTTTTTATCGCTGGCTTTTGGTGCGCCGGCAAAGGGTCTGCCCAGCCCAGAAGGGTGGGGTCTGACCCGGGAGCGTCCCGCTGCGCTGCTGTCTGCCGGGATGGACAGCGGAGGGCAGGAGGGAGCAGAGGGGAGTCGAGCCCACCTACCACTCTGGCCACGATCGCTCCGTGCCGGGCGCCACACTGCGCGGACGTGGTCCAGAAAGACGCTACAGACCCTGGGGTGAGGCAGGTCGCCGGGTCTAGAAGGGGACAGGGCTGAGCGAGCACAGACGCCCAGCCACCCGCGACGCGAGCAGGCCGACTGGACTGCACCTTGTGGGCAGGGCGCCCCGCCGTGGCGTTTTCTGGAAGAACAGGCGGGCCGAATTTCGTTTTGGGTATCCCTGGGATTCAGATAGGGGTGGACATGGAGAAGGGAGGTGTTCCCAAAAGTGTGAGAGGGTGGTGCTGAAAGTTTCCGCCAGGACCACAGCCCCTTCTTGTTGAACCAAATGCACCTGGATCCAGGTTGGGTGAGGGATCTCTGGAGGTTCTCAGAATTTTGGTCTTAGAAACACAAATATTACGAGATTCTCCCAAAGATCTTTTGCTTACGTGGTTTGTATTCACCCATGTTAGATTAGCACAAACACAGGGACCAACTGATAAAGCTCCTGATGGACGAGGCTAGACCACGAACAACAAAATAAAAACAGTTCTGGATAGTAATCCAAAGAATAAAACAAATACCCATGGGCCTGAACTAATATAAAGAACCAACTGAACAAATAAATAAACTAACGGGGAAAGGACAGATCTCATGAAGAGAGTCTTCCAGATAATTTATGTAGACACTGTACTCTCAACCACAGGGCCTATAATAATTCTAATCCTCAAATCTGGACAGTGCATTCTGACATCTTTCCAAAGGATACAACACAGCTGTGAAGTGTGGAGGGGAAAGGGAGTTTTACCACGAAGGAAACTTAACAAATACGTCAGCGGGGGTATCAGGCTCAGCTTTACTAGTGCCTGTGATAGTTTTTGTGACAAAAATAATACACGTCCCTACAGAACAACAGTACCACATTTGCTGCTGGAAGAGGGTAAAATGGCCCAAGCCACTTGGGAAGGCAGTTTAGAAACTTCATAGACTCCTACTATGCAATTAAGCAATTGCACTCATTGGGACGTCCACACAAAAACCCGCACACAGATGTTGACAGCTGCGCTCCCCATACCGGCCAAGATTGAGACGCACCTGACACGCACCTGGAGGATGGCTACATGGGCGACGCATGCGGAGAATGGAATGTTTTTTTAGTGATGAAAGAATGAGCTATGAACAGACATGGAGGAGCAGAAAGAAATGGATCAGAAGGGCTGTGCTTCCAACTGCGCATTTCTGGCAAAAGGCGAAACTATGGAAAGGATAGCGTCAGGAGTTCCTCCTCTGTGGCCTCTTCCATAATCCTGCTGTCATGAAAAATCATGAGAAAAATATCAGACAAACTCCATTCAAGGATTTTTTTTTTTTTTTGAGACAGGTTCTTTCTTGCTGTGTGGGTTAGGCTGGCCTTGAATTCTCAAGCCTTCTGCCTCGGCCTACCACGTGCTGAGGTTGTGTATCATTACAGCCTGCTGGAAGGACATTCTTTCTTGTTTCGTTCTGGAATATGCTGGGGGATATTGTTTCCAGAATGGAGCCTGGGAAAGAATGAAGGCGTTAGGAGGAAATAGAGGAAACCTGTTTATGAGACATTGTTTTTGATTTATTTGTAATTAGTAAACTGGCAAGCTTGCTCAGCAGGTAAAGGTGTTTGCCACCAACCCATATGGTAGAAGGAGAGAACTGACTCTCAAAAGTTGTTCTTAGACTTCCATTTGCACAGGTGCAACACACACAACGGATAGATAGATGATGATTAGATAGATAGATAGATAGATAGATAGATAGATAGATAGATAGATAGAGATAAAAACAAAAGTAGCAATAATAAACCTGGCCTGAAGCTGGGTGTGTGGTGCACGCCTTCAATTCCAGCACTCAGGAGGCAGAGACAAGTGGAGCACTGTGGGTTCAAAGCCAGTCTGGTCTAATAGTGAGTTCCAGGAAAGTCAGGGCATTGCAGAAAGACCCTATCTCAAAATATAGACAAAAAATAAAAAATAAAAATAAACCTGGTTTGATGCTATTTTTGTAAAACCCTAGCACTTGAGAGGTAGAGGTGGGAGGGTGAGGTATTCAAGGTTATGTATCCTGAGCTACATAGTGATTTTAAGTCCAGCCTGAGATATATGGCTCCCTGTATAAACAAAACAAACAAAAAAATTAGCAATGATGAACTCATTAATATTAATGTCCTATTGTTATAAAAATAGATATAATTTCCAAAACAAGAGTAAGTTATCATTAGTCATTTTTGTAGTTGCCATAATTTCCCAGTTGTGCAAATATCATAATTTACTATTCTCCTATTGAAGGATGTCTACGCTGACCATTGATATTGCATACTATGTCTTTGGGGGAATAATTTAATGGAGCTCTAGAAATGAATATGCTAAGTCCAAGGGCATGCGTATCCTAAATTTTGGTACTTATTACAGAAAGATTCTTTGAAATGATTGTACCACTTTGCACTTCTAATTAGCCTATATGTCCATCACTTGTTGAATGGATAATGAAAATTACCCATTCAGCTGTACAAAGCAATTCCAGGGTCACGGCAGAACTGAGCACATATATAAATATTAGAAGCTAAGATCAAAAACAGAGAAAGAAGAAAAAGAGGAGGAGATGCAGCAGCAGCTGGATCAGCATAATCACATGAGAGGATGTGGGGCACTTGTCTTTCTGAGCCGGGGGACTTCACTCAATAGGCATCTCCTGTTCCACCCATTTTCTGATGCTTTCCGTTTTCTTTACTGTAGATACTGATGGAAATGACAAGGCAAGCATGAAAAATTAATAGAGATGGTGACTTTAAAATAAAGATCTACTTTCAACTCCTTACCCCTCTAGGAAAATCAAACAGAATGTTTTCCTTGCATTTTGGAAAAAAAGAAGAAGAAAAGAAAAAAGAAAGTTCATTTATTCTGTGTCTCTAGAGAGCACAACAGAGTGTCAAGGCTCCTTCTGTCCGTACCCAGAGTCTGTGCATTGGTTGGTGGTCCTGTCCCCTGTGGTCAGGCTCTACATCAGTTTTACAGCATAAAAACTTGTACTGCCTTAATGATAAGGAGGCACTTAGTGGACTCCTTAAAGTTCCATTTGCTAATGATTAATGTGCTGTTTGGGCTGGCCACTCATTCATGCATGTAGCTTGACAATTGAGCACAGTCAGGCATTTGTATTAAAATTTTTTTAAAAACGGGAAAACAAAGGCAAAGACTTCAGATGGGGTCGACTTGGTATAAACTGTCAATAGCCGCCTTCCTAAACACACGCAGGTTGATAAAGTGTTTCTCTCCAGACGGTGCGCAGAAGGAGTGATGGACGGACGAGTGTGTTTGTTGTTGTAGTGCTGCATGCATTGGACCAGGCGACATGAATGTCAGGCTGCCACCAGTCACACAAGGTTTTAATAAGAACTTTCCATCAAGGGAGCATCTTAGACTCTGTTTTTAGCACCTTTCTAAGTTGGCAGAATAGCCTGACCGTGGACTTCAGAAGAATCATCAACCCTGTTGCACAAGAAATTACATCCATTCCAAGTTGTAAATGCTAATCCCCCCCCCAATAAAAAGACCATTAACTTAAAAAAAAAAAAGCATCATGGTTTAAACCATCAAGGGCTGCCACTGCAGAGCACAGTCATGCTGCAGCCTCTGCCCAGGCCAATACTGTAGCTGCAGGCACTTCTGAGTCTAATAAACCAACCGCAGGGGCTACTGGCCTGTGCGAGGGGAAGAGGAAACACCCATGATCCAAGAAGTCTCGACATCCACTGGAAGGCAGAACAGATAAATCTTTTTTTTTATTTTTCAGGACCCCATTTGATCTATTCCACCTTGGGGCTGGGACCAAGCCCAGTGTCTTCAACACGACAGACAAGCACCCTACCATTGAGCTACACCCTAAACCCTATACTACTGGTTTCAATTTTTAAAAATGTTTTTTGAGACAGGATTTCTCTGTTTAGTCCTGGCTGTTCTGGAACTCACTCTGTAGACCAGGCTGGCCTAGAATTCAGATCTGCCTGCCTCTGCCTCCCGAGTGCAGAGATTAAAGGTGTATACCACTGGCCAGCTGATTTTTTATTTTTAAAAATTATTATTTTTTTAATATTTATTTATTATGTATACAATATTCTGTCTGCATGTATGCCTGTAGGCCAGAAGAGGGCACCAGACCTCATTACAGATGGTTGTGAGCCACCATGTGGTTGCTGGGACTTGAACTCAGGACCTTTGGAAGAGCAGGCAGTGCTCTTAACCACTGAGCCATCTCTCCAGCCCCCTAAAAATTATTTTTGTTTTAATTTATATGGGTGTGGGTGTGCCTGTGAAGACCCTACAAGGACCTTAGATCCTTAGAGCTAGAATTCTAGGCATGTGTGACCAATGATGAACATGGGAACTAGGAACTGAACTCTGGTCCTCTGGGAGAAATGTAGGTGCTTTTAACTTCTGGGCTGTGTTCTCTCTGGCTCCCAGTTTTTATTTATTTTTATTATCTTATGTGTATGAATGTTTTACTTACATGTATGGAAGTGTGTGTATCATGTGTGTGTCTGGTGCCCATGGAAGGCAGAGGAGGACATCGGATTCCCTGGAACTAGAGTTGTAGACAGTTGCAAGTTGCCACGTGGGTTCTAGGAACCAAACCTAGGTCCTCTGGAAGAGTGGTATGTGCTTCTGAGGTATGAGCCACCTCTCTAGGTCTCCTAAGGACGGCATACAGGAGTGGGTGTTCTCTTCCCACTATATGGATCCAGGGATTGAACTTAGAGTGTCAGGCTTAGCAGTGTGATTGCTTTTACCTATTGCACCATCTACTAGCCCAATTACTGGTTTTCCTATGGTGACTTTGGTACCCAATCCTCAGTGTAACGAGCAACATGTCCAGCATAATTCCTCACTTAAAAGTACACAACAGAGGGCTGGAGAGATGGCTCAGAGGTTAAGAGCACTGGCTGCTGGCTGCTCTTCCAGAGGTCCTGAGTTCAATTCCCAGCAACCAACCATATGGTGACTCATTTATAATGTGATCTATAATGAGATCTAATGCCATCTTCTGGTATTCAAACATATATGCAGACAAGCACTCATACCATATATATATATATTTAATAATATGCATATATTAAATATATATATATTTAAAAAGAACTTTACAGTTAAAATGAAAGAAACCCTGTCTCAAAAAACCAAATAAATAAAAATACATAAATAAATGACATGACAGGAAAATGTGTCTGTGTCTGGAATTTGTTGTATAAAAGAAGAATGCATTTATAAAAACACTAAAGAACCACAGTAACAAAACAGCATGTTACTGACCATTGTACAAACCAGGCACACAGACCATTGTAATGTAATGAAATAGTAGATCGGGAACTAAGACCTGGCAACCATTTTTTTTTTTTTTTTTTTTTTTTTTTGGAGACAGGGTTTCTCTGTGGTTTTGGAGCCTGTCCTGGAACTAGCTCTTGTAGACCAGGCTGGTCTCGAACTCACAGAGATCCACCTGCCTCTGCCTCCCGAGTGCTGGGATTAAAGGCATTCGCCACCACCGCCCGGCCCGGCTTCCTAGCAACCATTTGATTCGTGGCAAAGTTACCAAAGACAGTTGAAGAAACCTCTTAACATAAGCAATGCTAAGAAAAGGGGGTATCCACAGACAGAGCTAAAACTAGGTCTCTGTCTCACACTGTAAAATCAACTAAACGAGGGTCAAAGCCATTAGTACAAAACGTGGCACTTTGAAACTGGTAGAGAAAAATGTGGGGAGGCCCTTCAAGATCTAGGCAATGACTCTGAGCGCCACACCAATTACTCAGGAAATCAGAGTAAAAGTTGACTCACAGAACTGTATCAGATTTAAAAGCCTCAGAAAGCACAGAAAAGCAAGCAAGCAAACAATCTCTAGAGCGAAGGAAAAGCCTACAGAATGGGAAAGAATCTGCTAACTATTTAGTCCATGGTGGGTTAATGCCTAGGATAGGGTTAGTGGGATGCTCAGGGGGTAGATGTACTCGCTGAGCAAGGCTTAGGACCCAAGTTTGACCTCTTCGACAGTGGAAGAAAAGAACTGATCCCCAAAGGTGTCCTCTGGTCTTCACATATGCTCCGTGACACTTGTGCACCTGCTTTCATACACACACACACACACATAATAAATAACCAAGTAAATAAAATAACTTTTTAAATCAAGCATATAGCCAGGTGTTCATGGTGTGGGCTTTTAATCTCAGTACTTAGGAGACAGAAGCAGGAAGGTCCCTGAGTTTGGGGTCAGCCTACTCTAAAGAGTGAGTTCTAGGACAGCCAGGGCCACACAGAGAAACCCTGTCTCAAAAAACAAAAAGCAAATTAACAAACAAAGATAAAAGCAAAGCACACACAAAGAACTCAGAAAAGTTAAACAACAAAACAGCAAATCACCCAGTCAATAAAAGGGCAAATAAATCAGACAGTTCTCCAAAGAAGTACAAATGGCCAATAAGTACATTAAAATACTTTCAACGTTTGTAGCCATCTGGAAAATACAAAACAAAACTAATATAGAAGGTGTCTGTAGCTCAGTTTAGTGTTTGCCCAGCCTGTGCCAGCCCTGGGTTCAATCCCCGACACTGCAAACAACAACAACAACAAAAATATCCATTTCCCATTCCTGAATCCTACATTACTATGGCATCCTACTCCAGTCCAAATGGCTGTCATCAAGCAGAGAACAGGGACTGGAGAGACAGCTGTGGTTAAGAGCAGTGGCTGCTTTTGGAGAGAACTAGGCTCAGGTCCCATCACCCACACACCCACCTGTAACTCCAGTTCTGGGAGATGCAATGCATTCTTTTGACCACTGCGGGCATCGGTCACACACGTGGTGCACGATATACCTGCAGGCAAAACACTCATGCACATAAGATAAATCTAAAAGATCTTTTTTAAAAAAGAAAATTAATAAATGTCAGCAAGGATGTGAGGTGTGTGTGTGGGGGTGAGGAGTCCCATCATTGCTGGTGAGAAGTCACTTAGTCCAGTCACAACAGCCGTCAGCATGGAGGTGCCTCAAACTATGAAAAGCAGGGCTTCCATATGCTGATCCATACTTCTTCTGTGTACATACCACTAAAGAATAAAAGATCGTGTCCTGCAGAGATACCTACACACCCATGTTTATCACACAATGTCCTAGATAGCCAACTGACGGATTAGCTTAGGTTTCTAACAACAGACTAATGTGATATCTATTATACACCGTGGAGTTTAACTCAAACACAAACAAGAAGGAAATCTTGACATTTTAAAAATAAAATTCGCGAAACTCAAGATCGTATTAACTGAATAAAGCAGGCTTTTCCTAAATATTGTTGGTCGTCACAAAAGTTGTTAAGTGTACCAGTTAGTTTATGTCAACTTGACACAAAGTTGAGTCCCCCGGGAGGAGGGACCCTCAGCTGAGATGTCTCCATCAGACTGTTTTTATGAGTATGACTGTGGAACATTTTATAAATGAATGAATGATTGATGTGGAAGGGCCCAGCCCACTGCGAGTGATGCCACCCCTGGGCAAATGGTCCTGGGTTGTGTAAAAAACAAACAAACAAACAAACAAACAAACCAAAACACCATGCTGAGCAAACTATGGAGAACTAACCAGCATCCAGCATTACTCTATGGTTCCTCGGCTCCTGTTTGAGTTCCTGCCCCTGACTTCTCTCAGTGATGGACTGTGACCTGGCAGTGTAAATCAAGAACACTTTTTCCCCTCTTCGTTTTGCTTTTGGTCAGAGTTTAGCCCAGCAATAGGCATCGGGAGGGGGGGAAGAGAGAGGAATATTGCATATTTTTCTCTCTCTCGTGTGTATATACGTATGATGTGTGGGCTCCTATGTGTTTGAATATGTATGAAGAGGCCAGAGTCCAATGTTCAGGGTCTTCCTCAATTTCTGTCTACCTTATTTTTGGTTTTAAACCTTTTATTTATTTTTTAAAGATTTATTTACTTATTATTATGTATACAATATTCTGCCCCCATGTATGCCTGTATGGCAGACGAGGGCACCAGATCTCATTACAGACGGTTGTGAGCCACCATGTGGTTGCTGGGAATTGAACTCAGGAACTCTGGAAGAGGAGTCAGTGCTCTTAACCACTGAGCCATCTCTCCATCCCTAAACTTTTTATTTTATGTATATGAGTGTTTTGCCTGCATGTCTATGTGTGCCTGGTGAAGAGGTCAGAAGAAGGCACTGGATTTGCTGGAACTGGAGTTACAGATGTTTGTGGATACTGTGGATGCTGGGAGCTGAACCTGGTCCTCTGCAAGAACAGCCAGTGATCTTAACTGCTGGGCCTAGAGTTACAGATGTTTGTGGATACTGTGGATGCTGGGAGCTGAACCTGGTCCTCTGCGAGAACAGCCAGTGATCTTAACTGCTGGGCCATCTCTCCAGCTTCCATCATAGTTTTGGAGACAGAATCTCTGAATGAACCTGAAACTCATCTATTCTAGTCAGCAAGAGAATTTACCGTGGACGTCGGAGAGATGGCTCAGAGGTTAAGAGTTCTTATACTCTTGCAGAGGGTCTGAGTTCAGTTTCCAGTAGCCATGATGTCTGACTCACAACTACCTGTAACTCCTCTAGAGGATCTGACACTCTCGTGGAACCCCGGGGCACTTTTATATACAGTCACATGCACATAAACATGTAATTTAAAATAAAATAAATCTTAAAATAAATAAACAACAAACTTTAAAAATGAAAATTTACCATGAGTGGATTTGACTTCTGTTAAATGTTTTTTTCTGCACTTTTTTGGGTATGTGTGTGGGGGGGTCTTAGTATGTTTTTGAGGCTGGTATGGAACCTGGGCTTAAACGTTCCTCCTGCTTCAGTTTCCCAAGTAGCTGAGATTGCAGGCATGCTTAGCCGCATAGAGCTTCTGTATCTGCCAATACAATCCTGTTTTATTTTTGTCTCTAGCCTGTTTATGTATGCATGGATTTTTTTTAAAGATTTATTTATTTTTATTATGTATACAACATTCCTTCCATGTGTGCCTGCAGGCCAGAAGAGGGCACCAGATCTCATTATAGATGGCTGTGAGCCACCATGTGGTTGCTGGGAATTGAACTCAGGACCTCTGGAAGAACAGTCAGTGCTCTTAACCGCTGAGCCATCTCTCCAGCCCCATGGATTTTTTTTTTTTTTTAAAAATCTTATGTGCACTGGTGTGAAGGTGTCAGATCCCCTGGAACTAGAGTTACAGACAGTTGTGAGCTGCCATGTGGATGCTGAGAATTGAACCCAACTCCTCTGGAAGAGCAGCCAATGTTCTTGACCACTGAGTCATCTCTCTAGCCCACTAACCTTTGTTTCTTAGTTGTTTTTCTTTTTCTTTTTCCTTTTTTGCTTGTTTTTTCGATACAGGTTTCTCTGTGTAGCCCCGGCTGTCCTGGAACTGCTCTGTAGAACAAGCTGACTTCCAACTCACAGAGCTCTGCCTGCCTCTACCTTTGGAGTGCTAGGAATAAAGGCTGAGTCACCACCACCCAGCTGTTTTATTTGTTTGTTTTACTTTGTTTTCTGAGATAGGGTTTTTCTGTGTAGTCCTGACTGTCCTGGAACTCACTCTGTAGACCAGGCTGGCCTCAAACTCAAAGAGATGCACCTGCCTCTGCCTCCCAAGTACTGGGATTGAAGGTGTGTGCCACTAGTACCCAAATGTGTGTAGATCTTTTAAAAATAATTTTTTCACTAGTTTAAGAGATAGCAGATTGAGCCGGGCGGTGGTGGCGCACGCCTTTAATCCCAGCACTCGGGAGGCAGAGGCAGGCGGATCTCTGTGAGTTCGAGACCAGCCTGGTCTACAAGAGCTAGTTCCAGGACAGGCTCCAAAACCACAGAGAAACCCTGTCTTGAAAAACCAAAAAAAAAAAGAGAGAGAGAGAGAGATAGCAGGTTTCCTTATGGCTTTTTCATGCATCCTTAGTGTTATTGACCCCCCTATTTCTCACCCCCACATTTCTGTTCCTTTCCCCACAGGAACATTTCCACCCTCAATATTCCCCCAATTCCACCCTCCACACCCCCCTTCCACCCTCCACATCTCCCTTCTACCCTCCACATCCCCACTCCACCTTCATACCACCCGTGTTCTACTGGATCCCACACACCTCTGATTCCCTGTCATGGTCCCATTCTACTCTCTTGTCCCCTACACATCGTCCCTTCCACAGGTTCTCATAAAGATTAGACGCTGGCATCTGCAGGAGGGAGAGCATTCAGGGTTTGTCTTTTGAGCCTGGTTACTCAATGTAACATTTTCCAAGTTCCTGGTTACTCAATGTAACATTTTCCAAGTTCCATTCATTTCTCTGCAAATTTGCATGCTTTTCTTTATGGCTAAATAAAATTCTATTATATATATAGGGTTTCTATTGCTGTAATAAAACACCATAACTAAAAAAGCAACTAAGGGGAAAGGGACTTTATTTTACAACTCTTTTTTGTTTGTTTGTTTTTGGTTTGTTTGTTTTTCAAGACAGGGTTTCTCTGTAGCTTTTGGTTCCTGTCCTGGAACTAGCTCTTGTAGACCAGGCTGGCCACAAACTCACAGAGATCCGCCTGCCTCTGCCTCCCGAGTGCTGGGATTAAAGGTGTGCGCCACCACCGCCCGGCTATTTTACAACTCTTTTTTTTTTCTTGGTTTTTTGAGACAGGGTTTCTCTGTGGTTTTGGAGCCTGTCCTGGAACTAGCTCTTGTAGACCAGGCTGGTCTCAAACTCACAGAGATCCGCCTGCCTCTGCCTCCCGAGTGCTGGGATTAAAGGCGTGCGCCACCCCAGCCCAGCTATTTTACAACTCTTAAGTCACATTTTGTCACCAGTGAAAGTCAGCGCAAGAATCTGGAGGCTGGAGCTGAAGTGGAAGCCATGGGAGAGTGCTGCTTCCTGCAGGCTCAGTCTGTTTTCTTATACAGCTCAGGGCAACCTGGCCAGGGGCGGCACTACTGTAAGTGGCTTGGGTCCTCCCATATTAATCACCATTAATCAAGAAAATGCCCTACAGACTTGCCTACAGGCCAATCTGGAGCCATTTTGGAGCCTGTCCTGGAACTTGCTCTGTAGAACAGGCTGGCATCAAACTCACAGAGATCTGCTTGTTTCTGCCTCCCGAGTGCTGGGATTAAAGGCGTGCACCACCATCACTCGGCTGGAGGCATCTTCTCTTCTCTTCTCTTCTCTTCTCTTCTCTTCTCTTCTCTTCTCTTCTCTTCTCTTCTCTTCTCTTCTCTTCTCTTCTCTTCTCTTCTCTTTCTCCCTTCCTTCCTTCCTTCCTTCCTTCCTTCCTTCCTTCCTTCCTTCCTTCCTTCCTTCCTTCCTTCCTTCCTTCCTTCCTTCCTTCCTTCCTTCTTTCCTTCCTTCCTTTCTTTCTTTCTCTTTCTTTTCCTTTTTTGGTTTTTTGAGACAGTGTTTCTCTGTGTAGCTTTGGAGCCTGTCCTGGAACTTACTCTGTAGACCAGGCTGGCCAGGGACTCACAGAGATCCGCCTGCCTTTGCCTCCCCAGTGCTGAGGTTAAAAGCATGTGCCACCACCACCCAGCTATTTTTTGCTTTTTGAGAAAGGATCTCACTTGATTAAGAGTTCTTTGTTAACACAGCACTCTGGGTTATCGTGCAGTGTGTGATGACATAATAATGCTGATAGTTCTGACCCCTCTAGCAGTACCTGAGCCTCTAAGGTGTTGGTCACTCGTGCCAGGAACTAGCTTCTTTGCCTTTTTTTGTTTGCTTTGTTTTTATCGAGATGGCTTTTCTTTGTGTAACAGCCTTGGCTGTCCTGGAACTTGCTTTGTAGACCGGGTGGCTGGCCTCGAACTCACAGCCTCCTGGGATTAAAGGCATGCACCACCACCACACCTACCTAGTTTCAGTTCTTTTTTTTTTTTCTCTTTTTTTGACGGTCCTAAATTGTTTATTGGGTATGAATTTTACAAACATTACGTGTATTAGCGGTAACGGTGGAGCTAGAGTATTGCGCCTTCTCCATGCTGAGCGGCGAGAGCCACCAATAGTGTGGTGGAACTTGTGTCCCTTTCCAAGGCCACGGCTCTTGCGGCCAGCAGAAGTCAGCCCACGCATCTCTCTGTGCTTGTGGACTGGTTTGCTGATCCACTGGGTGTCAGGGTTTCTTCTGATAGCTTTATGGAATGGATCAATAAGGATAACCTCAAAAAATTTGTATAGCTTCAGGCAAACTTTAGCTGGTTAACACCATGATGGGTTGTTGTAGGTTGTACCCTTAGGAACTGGGTGTTTGCAGTCACCACGGCGGATACGAATCCTGAATATGACATAACCTTGCATCCCAGCCTCCGCGCATCGTCAGGCCAGGCTCTCATGTAGCGCCCCTTCCTGGCCACAGACCGCGTCACTCTGGGAGGCTGAGGTTCATGCACGGCCACACCTCGTCCCAGAGAGGTTGTGCGCGTCCGAAACACCAGGGGGCGAAAGCAACTCAGCTTTTGGGAGAAGGGTGAGGCTGCCAGCCGGGAGGAGCCCGCCTGGCGTTTGAGCCCTGGAGTGGCGTCAGAACCAGCGTCCTCCCTGCCCTGGACCTCCAATGGACAAGGGCACATCACCTACGGAGTAGCTGCTGTGTGTTAGGCGGAAAATCCCCACGGGAAAAAGCTCAAGCTACCCCTACTCATGGCCAGGTTGTCACTTAAGACGGTTCCACAAGAACGACAAGGCTGTTGCTCTTAATGTCTCTTGTGGTGCAAATTTCTTCTGCACTCTCTTGCTGCATACAGAGTAGTTAGATCCCTCTCCCTTCTGTCTGTAAATTAATTTGCCTTTTCCTAAATCTCTAAGCCAGTGGTACTCAGCCTTCCTAATGCTTGACCCTTTGATACAGTATTTGCATTGTGGTGACCCCAACCATAAAATTATTCTTATTGCTATTTCCTAACTGCAATTTTGCTACTGTTAGGAATCATAACGTAAATGTTTTGGAGAGCGAGGTTTTTGCAAGGGTTGCCACCCACAGGTTGAGAACTGCCACTTTAAATCCTCTGACCCCGCTCTCCTCTCTGGGACAGCCCCCACCTATCTGAGGCACCCATGGCGTCTTGCCCTGCATTACTTTGAGATGTCACTTCTGTAGGACTCATCCCCCCCCCACTAAAATGTAAATTGCAGCTCTTAGCCCTTAATAACCACATGCTGATTAAAGAGAGACAGACACAAAGTGAGGTGTGTGTGTGTTTCTAGATCCAGCTCAGGGCTACACAAGAGCCAGTAGCAACAAGCAACTGGGTTTCATCTGTATTTACTTTAGACTGTATCTTGCTATGTAGCCCAGGCTGACCTTCAATTTAGGATTACAGACATGTGCCAGCGTACCAACAAATTCCTACTGGGTATGCAAATGAGGATTCACTAATGTATCATTTCTGCTTTGTTCTGTGTCCTATACGTCTACAGCCAGCTGGAATTACCAACTCCCAGAAAGCAAGGAGGAGGAATGTGGACTGGCGTGGGTGCTGGGGGAACGTGAGGAGGCCAGGGGCAGGGAGCAGAGTTTTCCCATGGTGAGAATAAGGCCCACATAGAGAAGGAGGGAGGAAGAGATGCCAAGATCTGAGTTATAGCAGAAGGAAGCCGAGCTCTGAATGGGAGCCTTGTGTGTGGCCCTGTGGTGCTGACTCACCAGGCTGAGGAGAGTGAAAACATTCTAGGGATGAAGAAGGGGTCTGTGTGTGCCCCGCCACCACCTCCAAACCACCCTGCCACCCCAGAGCGCTTTTAGTCAGGAGCTTCCTGAGGACACCATCTGCCCTGAGGTACACACAGTCCTGGAAGGCTGTGATTGAGCCGGACAGGCAGGGGAGAGGGAGTGGGAAGATGCACACGACAGAGAAAAGAGAAGGGAGCTTCAAAAATGCAAAGGCTGCCTGAGGGAGTGCTTCAGGCTTGAGTTCTGGTGTCCCTTCCCCACAGGCAGGTGTGACAGACAAGTCAGAGACAGAGCAGGGAGGGAACGGAGACTTACAGTTTCTGTGGCTTCCTGGCTCTACCTGAAGAGCAAGCCTGTCTTGTGAGTAAGTACTTCCCAGGACTGAGGCCAGACAGAAAGGCCCAGCTGGGAGCCAAAGTCCTACCATGCTCCTCATTCCTACCCGCTCCCGCTCCTGGCTGTCAAACCTGTTCAGAGATGCGAGGGAGGACAAGATTCTTGTGGCAATCAGGGTGGTGGGCACCCTGGGGCTGAGGCAGCCCAGGTAAGCAAGATCAAAGCCAAGCACAGTGGAGAAGTAGGTGAGAGGAGAGAGGGTGTAGCTAGGGCCAGACTGGGAGCCGCTGGCCCCAGGTCAGCCCAAAACTGAGGTCGAAGTGGTGGGTAGGGGTGGGGACACAGATTGTGTGGACTCTGCCATAGACTGGCTGTGTGAACCTGGCTGGTAACTTAATCTCTCTAGGGCTTATTCTCATTTTTAATAGAAGAGACCCACAGCAGAGGTTTCTAAGCTTCTCTCTCTCTCTTGATCCAATGTGAGTAGACAAATTGCCCTTGCCTTTCTCTTCATTAGAACCCAGTTTTGTTTTTTCTGTGTCCTGTTCTCAGCTGAAGAGCTTAAAAGAAACATAACCAGCAGACTCGAATATAACTGGTGACCCACAGTGTCCTAACTCCCCACATGCATTGCTGGGTTTGCTGGTTTTTTTTTTGTTGTTGTTGTTTTGTTTTTGTTTTGTTTTGTTTTGTTTTGGTGATGGGGATTTAATCTCTTAAAGCCGAGTATGTTCTATCTTTGAGCTTCGGCCCTTCGACCTATTTGGAAATGGTGGTGTGGCCTGTGGAAGCCTTACAAAGCAAATGGGTCTGGGCTTGAATGCCACTCGCAGGGCTATGCTCAGGGCTGGAACCACTGCTTGATATGTGCTGTGTCGGGCTTGGGCACGTGTTGGTCCGAGCATCTCCCAAGCCCACACAACAGACATCGAGCAATGGTTAGCTGTATTTCTCAACCCTCACCCCCCCCCCCAAGGCCTTGACTTGCAGCTGTGACTTTTCATCTCAAGCCTGGCTCTGCTGTAGGACCTCTGGGCAATTAATTTGTTTCTTAGTCACTGTATCTGTTAGGTAGGGAGATCACTTTCATTAGCTACATAGATGAAAGGAAGCAGCACAGTTGCCGACTTGACAAACCTCAAAACTATGTCCCCCTCAGTTACAGGAAGAACTTAATCAGGAAGCTCAATCAAGGAAGACTGAAGGCTGGCGGGAGGCTAATCACACCCAGGAAGTGGGAATGGAAGTGCTGCAGGGTAGATAGAGGGAGACACTAAGTTGCTACATAATGTACCAGAAAAGCTACAGTCAAGGGTCTTCAACAGTCGCACTATTTGAATGTGTACTAAGGAAGGAATCCAGCGCCTCATAAATGCTAGGCAAAGCATTGACCACTGAGCTATACTCCCAGCTCTCACGTGGTTTTAAAGCCAGGATGACCCTTCAGAGTTCTCCCTATTTGGGACAAAGAGACAAATAGTAAACTTGAGGCAGCATGGCCGTGATCCCATCACTTGGGAGGCTGAAGCAGGGAGACTGGTAGTTTGACTATAAAGTATGCATGTACATACAGTATGTGTGTGTATGCATGTAAACGCACATGTGCATGCACGCGTGCACATGCACACAGACACACAGAGTCTTTGGAATGACTTGAGCATAAGAGAATAACCTTGGCCATTTGTTTTGTCTTCCCACCCTAGTAAATACAGCTCCTGTGAGGGGCACTAGCCAAGCTAAGATTCCCTGGATCTGGGGAAGGAGGACCCGGGCAGGACCTTACACATCACATCGAGTTAGTAGAGCTCCAAGCCTAGTCTTCCAGACTACGTGGGTGGCTCCCCAGGATAACAGCTATCTTAAAACTTCCAGGGGACTGCAGAGATGGCTCAGCCATTAAGAATGCTTGCCGCTCTCTCAGGGGACCCCAGGGCAGCACTCATATCGGGTGGCTTACCATTACCTATATCTTCAGCTCCAGGGGATCCAACAGCCTCTGTGGACACCTCCACAGCTACGACATACACATCAAAGAAAAATTAAAATCTTTTAAAATTTTGCTGGGTGGTGGTGGCATACATCTTTAATCCCAGCACTTGGGAGGCAGAAATAGTCGGATCTATGAGTTTGAGGTCAGCCTGGTCTTCAGAGTGAGTTCCAAGATAGCCAGAGCTACACAGAGAAATCCTGTCTCAAAAAACAAAGCCAAACAACAACAAAAAAGAACAAAAATTCAGTAGCTTTGCGGTGTCAGTCATTTCGCAGGGATGTGGAGGGGCCCGTGGTTCCTCCTCCACCCTCCTCCAGTCTCAGCAACATGGAGAGTGGCACAGAAGGGCAGACTTCACTTTTTCATCCTCCCAGCCACTTGCAAGGTCCCAGAGGGCTCGTTTGATTCTTTACAAAGCCCATTCCCCACTGCCCTCTTTCTTAGAGATTTACAGAGTAAGGAGGGGAATGGGCAAAGAGAACACTTCTGGGAGATGCACTTGGCGAAACACAGCCCTTTCTACCCTGTCTTCTGTACAAACCCTACAAGCCGCAGGACAGTGCTGTGGATTTGAGTTCCTTAAACCAGTCCCGACCCTTGCAGAAATGACACACAGGGGCCTGTTGTTCCTCCTCAAGTGAGACTGGGCTCTTGGGGCTTTGTGCCACTATCTGCTTCATCCTTGGATCAAGGCAGTGAAACCTAAATCAAACACTGGGAGACAGGCAGAACCCCAGGCAACTGCATTGAAGACAGGAGACTTTACTGACCTCCTCTGCCCTCTGAAGGACCACAAAGCTTTTGCTACAGGGACTACACTAGGGGAACAGTCCTACAGTACTTTCAGTGACTATATGCCTTTTCTCTTCTGTTTGAAAGGCAGATTCAAGATCCTCTTAGAATCTAGTAAATTTTGTGTGTGTTTCTTTCAGCTAAATTGAGAGTACCCTGAGGGTGGGAAACAGGTTTAAACTTGTGCCCTTAATAGCTACCTTGGTTTCTGGTTCTCCTTGGCTCCTTCAGAAACCTGTTGTTTGAGGGGAATTAATTAAGGTCTTTGTTTTCGTTTCCTTTATCTGGAAGTCTCCAGGCTCTGGTTAGGTCTGATAAGACACTAGAGTGGAGCCCAACAGGGTTTTCTAACCGTGTTCCCTCTGAGTCACCCAGTTAGGGCCTCATCCTAGCCGACAGAATCGGTACCTGGGAGCGTGTCCGTTTCTTACGTGATGATGGTGATGTTTGGTTTTGTTGAGACAGAATCCACACTGGCTTTGAATTTGTGGCAATCCTCCTGGCCCCAGCTAAGCTAACAGGCCACTACAGCCTTGTTTGGAAACATAGGTACTTTAGGAGCGAAGCATTTTGATAACTATTACAAGTGGCTGTTTTGGACTAGACTCCTAAACCAGGTCCCAAGAGACCAGATTAGAAACCCGAGGCGCTCCCAGAGCAGTTGGCCATCGGGTTAACCTTACCTGACCCCAGAGAAGCCTGTTGGTTTGAACCTAGCAGAGCAGCTCCATCTTTCGGCTTTAGGCAGATTTGATTTTCTTTTGCCTTAGTCCCCCTTACGAGGAAAGTAACTTTGAAACGACCAATCTACTTCTTGTCCCCTTCAGCGCTGTAACCTCAACAAAGTCTTTGCTCAGTTCACACCATTCTACAACCACAAAGAGGGCCAATGAAGGTCTGGAAGCTGTAATTTTGACTTTGAAGTTTTTTTTTGGGGGGGGGGCATGGTGCTGGGAACTGGAACTAAGAGTTCATGAATCATAAGCATACTGCTTGCCACCGAGCTACATTTCCAACCTTTTTTTTTTTTTTTTAATGTTTTAGTTTATGGGCATGTTATTTTGCCTGCATGTGTGGGGGTGTCGGATCGCCTGGAACTGAGGTTCTGAGGTTACAGACAGCTGTGAGCTGCCATGTGGGTTCTGGGAACTGAACCCAGGATCTCTGGAAGAGCAGCCAG
Organism: Chionomys nivalis; assembly: GCF_950005125.1. Lineage (NCBI taxonomy): Eukaryota > Metazoa > Chordata > Mammalia > Rodentia > Cricetidae > Chionomys > Chionomys nivalis. The sequence continues at coordinate 19,378,225 of NC_080103.1, forward strand.
TGCTTTTAACTTCCAGCCATTTCTCCATTCCATCTCCACTCCCCCCTTAAAGACAGGGTCTCGTCCTGTAGCTCTGGTTGACCTGGAACTCGCTATGTTGACCAGTGAGGGCCTTTGACAGAGTTAAACCCAAACTCATGGGATCGAGCAAGCGATACAATAAGCGGGTTTACTAAGCTACTACAGATGCTGGCGGGAAAATAAAGAACCAGAGTCTGGGATAAGTTCCCACAGCCATCAGCAGCGGGACTCCAGAGCAACAGGAAAGGGCCCATCAGACCCAGGGCTGAGGAATTTTAGAGTATTCTTTTCATTACTTTGGGGGGGGGGCATTCTCATTTGTTAGTGTATGTGTGCTCATGCTCGCAAGCATATGTGTGTGTGTGTGCTCATGCTCGCAAGCATATGTGTGTATGTGTGTGTGCTCATGCTCACAAGCATATGTGTGTGTGTGTGCATGCTCATGCTCGCAAGCGTGTACGGGTGTCCTCAGAGGTCATTGGATCCCTCGGAACTGGAGTTACAGGAAGATCTGGGCCTCTCACTGTAGGAACAGCACACACTCATTACCATTTTTTTTTCCAGACAAGGTCTCAAAAATCCCAGGCTAGCCTCAAACTCTTTAACTAGCTGAGGTGACCTGGAAATCTGGCTCCTTCTACATCCACCTCCCAAGTGCCAGGATGACAGGTATGTTCCACCATGCACAGATAAAGAACACTTTCATGAACAGTGTTTCCGTTGCACTGTAGGGAGGAAGATCATAGATGAAACTGTTGGCTCTGGATTGTACTTAATAGTTCTGTAGTCTATGGAGAACAGGGAGCCATCGTCCTGGTGGTGAGCCATGAGACTTTAACACACCTTCAAAGATTTTTTTGTTTTTTGTTTTTCGAGACAGGGTTTCTCTGTGGTTTGGAGCCTGTCCTGGAACTAGCTCTTGTAGACCAGGCTGGTCTCGAACTCACAGAGATCCGCCTGCCTCTGCCTCCCGAGTGCTGGGATTAAAGGCGTGCGCCACCACCGCCCAAAGATATAAGAGTCTGAGATCGGCACAGTCCTTACAGAAAGCACTAGGTTAGCTAAGTCTGTGCTGTGAGACCCTGTTTTCAGCCTGTAGCATTTTTTGTTTTTTGTTTTGTTTCTGGAGACAGGGTTTCTCTGTGTAACCGTTCTGGCTGTCCTGGAACTCACTCTGTAGACCTGGTTAACCCCAAACTCAGAGATTCACCTGCCTCTATCTCCTGAGTGCTGGGATTAAAGGCGGGCGCCACCACTGCCCGGTGCCTGTAGAGATTTTTAAGATTCTTTTTATGTGTACAAATGTTTTGCCTGCAGATACGTAAGCGCGCCATATGCATGCAGCACCTGCACAGGCCAGGAGAGGGCACTGGATCCTTTGGAAATGGTTAGCCACACTGTGGTTGCTGGTAATTGAACCTGAGTTCCTGTAAGAGCAGTTCCTGTAAGAGCACGAGTGCTCTTAACCATGAGCCATTTCTCCAGGCACAAGCTCACGGGTGTGTGTGTGTTGGGTTTAATCTCGTCCCTTCTTCCTGCCCATCATCTACACTTGATCATCACACTCAGCACATCTATGGTTTCTAGTAACGGGTTTGAGAGCCTGGTTGCCACTCAACCAAGAGTCTTTGTACAACAGCCCTCTTGTTCTCCACCACCCAGCCAGCTCACTGGAGACAACAGGCTCACAGGAGGATCTGCAGAGCTAGGCATGCATGTCAAAGCATTAACATGGGGCTTGGTACCCAAACAGGCACTCTTGGCATTGCTGACATTCTGGCGGGACTTCCAGACGCTAAGATGTCTTCTTACACAACAGGCAAATAAGTTTCAAAAGAACAAGGGAGGAATGTGAAGCATTACTTGACCAAAATGCAGTCCTTAGACTACCCAGACATCATTTCAGTAGGCTGCCCAGGGCATACGCAAGCACAGTAAATTTGAGGCGCCCATCCCAGGCTGTACCCTACTTCAGTAATGACTTATCTGTTGACAGGTGAACAGATAGATGGAAAGACTCAGATTTTCTCAACTAGTTTAAATACTAAATTGTAAAAACGACTCCCATGGAATATGGCTCATTGCCTGACTCTTTCCTGTTTTGAAAATGTATCTCATCTCACCCCAGAGCTGTGGATGGTACCCAGAGCCTAACATGTGCTAGGTAGGCAAGCATGCTACCACAGAGCCACCCCTAGCCCCGAACCCCCTATTCTGAAGCCAGCCCTATTCTGAAGCCAGCATCTCAAGACGCTGGAAGTTGTGTTTCAAGGACTACTTACCCATCAGAAATGGCCCACCGTCTGTCTGTCTGTCTGTCTGTCTGTCTCTCTCTCTCTCTCTCACACACACACACACACTGACAAGGCAGCAGTCATGGGAAACTGGATACAGCTAGCGTTTGTTGAATGGTCACTAATGAGCTTACTTAAGATACGTAAACATCCACACTGTTTGAACATCTTTTATTTTTTTTTGGTTTTTTTTTCGAGACAGGGTTTCTCTGTGGTTTTGGAGCCTGTCCTGGAACTAGCTCTGTAGACCAGGCTGGTCTCGAACTCACAGAGATCCGCCTGCCTCTGCCTCCCAAGTGCTGGGATTAAAGGCGTGCGCCACCACCGCCCGGCTTGAACATCTTTTGTACATCAAAAGGGACTCAAGTGCTTTCGTCTGGCTACAACTTACAACTGCATACACGGAGAAACACAAAGCACGGACTAGTAAACTTCCAGGGAAGCATTAGTCATTTGTGAAATGAGAGGGCAGGACGGGATCAGGCATTGAAGTTGGAACACATGAGTCACTGGTGGCTTCTGGTCTGGTTCCACTGAAACTGTCAACCGAAATTTGCATACGGACACAGCCATCTTTCTGGGAATACAATGCATGGTTTTTCTAAGATTCTCAAAAGGCCCAGAGCCCTAAAAGGGTTGGAAAGTTGCTAGTAACTAACTGGTCTGGCAAGAGGTGCCCATGGTACATATACAATATGTACAATCGTGGCAAAAATCGACAGCGGCCACTACTGCTTTCTGATTGGATTTAAGACTCAGCTGGGTGGTGGCGGTATATGCCTTTAAATCCCAGCACTCGGGAGGCATAGGCAGGTGATCTCTGTGAATTAGAGGCCAGCTTGGTCTGCAGCTCCATAGCTGTCCCACAGGAGGAAATGTGAGCAAGGTACTGTAAATCTGGCCAAGAACCTACAGGTTCTAAGAGTGAACTTCCTGTTGCTTTGCTAAGAGTATCGACCTGCTTTCAGACACGCATCTTTTTACACACCAGTTAGTGCAGCGCTGTCTTTATCAGAGAAGCTCCTTTGTGACGGCCCAGTGGTTATCACAGAAAGTCACAGCTGGTCAAAGTACAGAGAATAAATCCAACTGGAGTGCTCACCCACAAACGGCTCATCTGTATCACACCGTCTCCCAAGGCCCAGGGGATATCATGGAAAAAATAAGGATGAGGACCTGGCTTCTGGGCACGCCATGTCCTCATGAACTCACAGTAGCTGTGGTTGCCCGGACAAGACTGAGCCAATCCAGCACAGCTCTCCTGTTCCCACCCCGGCTTGAGTAGTTAATGGCGGCTGTGGGTACTAGGGAGGGAGTGACAGTTTTTCTTAGGGGTGTGGCCTTTGGCAGGCAGACCATGCTCCAGTGGGTGGCCCTACACCTGCGCATATATGGATAGCATAAATTTGAACCACGGGTTGTTAAAACAAAAAGGGGTGGGGTGGATCTGGGAGTAGTTAGGAGCAAGGCTGGGGTAAAGATATCAAAATACATTATATGCATGTACGAGATTCTCAATGAATAAAAATATTGCATTAAAAGTTATTAAAGACTAGATTACTGGGAAGTTATTCCCCCCAGCTCTATGCTTCACAAGAGAACTAATGTCTAATTTTTTGGAGTTCTTTTTGGTTTTTTTGAGAAATGCTTTCTCTGTGTAAGAGCTCTGTCTATCCCACAACTCACTCTGTAGACCAGGCTGGCCTTGAACTCAAGAGATCCACCTGCCTCTGCCTCTGGGCAAGGATAATTGCTGCTACGGCTGTCAATTTTTTGTGAATTCTAACCGGGATGCACCCACTGAATCATCTGGTTGTTTAAACACATGATCAAGTGTTCCTTACAGCACCCGCTCCCCTTCCTAACAAAAGAGGCCCGGACTGTACAACACTTTTCGTTTTGTAGACAAGACTTTTCTCTCCAGACAGTATGATTTAATTTGTTTTAATGTAGTCTGCTATAAAAATGAAGACTTCTGCACGGTACATTTGGCTTTACAAATGTTAATAACTAGTTAATGCTCGTGTTACACCTTGCACATCATTAGGATTTATTGACCAATAACAGTTTTTCTGACATGGGTTAATACCCAAATTGTGAATCATGGAACTTTTACTTAGCACACACACAACTATTGCAAACTTAAATACTAATCTATAATATCTAACTGAATTATTGGATCCATTTCAGGATTGTGCTTATTATCTCGGAAGATAGGCAACTAGCAAAAATACACATTTCTCTTGCATATCCCACCCCCATATTACACTGTTAAAGAAATATTGTTCAGTGCACTTCCTAAGAATAAACTTCCTTATAGCATTTCTCTCTATATAGATCTCTATCTCCAGACAGAGGGAGAGCACAATGCAACCTTTAAGATTACCATTTAAAGCAAGAGAGGTAAGAATGTTCTAGCACTGGAGTCTCTCCTCCCGGTTAGGAGGGTCAGCTTTTGACCGGCACTGCTCTGTTTGGCTCCGCAACAGGAATAAATCCAATGCAGTATTGCTTTGGGGAGTCTTAGACGACAGCAGCACTTTTATCTGCCACGCACCTACCTTCATCAGTCAACAGTGCACTCTGCTGCTGACCTGCCCACGGATTCCACCACCTGCCTCTCACCCATTGACTCGATGAGTTAAGAAAAATATTATTAAAAGTTATTAACAATTAAATTTTGGGGAAGACTTTTTTTTTTTTTTTTAAACAGCTCTATGCTTCTCAAGAAGACCAATGTCTAATGCCTTGTGCGTTATCTAACCTGGATGGGTCCACCGAATCCTTTGGCTTTTCAAACACATGATCAAGTGTTCCCTACAGCACCCATTCCCCTTTCCTGTAAAAGGTTACAGCAGGTCGGGGGCTTCTGGATTGATGCTGGTTGGAGGATGCATACAGACACTGGGTCTTCCTCTCTCCTACTCCGGATACAACGCTGTATAGCCAGTGTCCTGAGCTGGCCTGTCTAGAGTTCTGCTTGCCAACAGGGAGACTGTTCTGTTCTGGGGACTCGGTCAGGTGTAGCTGACACAGCAGAGAAGCCCAGAGGTTGCTGTCTACACGAAGTCACTATGAGGGAAACAGCAGAAGGTCTGGGATGAAAGGGGTTGCAGCTTGGTAGCTTACACGCTGAAATCAACGGCAGCCATGTTTATCCAATCAGTAGTGTTTAAAACCATTTTGAATCAGTTCCTGGAAATAATTGTCTTACAGAAATTTGAATTCCTTGAATGTTTGGAGAACTGGTAACCTTGGTCTGGAATTTCTGCATGGTAGCAGCTGGGGCTTAAAGGGGTGGCTCTATTACATGGGGTTGTGACACTGTGGCTTACTACATCCCCCTCAACTACAAACTAGTGGGCAGCAATCGAAGGAACAGCTGAATTCTGCAGCACCAGGGCTACTCTAGTGTGTCTTTCTATGAGGCTAACGATTCGGGCTTCATCTGGGACAGTCCCACTTCCTTGAGAAATGGATTCCTTTGTTGGCTGGCTGGCTCCAAGCCACATGAGGTTGCTTTGGTAGGTAATCTTAACATGCGATTCTACTTGTCCTTTACACTACACTGCAGACTCCAAAGGTACAATCACACTAATATTTATGTGCTTAAGTGTGAGAATGCTGAACACGTAAAGGGGCATGTATCTATACAGAAATATGTATACTTCCATTTGGGCAAAAGTTAATTTGGTTCCACAGATACAAGTGCTGGCAGCATGGAGAATAAATGTAACAATTAGGTAAAACCTGTATAATTCTGACTTACAATATTACAAAGAGTGACTTTTTAAGTTATTGCTTTTTGATTACAGAATAAAGAGTTCATTATGTCGTTTCCTGTTCAAGTAGAAGCGACCAGAACCGGAAGTTCCCAACAGTCGATGCTCGAAGGTGGTTTGGAATGGAGATGTGATTTCACCCTGGTCCAGGATTGATGTGGGAAACTTGAGGATGACTTATCAAGAGTACAAGAAAATCAGCACCCCAACTGCTCAGTGCGCGGGAGGGTTTCTCAAGGGCTCAGTGATGCGCAAAGCTCGGCCTGACAGAGAGTTCACGCCCCTTTGGAAGGATTTCCACTCCACTTACGCAAACCTCAGGTCAGAACACAAAGCTGAAATCAACAGTCAGAGGATTAAGAGCAGTGTTGGTTTTTGACATTCAGATTCAGAGGATCTCGGTCTTTTGTGTCTGCCGCAGAATCGCTCACGTGGCAGTCTTATTTCAGGCACTTTTAAAGCATCTTCATCTGGAATAAAAATCTGCACGAACTGCTTCTGCAGAACTTGAAATGAGTGCTGAGTGATTCTAGCTCCAAAGCCGACTGCATTGCAGATCACCGCCAACTTCTCCATCGCCAGACGCCGGTGACCGCGGAGCTTGAGATGTCTATGAGGTCCCCTTCTAGCTCAGTACAAACAGGCAAGTCATAAAAACCCAGAGTACTCAGTTTCTACTTAAAAAAATACAAAAGGTAAATACACTGAATGTATTACACAGATGGCTACTATCAAAATAAATAACATGATCCGACGCCAAGGTTTATCTCGGAACTCTTGAACGAAATCTGGTGGAATGTCAAATGTGGAGACCCACTCCTAGGGACTAGCTGCTGGTAGGCACAAGTATCTCAACGTCCTTGCCGTTGGCCACCACGGCATTGGGAGAGCAGCTGCTGGCGAGGTCTTCTGTGGTGGTCAAGGAGGACGTCTGGGAATGAGTTTTGGTCACGGGAGAGGCAGCAGACTGGGATGGGGTGAGGCCAGGCTTTTTGGGTGGGATTGGTGGAGGGTTTCCTCTCTCAGCTCTGGGGATGGTTGGGGACTTGATTCCTGGAGACAGGGGGCTCAGAGGACTAGACACTTTCCCTGGAGTAGGCGAATGGCTAGCGTCACCTCTTGGGTTGGCAGTGCTGGCCAAGTTCCGGTAGTCTGTACCGAAGGGAGAGCTGCTGGGAGAGACTGGCTTGATCGGCCCCTGGCTAGTGAATCTGGACAGCACCTGTGTGACCGTGTTCCGGGCCAGCTGCTTGGCAGCAGAGTTGTCTAAAAGGGTAGGGGACAGGTCCCTGGATGGAGGGCTTTGCAGACCACTGGCCTGCTGATCTTGGTCTGCTTGGGACTGAAACTTGTGCCGAGCTGCGTGGAACCGCTGGTTGATTCCTACTTGGTAGGAAGACTGGTAGCCGGGGCTGCTGACCGACGACCCCAAGAGACGCTTGGTTAGAACTGGCGAAGAGCAGGGAGAGGAGGTCAGAGAGGAGGAGGCGGTGCTGCTGGGAGACAGTGAGCTGCCACTGGAAGGGAGGTGACTCGGCATTGTGACCGGAGTCTCAGCTCCGACAGGACACCCGCCATTCTCTACCGGCTTCTCCTGGGCCGAGACCACAGATTTCTCTCGCGGAGGCCCTTGGTTTTCTGTGTTGCTGCCTGAGGTCAAGTCCCTGGTAGTTTGTATTTCCGGGTCACAGTGGCCATTGACTTTTGCGTAGGAGTAAGTAGGAGTGGTGGGACCAGTATCTGTCAGCTTGGTTAGGATGCTCCCGTGGCTTCTCTCTATCTGAACACTCTCTGTTTGGCAGGACACAGACACTTGCAGCGGGGGCTCTGTGGCTGTGCCCCTGGATGCGGTCGCTGGCCCTCTGCACTGCTCACTGGTGCCACTGCGCTGCTGGGCGGCCTCCAGGTCCCTCACGAGCTTCTTCAAGTCTTCAATCTCGTCCTTCAGGGCTCTGGTCCGGTTCACCTCTCGATTCAGTTTGGCTCTCAACTGCTCCCTCTCGATATCAAACTCAGACAACTGCTTCTCCACCTGGGCCTCCGTCTGCAGGCTTCGTTTCCTCTCAGCTGCCAGTTCTTCCTCCAGCTTACTCGCCCGGGTCCTCTCCTTCTCCAGTTTCAGGCTCAGCTCTCCGGCCTTCTGCCCCTCCTCAGCCGCCTTGCTGGTGGCCTTCTTGCACTCAAGCACCAGCATGGACGAGAGCTGCTTGTGGCGGGAGCGCTCCTCTTCCAACTGACTAGACAGCTTTTTTTGTTCTTTTTCAAATTTTTTCACTTGGGACTTTTCGAATTCCAACTAGGGGAAAAAAAAAAGTCAGCACACACCTTGATTAGAGCAGGGAAACCAAAGGATGTACTAGAGCCATGGTCACAGGGAGTGCCCTTGCTAGCTGCGCTCTGCGGCATGGTGCTAAAACTGTACGCTGGCGCTTAGGTTAATCAGTATTTCTGAAGTCTGAAAACATCCCACACAGAACCCCCGCACATTATGATCTAATCTTTGCTTGATGACTTGGGAGGCGTTTGAGTTCCTAACTGCTTCAGGGCAAGCAGCGGGAATATGATGCTCCATTGTGCTTTAGGTATGTGGGGAGAACACAGAAGCAGCCAAAACAAATACAGAACATATGCAAGCTAGATCTGGGGATAGAGGCACTGAAAATCAAACTTAAAGTTCCAGCAATCATTTTCTCTGATCTAAAAAAAAAAAAAAAAAAAAAAGAACAATCTTAAATAGCTGCACTTAAATCCTCATGCATTAGACAAGGTCTTACTCTGAGAGTGGCTTTGAACTTGAAATCCTCCTTCCAACAGCTAGGATTAGAGGTATGCACCACCATCCTTGGATCTACCTAAATGTAGTTTGTCCAATATTATCACACAGACTCTGAATGAGAGGGAACAGGGTAAGTCATGTTCATATTTAAAAAAAATTAAAGAGTGTGAGTTCAAGGCTAGCATGATCTACATAGTAAAGACCATGTCTAAAGAATTGAAAACAGCACCGTATACAGGAATGAAGGGTTGTTTCGTGTCCTGCCATCTTTGCTTCAGGTACATTGAATTGTGACAGGCCACACAGTTACTGTAGATCAGGCAACAACAAAAAACTCTGAGAATCAGAGACCTCTAAAGTATGTGCTACAGATGACAGCCCCACTAAGCGCTCTATGTTGGTTTAGTTTCTAAGACTGTGTGCTTGTGGGTGCGGTAGGGGTTATGAGTGCGGGCATCACTGCAGACAAAAAGGAGGGCATCAGATTCCCCAGAGCTGGAGTTACAGGGAGGTGTGAGCCACCTGATGTGGATGTGGGGGCCAAACTTGGGTCCTCTGCAAAAGCAGTGTGTACTCTTAACACAGGGGAGCTGAGCCATCTCCCCAACCCCAAGTAACCTATGTTTAAAAAAAGAAGACGTTTTAGAAACAGACACGATAAACACAGAACGTCCTATCTTCTCTCTGAAGACTTATAATGTAATATTGCACACTGAAAATGAACTTTAAAAATGTCATTCTAAGCAAATGCCATCATGCTCTTTCTTCCTGATTTACCTGTTGCGTCAGCCTCTCCCTCTCCTTCTCCAGCATGTAGGTGACGTCATCTCCTTCCGCAGTGTCCTGCGCGTGCCTCTGCCTCTCTTCTTCAAGGTCAAGGATCACCTGTAAAGGATTTAAAAATATTTACTTTTAAATATCAAGTAATCACATTTATATCACTTAACAGTTGAGGGTTCCAGATTAAATAATAAACAAATGAAATCCAGCCAGGGTCGTCAAGGAGCATGCTGTCTGCAGGGAGAAAGACATGCGAGTTATGTGCTAGAAACAGGCCATCTACTTTGCTGAAGAATGTGCAGAAGAATGCAAGCAGAGACAAGAGAGCGACTAATTAGCTGTGGGGTTCTGAAGGCTTGAGGACCAGCAGAAGTCTGGGAAATCATATGTAGTTTGGAATGACTAGGGACCTGCTGGGGTGGGGTGTGTGAGTGTGTGTGTGTGTGTGTGAGAGAGAGAGAGAGAGAGACAAAGAGAGAGAGACAGAGACCTTACAAGGCTGAGGTATTATTCTCAATGCTGTCACTGGAGGTACCAAAATGGGAATTTGAAATTAAACATCTCAAATGGGACATCCTGTGCCTTACTCAACTAAGAATACTTATTTTTGTATACCTAGATAAGACAGGAAAGGCTCCTACTTCATCCTACGTGCAGAAGGCCCAATTACTAGGACCCTAAGTGATGATTTTTCGGAAAACTCTAATGACTTGTCCATTTACCCTGCGGAAGGATCCACACCCACACCATGTCCTGGACAGGAATGTATCACGCAGTGCCTCTGCTTCCGGAGTGCCTCGGCTCAGCCCTCCAGGGCACAGCACTGTCAGCTACCTCGATGGCCATTTCTCATGACTCTGCCTCATAAAAATTCTTAGGAATGAAGAAAGAAGAATTTCTATGACATGGAACTCCATTTTAAAATGAAAAAAACCAAGCATGGGGTCACATGCCTATAATCCCAGGATTTAGAAGGCAGAGGCAGGAGGATCGCTATGACTGTGAAATCAGTCCGGTCTATACAGAGAGTTCCAAGCCAGCCAGAGCTATACAGGGAGATTTGACCTCAAAAATAAATAAAAAATGAAAACATATTAGCATTTGAACTTTAAAAAAAATCTAGTTTTTAAATTTAATAGAAAGGCTTTTGGTTAAACCTTTTTGGTAGACAAGGTTTACCTATCTTCTCTTTTGAGAGCCCTTTAAAATTACAAAAAGAAGGGGCTGGAGAGACGGCTCAGAGGTTAGGAGCATTGACTGCTCTTCCAGAGGTCCGGAGTTCAATTCCCAGCAACCACATGGTGGCCCACAACCATCTATAATGAGATCTGGTGCCCTCTTCTGGCATGCAGGTATACATGCTGACAGAACACTGTATATATAAAAAACAATTCTTTAAAAAATTACAGAAAGGAATAAAAAGAACTATAAAGTCTCAGAGACAAGAATGGCTTTAATAGGGGAGAAAGCTTTTTAAAAGACTCATTTTATTTATTTATGTGTGGTGTGTATGAGTGTGGTTGCCCACGGCGGCAGAGTTCATGGAGCTGCGGTTACAGGTGGTGGTGAACTGCCTGATGTGGGTGTGTTGGGAACTGAACCTGGGCCCTTTACTGCTCGGCCATCTCCCAGGCCCAGACAAGTTTTAATGACATTCTGAAGTGGGAAAAGAGCAGTCTTCAGACTCCCAAAGAGCTGGGACCTGGAAGTAGCAGGGGCTTCAGGGAGGCTGGTTCAGAGCCTGGACTTTCAGACAATTAGGAAGACTCTCCTTTAAACTAGGTATGGAAAGTATATATCTGTAACCCCAGTGCTCGGTTACCTCCATATTGAGTTCAAACCTAGTGAGGGCTACACGAACCCACAAATCCACGTGGGGGCTGGGCAAGGGAAGAGGTGACTAAGGAACTCTGCTTCCACTACCAGCAGTGAGCGCATTATGCTGTGTGGATCCCAATCTTTCCAGAGGTGAAGGGTCAGTTAACAGCCACACCACAGCGAAGGGCAGACACTGGGAACCTCCCGCGAGGTTCAGACTTTAAGCTTCCTCTTACTAACGACCTCAAAGAGCTAATTGATTTCTGGGAAATTAAGTGCCCCACTTGGTAACATTCCCAGGAGCAGACAGGTACTCTGCCGGGTAGGCGATGTGGGAACATGGCATGGTGACACACTGAGAGCCGTAGGCCAGCCTGGCTTAGAGCGGACCCTGTCTCAAGAAACCAAACACAACAGGCAAATCACTTGTTTTCAAAAATTTAATGCTGCTTACATTTCACACTGAAACAGTATACTAAGGAATTTTCAGTTATTTTTAACTTTCTCCTCTCTTCAGTCACCTAGATCTGAAACTGTACTACACCTTCCATGACACGATGTCGTTCGGCAGAGTTCAGTCACTTCCTGCATGAAGTGGGAATAAGGCCTGCTCACCACTTGAGGATCTGATGAAGAATTTTTTATCTTCATCATGTGAAAGTCCCAATTTAGCCCACATTTCAACACACTGCCAGGAATGTTCGGGATGACACACTCTAGGTCAGACTCAAAAGATCTTAGGCAATTTTGGGAATTTGACTAAAAGTAAAAAAATACACTTTCCATAAAAATGCGTACACTTCTGATATTTTATGTATTTTAGGGGATATCTGTGGCCTACCCATGATTAAGGACCTATCCTTTGGACTCAATGGAGAAAACCGAAGACTGACAGGCAAGAAGACCCAGCCTGGGGACAGCCCATCAGATATGGCTTTAGCAGTGAGCTCTTGTGGAGAGAACCATGGGAACCAACTAATGTCCATTAAGTCTGAAGCTGCCGATCTCATTTTTCTGGTTAAAATGTCTCCTACAAAACACTGCTGATGCCTGTCTCTGTAGGTCCAAATCTAAACTGGTAGTTTGTTTTTTTTAATGCAGATTCTTGCCAAACATTGTCTGCAGGCCAAAACTGAGCAGCGAACGACAAGCTGAAAAACGAATGTACCCACAATAAAACTCTGAAGATGAAGCACTCAGGGACCACAGGCTTGCCCTTCCTTCTGAGCTATCAGACAGAACAGAGCGCCTGCCCTCCATCCAGTATAGGAAAAGCTTAAAAGCAAGCATCCTAGGAGCTGTTCATGGCTTTACAAGCATGCGGTGAAATACAAAAGAAGAATGGATGGAACAATCTCCATGCCTGCATGGCTGCAATCAGATTTATCCTTTTTCTTCCCTAAATACTCTTTATTTATCACTTAAGTAAGCAAACAGAGAACGCTCTGTTTAGCTACAAGCTCACTGTTGCCAAAGTTTGGAAGATTGAGCTCTGAAAATAAAATGCACTAAGTGCTCTGGAGTGCCATACAAGAAGGAATGTCTCCTGCAAGAATGTCTGCCCAGTCCTTAAACTGAACCCGTGCAATTATCTGTGCTCCTTTTGTGCTCCCCTGGCTCCTGTGTCACTGAAGGACCTCTTTATACCTAGGAGGTCCCCTGCCCCATCAGAGCCCCATGAAATCTGGTGGTGGACAGGATAGGATAGAAGGTATTATTTCCAGAGGCCTCTGAGGACTCCCGAAGCACACACCTGCCGATGGGCGAGCCTACCTTTCGGTGCCTGCTCTCGGCAGCAGCCAGCTGGGACAGCATGCGCTCCTGCATGTTCTTGCATTGCTTCATCACCACCTTAAGGATAGAGAGGGGGTTTGTGCACACTGGCTGCTTCTCACTATCATTCTTTTCCTTTAGTGTTTCAAAATCTCTCTGAAGAGCCATTAGAGGGTCACTGATGTTATATTTTCCATAGCGTTCTTCAATGAAAGTATCTCTGTGTTGGGCCTGAGAATAAGAAAAAACAAAATAAAGAACAAGACAAAATCATTAGAGTGAGGACTGTGCTCAGGACGTATTAAAGGTGGCAACATTAGTGGAAGCTGACTACAAATCAGGAGGAGCCACGAAGACAGGCAACTGCGGAGGTGAGCAGTGTGGTAACACGAACAAGCGAATGATTACAGGGAGCCGACCTGGTATCAGACATTATCCAAAGCAGGTACGGCCATGTTAACTCGGGAACTTTTATAGCCCCGAATTGATAATCATCTCCATTTTGCCGATGAGAAAACCATTACAAAGAGGCTGGACCCAGCTAGCCTGCCTCCAAAGTCCCTGTCTGGAAGCAGGCTCTGCCTCTGCATGCGTCTGTCCATGTTACCTTCAGGTTTATCCCATCTTTCTTCTGCTAAAGTACTAAGCGTGATGACTTTATGAGTTTATAATTTAGAGACAACAGGGAGCCGGCAGGAGTGCAGAGGATGCAAGTCTGGACACAGGAGAGAGAGTCCAGGACTCCTTGGGATCTGCAGAGAAAACTTGACTGCACTGTTGATGGGACAATGGGGGGGGGGCTTGCACAACCACAGCTGAAGACAAAAACCCCTTCTGCCAGCCACTAAATTCTACCCCCTTTTCAATCTCCCATCAGCCTCTAGCTCCCTTAGTCTTTTCTGTTCCCCTGAGCAGGCAGCCATCTAAGGACAACAAGTGCTTGGGAAGATACTTCCATGTCCTTCCTGTGGTACTGCTGCTCGGGGCAGCTTTAAGGATTACATGGGGGAAGCAACAAGCACTACATGTAGGCAGACAGAGGGGCACCAGCAGTTTCTACAGCGGCTGGGCATGGTGGCACACCCCTTTAGCCCCAGCACTCAGGAGGCAAAGGCAGGTGGATCTCTGCGAGTTTAAAGTCAGCATAAGCGACATCCTGAGACCCCGTCTCAAATACAACAAAAGTAACAACAAACGAGCTCTTAAGAACACCCGGAGGATGTGTGTGATGGCACGGCCTGTAACCCTAGCATCCGAGGCCCGGATGGGGAGACCCTGTCCAAAACAAGCTGTCCTGCCACCACAAGACTGGAGTAGTTCAATGATATTTATACGATAGAAACAGAAATTTAATTAAATTGAAAATATTCTTTCTTTTTAAAAATCACCACGTGTACTGGTACATGGAGGTCCTTAGTTGAGGAGGAGGTTGGTCTTGAATTCTGGCTGGATTTACAGAACCATCACACCAGGCCTAAAACCAAAGTCCTCCCACCTTCTTTCATTTTCTTTATTCTCTCTCCTCTCAGCCTGAAGATCTAACCTAGAGTCTCCTACAGCTCCTGTCCTGGCCACACTTCTGGTTATTGATGTAACCATGGCTGCATCATCAGTGTGATAAATGGACGACCACCATCACTGAGATTGATTTGGTAGGGCAAAAGAAATAAAATAAGTTGGAATTAAAAAAAAAAAATTAGTAACCTTTTCTTTTCAAAACACCATGGAGAAAATGGGATGGGAGAAGCTGCAGCTTCTCCTCTGGCCACATCAGTTCTGCTGAGAAGCTGTCTGTCAGGTTTGAGTATATAGTTAACTAATCCTAAAAACACGACTTTAAAACCCACATAGTGATTATCCTATATAATTAATAAGCACCAGAGTCCCAAGTAATGGGAGCTTCTCTGCTGAGCCTCGGCCTGAGAACAGCTGTCAGTCTGTCTGCTTTCTCTCCGAGCACCGCGGGGCAGCTCCAGTCACCTGCACGGTAATCACGAACCACACAGATGGCGTCACCTGTCAGTGAAAGGGCACTGTGGACAGACTCCAGTCACAGCAATTCTACCACAGGGCCAGACACAGAAAAGCTCAACTTGAAGGCTGTATTTATGATCCCAAACAGCTAGAAAATGGGAGACAATACAGTTTTCAACCAATTTATGGGCTACAAGTTTAACTGTAAATACAGGAGAAGCAAAACCAAATGCTAAAACTTAAATAATGAAAGTAACTTTTATGGGGGTACGTGTTGGTTATCTGTTGCTGCATAACAAACAGCCCACCAAATCAGCAACTTAGATAATACTCATTTTATCTCACATGACATCCGATGGTTAGGAGTCTAGGGTGAGGGGTTAACTGGGTGGATCTAGATCAGGATCTTGAGCTTAAGTGCCAGCTTCCCACAGTGCACAGCGTGCAGCTGATCTAGACCAACGTCTCAGGAGCAACACCACCTTGGGACATCCCAGATGGGACCACACAGGGGAAGAGCAGCAGGAGGCAGTGCTTACTGCCCAGGGAGCAGGGACTCCTCAAAGGCTGCCACAGACAGGGGACGAGATGTGTGCCGCTAACACTACATTTCAGGGTGAAATCTGAAGGCCCAAACTGCCAACACTGAGCTTTAATATTTTAATGACATTTCAGCTATTAAGAAATATAATTATAAGGCCCTCAAGGACACGAGGGGCTGGTGTGATCTTAGGTTTGAGTTTTGGAGAAATTTAGTAATAAAGCTAAAATCAGTCAATTTCTTGTCTCATCATTTTTACTTTGCTTTAAGTGACAATATAAACTCTAAGTGAACAGAAATTCCTACATTTTCAGAAACCACACTGGCCTTTAATTTCAGAGACGAGGAAAATAATTGACTTGCTAGACAGACTTGGCGACAAGGGTGTTATCAACAGACAGAACACACTGGCCATCTTCGGCGGCAGGGGTGTTATCAACAGACAGAATACACTGGCCATCTATTACTCATTTCTTTTCACTTCACAGGCTGGAGGAAACACATCACAAGAGAAGGCTTAAAATAACATCACAGAACAGCCCTGGAGCCTGCCATACTTAGTCTCCAAAGTCCCAGCTGTGTTATCACTGACTTCAAAGAGAAAACCAGGCACTCAGACCAAAGCAGGAGAGAGTTTTAAGCCAGCCTGAGCCACAAAGAAAGATTTTGTTTCAAGCATCCCCGGACCCCAAGAATAAAAGTAGTTTCTTCTTCTACCTTCCTAGTATAATGTGTGGAAGACACAGGAGCACACATAGTCCAGCTGCCTTCCTAGTATAATGTGTGGAAGACACAGGAGTACACCAGTCCAGCTGCCTTCCTAGTATTATGTGTGGATGACCCAGGAGTATGAATAGTCCAGTTTCAGGCAGGAAGTCAGTCCCTATATTCTTTGGAATTAAGCCTGGGAGAGCTTAGCTGGCAGGGTGCTGGCCTAGCAGGCACGAAGCCCCAGGTTCCACCCCCAGCTCAGCATGAAAGTGCATACATGTCTGAAGTTCAAGTTCTTAGAAAGTGAAGGTGGTGGACCAGAATCAAGGTCATTTCCAGCTAAATATCAAGTTTGGGGCCAGCCTGGGCTATGTGAGGTCCTGTCTCAAAATAAAGCATAACAGACTAACAACTAGGCAGATAAATGGCTTAGCTGGTAAAGGCACTTGCTGCAACGCTTATGACCTCAATTTCATCCTTAGGGCCTCTTAGAGCCAACTCCTGTAAGTCTACGAGAGTGCTGTGGCATGTGCCCCCTCCCAATAAAAAAAGTGTTATCAGCGGCCTTTGAAGTAGAATGGACTTCAAACACCCCTCAAAGCAATCTTCAGGCACAGATGTTTATGAAAGCAGTTATTTACATAAGGACAGACGACTATTTATTATTGTTTGACTAAAGTGTTCTAAATTCTATTCAGGACTAAGAGTGGATTTAATTTAAGTAGCTGTAAGTGTGGCTGCAAGGAGCGGTGTCAACACCCAAATTTCAAAGTCTGCAAAAAGTTTTGATGAAACCAAAACTATGTCCGTCCTGCTGTCGGGTCCCTCCCCTCCAGGAATGAGGCTGACGGGAGGGGTGTGGGCTTTCTGGCCCAGATCCATATGCTCACCTTTTTGATGTGGGGAAGAAAACATGTATGGGAATTCATCAGAAAAGAAAGAACCGATCAAGGGCAAATACTCCCAAACATAAATCAAGGATTTTAACATACATTAAAAAAAACTACTTTATGACAAAGAAGCAAAAAATATCAAATGGAAAAAAGAAAGCATATTTAACAAGTGGTGCTGGCATTACTAGATATCAACAT
Organism: Chionomys nivalis; assembly: GCF_950005125.1. Lineage (NCBI taxonomy): Eukaryota > Metazoa > Chordata > Mammalia > Rodentia > Cricetidae > Chionomys > Chionomys nivalis. The sequence goes on from NC_080103.1 coordinate 19,395,786, forward strand.
GTAGAAAAATGAAAATAGACCCATATCTATCACCATGCACAAAACTCAAGTCCAAATGGATCAAAGACCTCAACATAAAGCCAGCCGCACTGAACCTTATAGAAGAGAAAGTGGGAAGTACACTTGAACGCATTGGCACAGGGAACCACTTCCTAAAATAGAACCCCAGCAGCACAGACACTGAGAAACAATTAATAAATGGGACCTCCTGAAACTGAAAAACTTCTGTAAAGCAAAGGACACGGTCAACAAGACAAAACGACAGCCTACAGAATGGGAAAAGATCTTCACTAACCCACATCAGACACAGGTCTGATCTCCAAAATATACAAAGAACTCAAGAAATTGGACACCAAAAGAACACATAATCCAATCAAAAAAATAGAGTACAGACCTAAACAGAGAACTCTCAACAGAGGAATCTAAAATGGCTGAAAGACACTTAAGGAAATGTTCAACATCCTTAGTCATCAGAGAAATGCAAATCAAAACAGTTCTGAGATTCCATCTTACACCTGTAAGAATGACCAAGATCAAAAACACTGATGACAACTTATGCTGGAGAGGTTGTGGGGAAAAGAGAACACTTCTGTATTGCTGGTGGGAATGCAAGCTGGTACAGTCCCTTTGGATGTCAATATGGCAATTTCTCAGAAAATTAGTGTTGAAAGGAGCTGCGGGCTGCGTTCCTGCTGCCCGGCTCCCGGCCGCTTGGCTTGCTTATGCCCCGAAATAACAACACACAAACTGTATTCATATAAACACTGCTTGGCTCATTTCTATTAATGTGTGTAGCACCACGAGGTGCGCTTACCAAGAAGATTCTAGCTACGTCCATCCTGGGTCTGAGCTTCATCGCATCTGCCTAAGAGATGCAGAGCTATGGCGTCTCTGACCTCACTTCCCTTCTTCCCAGCATTCTATTCTGTCTACTCCACCCACCTAAGGGCTGGCCTATCAAATGGGCCAAGGCAGTTTCTTTATTAACCAATGACCTTCCTCCATCAAATTAGGAAACAACCTTCCTCAAGACCCAGTAATACCACTTTTGGGTATATATCCAAAGGATGCTCAATCGTGCCACAAGAACATGTGTTCAACTATGTTCATAGCAGCTTTGTTTGTCATAGCCAGAACCTGGAAACAACCTAAATGCCCCTCAACCAAAGAATGGATAAGGAAAACGTGGTACATTTACTCAATGGAGTACTACACAGCAGAAAAAAAATAATGACACCTTGAAATTTGCAGGAAAATGGATGGAGCTAGAAAACATTATTTTGAGTGAGGTAACCCAGATACAGAAAGACAGTTATCACATGTACTCACTCATAGGTGGTTTTTAAACATAAAGCAAAGAAAGCCAGCCTACAAACCACAATCCCAGAGAACTTAGACAACAATGAGGACACTAAGAGAGACTTACATAGATATAATCTACATGGGAAGTAGAAAGTGTAAAAAGACAAGATCTCCTGAGTAAACTGGGAGCATGGGGACCTTGGGGGAGGGTTGAAGAGGAGGGGAAAGGTAGGGAGAGGAGCAGAGAAAAATGTAGTGCTCAATAAAAAAATTTATAAAAAAACAAAAACAAAAACAAACCTACTTTACCTTTCCCATAAGTTTTATGTTCTCTAACTGAACAAGTTAGATATTTCCCATTTATTCTCACTGGCACACGCCCAGAGTCTCTCCCCTGACCACCAGCTCTCTTTAGAACGGTCACATGGACCCAGGACCTCCTAGGCAACTGGCTGGGCTACAACGCCAGTCTGCCAGTTGACCACACATCCCTCAACACAACAAGAGTCAACGGCTGCTTCAAAATCACACATTGAAACCACACTGGCCATAGACAGAAATAGGAATTCCTGCATGTGCTAGGGCTCAGTGCAGAGCTGGAGAGATGGCTCTGGGGATGGTAGGGCTTCCCGTGCAAGCCATGCATGAAGACCTGGGAGTGGCCCCAATGGCCCTGTAATCCCTGGCACCGGGGTGCGAGTGGGTGGATATAGGGGTCTCTGAAGCTTGCTGACTGTCAGATAACCCTAGGGAGAGATCCTGTCCCTGGGAATGAGGTGGAGGGTGCCAGGCAAGACACCCGGCACCCCACTCCCCCATCGTTACATGTGCAGACGCCACAGAAACGTACGCATCCCGATACCCAGGTCCCTGTTAAATCACAGACTGTTCTTAATCTCAACAGAACATTATTCCATGCCCCCTTCCAGCCAGAAGTCTCCCTCCTCCCAGAGACAACCCGTTGGTTCCACCACTTTTTCGTTTTGTCATATCCAGACCTCTATCTAAACAGTGGCACACAATACATTCTTTCGTATCTGGTCTTTTCTGTTCTCACTGTAATGAAGCTCACGCTCATCGGTGGCATGTCGGTAATTTGTCCTTTTTAATCATGTGCTGTGTGAGTATACTGCATTTATTTATTCTCTCGATTGACATCTGATTCTACCAAGTCGGGTTCTTCTGCGAATAAAGCTGCTATGGACAGTGGAGTAAGAGCTGTTAGTTTATGAGAGGCTTTCTTTCCTTTGTAATTAGGGCTAGTTACCTGCTAAGTCTATGACCACTTCCCAATCAACTTCCAGCGTGGGTCCACCACATTATCCCCTCATTAGCACCGTGGACACACTCAGGTCTCACCCAGCACCTGATGTGGTCAGGCCATGTTTCTGCACCATCTACTGTAGGATCTCACTGTCCTGACTAGTGTCTACCGAATTTAACAGCCTGCCCCTGTGTTCTATGTTTATGAGGAAGCACACATGCATGCACACACGCGAGTGCTCGTTCTTATGTCACACAGAGCTTGTCAGAGGACAACCTGCAGCAGTCAGTTTTCTCTATCTTTCTACCATGTGGGGCCCAAGGATTGAACTGAGGTCACCAGGATTGGTGACAAACACCTTATTCTCTGAGCCATTTTGCTGGACCCCTAAAGTAATCTCAACAGTGGCAGCAGAAACACCAGGGAATCCAACATCTAAATGTCATTCCCTGAGAGCAGTGTGGTGAGCTTTCATATCTCCAACTTAATCCTAACAATATTTCTCTTTGCTTGAGCCAGACCTAGCAACGTGGCTCAGGTTGGTCTAGAACGTGAGGGCCTCCTGCCTTGGCCTCGGAGTGCTGGGACTATAGGTGTGCGCCACCATGTCCAGCACAATATTCCTCTTAGATGTCGCTATTGTTTCCATTTCTTCTTAGGAGAAGCTAAATAGCAGCATACAGCTTTCTCACTCGTAGTGAGTAAGAAGAGGAAGCGGTACTGACCATGCTGGCGGGTAAGCCGATGCTCCCCAGAACCTACAGGAATGGGTTTCAGTCGATTAGGTCCTAACTGGCGAAATAAGGGGAGCTGAAAGTTTGCACAGTACAGAGTTCATCTCTGCCCCTCCTCCCTGCCTAAAAAACAGAAGAGAAACCACTGCAGAGTGCTGAGAGTAGGTAGTGAGGGTTACTTCAAGGACTTTCTCCCCACGTGTGACCCCAGTGACAATACAGAGTCTACTTTGTAGTATGTCTCTATTGTAAATGACACTGAAGGGAATGAAGACTCTCAGAAGGCTGACTCCAGATTCTGCTTTTCAACAATGTAAGGTAAAAGAAATATACAGGGGCCGGGCGGTGGTGGCGCACGCCTTTAATCCCAGCACTTGGGAGGCAGAGGCAGGCGGATCTCTGGGAGTTCAAGGCCAGCCTGGTCTACAAGAGCTAGTTCTGGGACAGGCACCAAAGCTACAGAGAAACCCTGTCTCGAAAAACAAAACAAAACAAAACAAAAGAAATATACAAAATCTATTACAGAAGGTGATCAGCACTACTATTTTACTGTAACAAATGCTACGAAAGTCTACAAACTAAAAGGCTTGGCTGTAGATCAAATATATAATACACAAAAGAAAGAAACAAAAACCAGATAACCAAAACATTCTGGAGTCTGGGGACAGTTCCCAGTACACATGCATTTAGTGATCACAACATGTTTGCAGGGCAGTGCATGTGCTGTGATGTAGGCAGTGACAGGAAGACAGATATGACCACATGAGGCACAGTCCTTGGTCTTCAAGGCGATGAGAAGCTGCTGGATTTTTAAGGACAGACTCAACATCTGCAAGGGACAGCAGTTTTCTAAAGAGCATCACTCATGTTTAGAGGAACACCGACTACAGTTTATTTGATAAGAATTTTCTAAGACACAGACTTTAAACTCATAAGGAATAGGAAGGAAAAGGCCGACCCTGGAAGTGGGCGGGTTCTGGCAGATAAATGGGACAATCATTGACTGAATGAATCACAGGAAATATGGTAAAGGTGGTGGGGGTGGCGGGGCGTACATGACCCCAAACTCCCTCTGGAGTGCTACACAGTGGGACTAACCCACAGACATCATGTGACACCTTAAATTAATCCTGTAAACCCAAACACCGTTCTATTAACAATGTACACAGGCCCTTTTACTCACTATGTATCGAAAGCTACAGGGCTCAGTGAGTGCAGGTTCTTACAACCAAGACCAACACTGACAGCCTGAGCTTGGTCCTTGGGACCTACACAGTAGAAGAAAAGAACCAACTCCTAGAGGCTGTCCTCTACTCTGACCTCACCGTGCTGGCTAGGCTGTGTGACTACACGCATGTGATCTGACTCAGGAATATTAGTGCATAAAAGCCAGGTGTGGTGGCACACACTGTTAATCCCAGTACTCAGGGGTCAGGGGTTTTATATAAGTTCTAGGCTAGCCAATGCTACATAGTGAGACTCTGCTTCAAAATAAAGAAATAAAAATGACATTCCACTCAGAGCTCCAGTCCTCCCTTTTAGAGTCACCCAGCTAGAAGAGGGTTCCTCCTCAGTCACACAGCGCGCTCCTCTTTTAGTACTGGTGACTACGTGCACCAAGCTTACACCACCACACGTGAACTCCTTTTAAATATTAAAAGTCTGAAGCTAAGCTTTTAAAAAATGATTTATTTTTACTTTTGATTATGTGTCTGTGTCTTTGCATGTACACACGAGTGTGTGTCCCAGGAGGCATTCGATCCTTTGGGGCTGAAGTTACAGGCTGTGAGCTGCCTGCTGAGGGTGTTGGGAATTGAACTTGAGTCCTCTGGAAGAGCAGTATATGTGCACCCTTAACTGCTGAGCTATCACTCCAGCCTGAAGTTAGTTTGCACTAACTTTTTGTTTTAGATTTGTGTGTGTATATACATAACTTAAAAATAAGTTTAATAAAAAATTTAAAGGAGGGTTAATTTCGAAAACAGAGAAAAGAAAGATGATGAACAATTTTGTAAAAGCCATAAAAACAAAACAAAACACTAAACCCAAAAACCTTGAAAAACCAATTCCCAGTTGGGCACCGGGGGCACAGGCAGAGCTCTGTGAGTCTGAGGCTAGCCTGGTCTACAAAGTGAGTCCCAGGACATCCAGAGCTACAAAGTGAGACCCTGTCTCAAACAGCGCCCCCACCACACAAAAACAAAGTAAAACAAATCCCCAATAAAATGAAGTCCAGAGGAGAAATAGGGAAAGGAAATACATTCCAAAAGAGAGCACCTGTAATTCAGACAGATGCTCATCAAAGCCCTCGGTGCGACAGTCTGGGAAATAGACTTTCTGTTGAGTATCTAGGAGACGTTGCCAGCAATACCACACTGTTTAATACTTAGGGCTGGAGTAATCTCAAGGAGAGGGAGGGCCTGCCTAGCATTTGTGAGGCTGGGGCTCGATTTCACAGTGGGGTGAGGGTGAAGGGAAAGGACGAGCAGCCTTTGATTTTCTTCTGATACAAGCCTCTCACTATTATCCAGCTGGGGAATGCAGACGACTACACCTGATCTTGACTAGAAAGGGTACCAGGACAAAACGTTCACTAAAAATCAAAATGCGGTGGGGGCTGCAGAGAAGGCTCAGCCATGAGGTCACTGGCTGCTCTTCAGGAGTACCCGAGTTCTACTGTTAGCGCCCAAATGGCAGCTGCTTCTAACTCGAGCTCTGGGGGAGTTACTACACCTTCTTCCAGCTTCCCTGGCATTACATGCATGCATGCATTACATGCATATATGTAGGCAAACACCCATACATGTCAAAGTATTTTTTATTTTAAAAATTAAAATAGGAAAATTTGCTTTACTACATGAATACAACAGTAGACAGAGGTGACAGCCAGTCACTTGGTATCCTTTATACAAATATGAAAGCAAAAACAAAGCCATGACTTCCTGTCTGAAGAACAGGCTGTTCCCAGAGAAGTAAATAACATGACTGGATGGGAATTCTAACAGTGAGAATTATGAAATTACTTTATTAAAGCTAGGCCTCTCCTAAAAAACATTAATAAATGGCACCCATTCTCAAGAACTGGCAATGCTCAAGCAAGACTTCACGGGTCTGAACTTCGTGAGATGAGCACTTGTGAGGGCTTTAGAGACTGGGGATTCTGGGCTGCACAGCTGGAAGAGGTGAAATGCCAGCTCTCTCTCTCAATAAAAGGGGGAGGTTCACAGACAAAATACAAAGAGCCCTGTGATGTGCAATGCTTGTCAGAATGAACACGTCTTCACATTGCTGTAATCCCCAGTGAGGACAGAAAAGAGAAATCACATTAAATGTATTCAGCTTTTTAAAATGTACTGGAGTGCTTGGTGGTTAAGAGTGCTTGCTGTGGGTTCCTAGCACACACACCAGGCAACTCACTTGTAACTGCAGTTCCAAGACAAACACCGAAATAGATACAATTAAATAAATGTAATTTTATAAAACAAACAATCCCCCCCCCAAAAAAAACAACCAACCAACAAAACAAAACTACCCCCAGAAATTCTAAAGGACCAAACACAACACTATTATGATATAGTGCTGAAATCCGCTAGAACAGATTCTGAATATACACCATGATCACAGAAAATCGTATTTTAAACAGCCATGGAGGGCATTTCATTTAAAAGGCACATGGAAGAAAAAGAAATGATGTGGGGCCGAGCGGGATTAAGACAAGAGTGCCAACAGCACCAAGGAAAGAAGTTTAAAAAGGAACACGAGGGGCTGGAAAGATGGCTCAGTAGTCAAGAGCACAGGCTGCTCTTCCTAGCACCTACATGGTGGCTCACAATGTCTGTGACTTTAGTTCCAGGGGAATCTAGAGCTCTCTTCTGGCCTACACTGGCACTAGGAATGCACACACAACATATATTTAGGCAAAACACCCACACATATTTTAAAAAAATAGCCTATAGTCCTAGGAATTGGGAAGCTGGGGGGGGGTCTGCTGTGTCTGGTACCTGTCAGTTACTCATCGCAACACCCTATCTCAAGAAACCAACACCCGCCGCCACCACCAAAAGTAAGGCACCCAGGTAATCTAATTAGAAGGTCATCAGGGGCTGGAGTTTAGATGTAGAGTGTTTGCCATGCTAGGTTCTGAGTCCAATCTCCCCAGTGCAGAGAGGGGAGGGAATTGGAAGTCACGTGTACTTTCAGTAGGTGGAACTTAAGCAAGAGCGGTAAATAGTAAACGAGAGATGCAAGAAGCAGGAGGCGGAATACAAATGACACTGAAACACCTGAGTCACCAGAGGAGATGGGGGATGGCAGGTGGCTCAGGATGAAGACAGCTGCAAAGAGCTTTGGCTTAGAAAAGAGCAGAATGCAGAAATTGGTTCAAATGAGCCTTGAGTCTGGGACAAGAAGTAATTTAAGTGAAGAAATTGGAGCATCAAGAGAAGGGAGGAATTAAGGGGAGAATAAGCCATGAAGAAAGGGAAGACGAGGGCTGGGAAAGATATCCATCTGGTAGAGTGCGAGCCCAGTATGCGCGCAGCCGAGCTCAAGCCCAGCACCATGTAAGTGCATATGGGGCGCCTATACATCCCAGCACTCAGAAAAGTGTAACTGTGTAGGGAAACTGAAGTCCTTGACTGCAATCCAAGCTACTGCTCTCCAAGTCTGTGAGTTCTCCTCCTGGGCCACTTCTGAGCATCTCAATGATTAGGTGTGGATTTCCAAAACCTAATGACATAACTAAACAGTAAACTAAGAATAACCAATAATAAACTACATAAACTAGTATTAACTAATCTGCGGTGCCCTGTTTTGTCTTAAGAGATCTAAGTCGGTGCACAGCAGTTCCTCCTTTCTTACAAATACTGCACGTTAGGCCTGTGGGCACTGTCTAAAACACCAGCACTGGAGAGGAAAGGCAGGCAGTGCAAACCCTCCACCTAGGAATAGTGCACAGTGAGGCGCACCAGGTTCTGCAGCCTTACTTTACTACTTTACAGGCTCATGGTGCTGCATCAAACAGCGCTGCACGGAACACCCTTGGGTATCCATGAAAGAATGCCCCCACCTCCCGCCCCAGAGTTTCTCTATGGAGCGCTGGCTGTCCTGAAACTCGGAGAGCTGCCTGCCTCAACCTCCCGAGTGCTGGTGGCATTACAGGTGTGGGCCACCACCCAGTGAAAGGACAGTGTTGCAGAAGAGATATTTCTTTTCTTTTCTTTTCTTTTCTTCCTTCCTTCCTTAAATAAAGACTTTAATGTTTCTATTATGTTTACCTGTGTGCTTCTGCATGAGTATATACCACTTCTGTATGGGTGCCTGAGGTGTCCAGAAGAGAGTGCTGAATCTCTGGAGCTGAAGTTACAAGTGGTTGTGAACCGTTTATTGTGGGTGCTGGGCACCTAACTCAGGTCCTCTGGAAGAACAGCACGGACTCTTAATCACTCAACCATCTCTTTAGTCCCCTATGATAAAGGGTCCTAGCTTTTCTTTTCAAGACCACTTCTTTATTTATTATCGTGTTTATGTGTGAGACTCTGTGGAGTTGGTTTATTTATTCCTTCCACTTTCACACGGTTCTGAGACTTGAACTCAGGTCAGCAGGCTGTGTCGTTGGGCAGTGAGCACCTTTACCTGCTGAGAGCCATCTCAGTTGCCCTGGTTTTCCCAATGCGTTCTGTAAAGTGTCTCTTTTCCACACAGATTGTCAGCAGGCAGATAGGATGGCTTCCTTCTCTCCTAGTTATTTCTACAACTCGCTGAATCTACACACTACATGACCCAGCACCGTTTTTATTTGAAACGAAAACTTTCGTACTTTTCCTTGCTTTTCTCTATAGGGGCAGCTAGAAATAGCCTGATTAAACCTGAATCATGAGGTCAGCACATGCCAGGAGACACAATGATAGGAAGTCAAAATAACAGGAATAAGCTGCTTCCTTTTTTATCTGTCTTAGTTTCAGGCTGAGGGACTGCAATAGAGCTCGTCCCCGACTGCCCAAGAGGAGAACGTTCTGGAAGGAAGTGACACTTCACAAGCAGAACCCCCTTCCCTTCCTCCAAGGCATGGCCCTCCCCCACCCCATACCCAGATCCCAGAGGCCACAGGGAGATGTGAGCTGGATGACAACAGTGGCTCCCGTAATTACTGCTCACACATTCACAGCATGAATGTCGCTCACCGAAAGCCGGCCAGCCAACAGCTGATACCACAATCACTTCTAAGAGCTAGCTGTTATGGATGAGGGTCAATGCTTTCATGAATAAAATTCAGATGTTTTATCACTTAAGAACACAAGCTTCTTGTTATAAACAGTTTATGAACACTCTTGGATAGGAACGGCCTTTCCTGTTCTTTTGGCTCTTTCTGCCGGGACGGCCCATCAGTACTTCCCGCTCACTGACTCACGCTGCCCTGGTGGTACAGGACTCCTACCGCCTTCAGGGAAGCACGCCACGGAGAACGGAGAGGCTTGGTTGGGAGTTTCCACCAGTTACAACCCGGCACTCTTCTATGTTCACAGTTCTGTTTTCACACACGGAGACCTTTTTCCTTATTAGTCTAAAGGTCCACTCTGATCGCGCTGTACTGTTCTGCCCAGACCCTGCTATGAGATGCTAGGCTGTTTCTAGCATTTCCACTGCACTGAAACTGCTCCACAAACAGCCTGACTTGCGACTGTACTCACGAGGCTGAAGTGGGAGGAGGGCAAACTGCAGACAAACCTGGGCTGGACAGTGTCTCAAAACACTAAGGAAGAAAACTCTGACGACATCTAAATATTCAATGTCGCTAGTCAATAAGAAATGAAAATTAGAACTGAGACGAGAGCCTGGTGTGGGTGCAGGAACATGCAGCTGAGGCAGGACTTCTCTGAGTTCCACGTCAACCTGAGCTATATAGTGTGTTCCAGGCTGGCCTGGGTTACACAATCTCATACAACAACAATAACAATGAAATGGAAGTGACTTATGACACACCTGTTAGAATGGTTAAATAAAAAAGGGGGCTGTACCCAATGCTGGTGAAGCTGTGGCATCACTACAACTCTTGATGGGGAATATAAGATGGTTTATCACATCAGAAACTACCTGGATAGCTCTTACAAATTAAACAAGATACTTGGCATGGTGGCTAATCCCAGCACTTGATTCAATACAGTCATTCCAATCCTTTGTGTCCACACAAAGCCTTTCACATGTAAAGGTTCACGGTGACTTTATTTATAGTAATAACAGAGTTTGAAATAATGCAGATACTAAGATGAATGTAACTATGATGTATGTATAGAGATGGTGGAACACTATTCAGTCATAAGAGAAATCAACTGTCAATACATAAAACAGCAGAGATAATAAACAATCATACGCATAGTAACAGGCTGACCCTAACTTATCTTTGTACCTATAGGTTAGGGCGTCTCTCAACTATTATCACAGAAGCTGCTTTTTGCAGTAGGTGGCAGTTAATACAGAGACCTGCTCTAGCCAACACGCAGAGACTAAGAGTGTGAAATGTTCAGACAAACGGGACATCTGGAGCACACTCCCTTCCCTCAAGGCTCAGAAGACAGCACTGACAAAGAGGGGCTGGACAGTCTGTGAGAGCCAGAAAGGGGAGATGTGTGCAGAGAAACCGTAGTTGCTAACATGACAGGATACCTGTTACACACATGAACTCACAGTGGCGGAGGTTGTGTGCTTAAGACCCACACAAGATTAAGCCAGCTAAAACCCAAGTGTGGATGAGTGAGAGGTTCTTGAAGTCCCACCTCTACCTGAGAGGCTACTGGCAACTGACGGCTGTTAGGGGATATTGGGGAAGTCTGCTGTTTCCAGGGATGTGGCCTGGGCTCCGTGGATGGTCCCGTGCCCATGCACGCACAGGTAGCTATGTGGGAGGGGGCAGATAAGGGGGGGAACTGGACAGAAGGGAATCAGGCAAATTTGATCAAATACACCATTTGCAGATATAAAACTCTCAAACAAGTTCACTCTTCCACAACTAAGAAAATACCTTCTGGATGATTCCATAAAGCCAGGTAACTGACACCTGGGGACAGAAAGCAGGCCAGGGATTCAGGAGCAGGGGTGGTGAGTTAGGCAGGGTGAATTAAAAAGGGCACAAAGAAGATCTTGGGGGTGATGGACACATCTCCTGGGACTGTGGAAATGGTCGGCAGTGCACACCTGCGACGGCAGCACTCTGGCAGAGACGGATGGATGGATGGACGGATGGACGGGTCTTAGGCTCAAGGCCAGCTTGGGCTGAATTGCAAGACTATCTCCAAACACAAAACTATGGAGGGTCTGGGTGGGGGAAGCTACAACATACCATCTGCTCCAAGTCACCAAGTGAACCTTACCCTTTGTCAGCTGTAAAGGCAGACATTTGGTTCTCAGGGCAGGGATGGAGTAATTCCGAACAAGCACTACTGGGAACATCAGAAAGTGCGCCTGAGAAGCAAAAGTGCGGGTCTTCCCCGCAGGACAGCATCCCATGAACACTGCTGGCTTTATGAACGTAGTTCTGCCCTAAACCGATGAACTCTGTAGCGTGGATTGTAATGCTAGTAACTATGGATAAAGTAGTCATACCTGTCTAGTCGGGGTCTCTCTCTCAGTTCATCAGACGGGAGCCCGATCTGTGCTGGTGTGCACACACGTGTGCAAAGCCTGACGGAAGATGTCTTTATTATCTTCCTTTTTTCCCCAGACAGATTCTATGTGGATAGAGCTAAGTGTGGCTCTGTATCAGAGGAAGACGTGTGTGGAGTGTGTGCTCTAAATCTGATCAATTCTGTTTCCCAGAGTTTTTAAATGGCTATGATCGCAGTCCCCTGTCCTCCTCTGTGGCAGGCACTTTCTATTTCTAGATCTGTGTGGAACTATTGAACTGGGACTTTCCTGCTGAACTGTGTGGCTCCACCCCTGGCTTCTAACAATGTGATTTTCCTTTTACTACTGAAGGGATTTCTACAGTGTGCTCACTAGGGAAAATAAAAGTTTATGTGACTTTCATGAAGATTGTTTTTCCCTGACACATGCTTCTAAACAGAAAATCATGTTTACCTGAGGTTCAACTGAGACCAAACACACTATAAATGGTCTCTTTAACAACTAGTTCACATACAGGAAGACTGGTTACTACAACATAGAAGCACTGCCTTTCATGGCTTTACGCAAACGTGCTTCGGCTGCAGCGGAGAAGGGCCCGGCGGCTTTCTATGGGCAGGAGAAGCACACTACTGGGAGACTGTAGAACTGCAGTGCAACCCAGCACGTGGCAACAATTCCAGAGAGTGAATTAACACTTTTACAATCCCAGCTCTAGACAGGGATTCATTTTTACAAACTGTAGGACATTTACAATTGTTCCCTAAAGAAACAAAACCTGTGTGACTTGATATTCACTAAGAAGCAACAGGTAGCCATGTGGTTTTGTTCAGAAACAAAAACTTAAAGTAGAAAAAAAGACTGTCCTTCCCCTTTGAAAGCAAAAGAAAAGACCAATCAAAGCTGCTTAAGAAAGACCAAGCTGGACATTTCTAGAGCACAACTTTATTCCTAGTACTCGAGAGGCAGAAAGGTCTTTATGAAGCCTGAGGTCTAGGTCAGTCAGGCTACATAATGGGATTGTGTCAGAAAGTGAGTGAGGGTGGGAGGAAGTGGCCTGAAGAGAGAAGAGAAGGCTCAGTGGTTAACTGGGCATATTGTTCTTGCAGGGGGACCAGAGTTTGGTTCCCAGAACCCACTTCAGACGCTCACAGAAGCCTGTAACTCCAGCTGGAAGGGATCCAGCGCCTCTGGCCTCGCAGAGACCTCCACTTGTTTGTATGTGCTCGTGCGTATACACGTGTGAGCACACACATACACATAAACGACCCTCCAAAAAACAACTCCAAAACACAAAAACCCCTCAAAAAAAAAAAAAAAAGACCAAACCCAAAAAACAAAGACCAAAGCTTTTTAACTCACTGAATATGAATTAGGAACTAGTAATAAAAAGAAAATCATTGTTAGTTCAGAAAGTCTACCAAGCATTTGTTAAGCAAAAGAGCTGTAAGATGACATCTAGCATTGCTACAGAACCCTAACAGACAGACAGAAACGATCCCACAGATTAAATGAGATTTCACTTTAATGTAAAGAATCTGGCATGGGGCCAGAGAGATGGCTAGGTGGTTAAGAGCATGGTGGCTCACAAAAGTCTATAACTCATTTCAGGGAATCTGATTTCCTCCTCTGGCTTCCCAGGTACACATACATTGCACATACATACATGAAGGCAAAACACTCCTACACATAAACACAAATAAATTCAAAACAGCAGCAGCAAAGAATCTTGTTGAAGACTGTGCCTCTAACCCGACTGTGAATAACTCTGACTCAGGAGATGTTTAAAGATGCCTGTCTTGTGGGGGAGCCACACTGGATGGAGGCCGAGCTCAGCTACATCACCTACAGGCCACACACAATGGAGAATGCCACTGGCTGTCTAAACAACTCCCTTATAGGGCTCAGAGCTCCTGCTTCTCCAGATCCTTTCAACTGTTCAGACTATTCTTATAGTAAACAGAACCAGACACGTAGAAAAACCACTAGGAAACACGCGCAGCAAGCAGCCAAGGCATCTATGGCACAGAACAGAGAACAGCTTCTGCTAACTCCAAACACTTGCCTGGGAGTACTGTGGCAATCTTAAGGCAATGCATCAAAATGGCAGTCATTTTATTTGTTCAACAAATATTTGATGCTAGGGATGTGGCTTAGTGACTGATCGTGTCCCCGAGTTAAACTTCAACAACAAAAATTACTACAGCAAATATTTACCAGGTATCTATATCAGGCTCTGTCAAGCTTAGGGGAAACGAACAGCGAAGTGACACATGCAGCAGGTGCCATTCTGCGCCCTCACAGGCCGGGGAAACGGTCTCTTTCCGTTGCAGGTGTCCTCTCCCACCCCATCCAATTCCGAGGGGATGAGGGCGGATGAAGGACACGGAACGACAGGTACTAGCAGGGTTAAGAATGGGATCAAACCATCCTTGGTTCTTTTCCTGTTCTCATTGTCAGGCAAGGACAAGGAATGGGAAGGTGTCCTGAGGCCAAGCTAACTAGCAAAGTTAGTCTTTTATAAATTAGCATCCCTCTAAACCTGACAAGGACAGAAGCAACGAGTTGCACTGCTCTACTCAATCATACTTCGTAGGGAGTCATCTGTCTTCAGCACGCTCAACTTTTGCCTACTTTGGTTACTGCCCTTTGGCTTTGGGGGTCTCGTCTGCTGAGATTCAACCGATACTAGGAAAAGTCTCTTCTCCTCTTATCTAAACATGTTACGACAGAAGGGAAAGATCTCCGTGCAAGTGTAAAAAGCTCCAAGTTGAAAGGGGGTGCATCTGCTTGGGTTTCCGCAGATTGTCTATCCTCACTAATACACTTCTCCTAACCTTTGTCTTCTAACAGATAACAAATTAAATAACCAAATCATTTCCTTTTTTTTTTTTTTTTTTAAAAAAAAGGTCTTATTTAGTTATTATGTATACTACAGTGTTCTGGCTGCATGTATGCCTTCAGGCCTGAAGAGGGCACCAGATCTCACTATAGATGGTTGTGAGCCACCATGCAGTTGCTGGGAACTGAACTCAGGACCTCTGGAAGAGCAGCCCGTGCTCTTAACTGCTGAGCCATCTCTCTAGTCCTATTTTTTTTTAAATTTTTGAGACAGGGTTTCTCTGTGTAGCCCTGGCTGTCCTAGAACTCACTCAAGAGATCTAACTGACTTTGTCTCAGGAGTACTGGAATTAGAAGCATGTGCCACCATGCAACCACATCCTGCTTAGCAACAGCTTTACTGAAACCTTGATGTCCTGGACATTATATCCCGAGCATCAGTATATGAATGCTGAACTGCTCATGAAATAGATCTCAGCAAGTTCTCAAAGGGCGTCAGCACTTAAAAACAGTCAAAACACACTACAAGTGCAAGGCTCAGGGTTTAGAAACCTAGCAGAGACTAAGGGGGCTATTTTTGGGCAGAAAAGCTTCATCACTTTTCCCTTCCTTGGTTTGTTTCTTTTCTTTTTTGTTCGTTTTTATTTTGTTTTTTCAAGACAGAGTTTCTCTGTAGCTTTGGAGCCTGTCCTGGAACTAGCACTTGTAGACCAGGCTGGCCTCGAACTCACAAAGATCTGTCTGCCTCGGCTTCCCAAGTGCTGGTATTTAAGGTGTGCGCCACCACCACTCAGTGGTTTGTTTCTTGAGACAGGGTCTATGTAGCCTTAGATGATCTGTAAATTGCTATCTAGACCAGGCTGACCTCAAACTCAGAGAGATACCCCTGTCTCTGCCTCCCAAGCACTGGAAAGGTATGTGCTACTATTCTTGACTTAAAAATCTTGACACACAGGTGGGTGCCTAAAGCAACTGTCACTATGTCCCACTGCCACTCCAATAACGACACCAATATCCACTTAAATACACTAGAGAAATGACACAGGATCCCCAGGCCCTCTCTCTACATACCTTTAAAGCTTCTATAACGAGGTCCCTTGCTTCAAGTTCTCCTTCAAGAATACTGAACAGTGTCAGGAGTTCAGGCTTGCTGAGTTTTTCCAGATTCATCCTGAAAGTCTTAAACAAAGACAACAATCAGTCTCCTGAAGAGGAGGGAGCTTGACAGGAATGAAGGGTAAAAAGACAAGACAGAATATACCCATGGGAGCTGCGACCCAAAACAACACCCAAGGTTTCTGATGCCAATCATAAACTGAGCAGGAAGAGAAAAATAAAATCCCCTGTGAATTATTGATTCTGTCACTAACATCAATTATTCATTACCTTTTCCAGGCTGGTTTGCAACCCGGGTCTCAGAAAGGATCAGGAACTAATTCTGTCTGCTAGAAACTGAGGTAGAATTGGGTTCCACTGGGTACCATTTCACTAAAGAATTACTGGATCCCACAGAGATCCTCAGTTTAGGTAATTCACGCAGAACATTCTGGGATCTCCCTTTTGTTTGGTTCAAGTTTAAGCAAAGGTAATGCATGCTGTGAGCACAGGAGTAGGGATCACAATGTTTTCCCATCCTTCAGTAGAACAGGCCTAAACTAAGCATATGGAGAGAGAGAAGCCCTTGTGCGGTTTTCTTTCCTTTTTTTTTTTTTTTTGGCTTTTTGAGATAGTGTTTCTCTGTGTAATAGTCCTGGAACACGTTCTATAGACCAAGGTGGCCTTGAATTCACAGATATCCTCCTGTCTCTGCTGGGATTAAAGATGGACATATCACCACCCAATCTGGCAGTGCTTAGAAAGATGTCCTGGGCCACCCCTTGAGATAATTTTATCTGGAGAACAGATAAAGAGACAGATCCTGTCTCAAAAACAAAAAACAGTTAAAATGTGAAGTAAGCCAAATAAGTGTTTTTCTCAGAAACCTGAAAATGACTTCACCCACAATTGATAAATTATGAAAAATATAAACAAACTAAACACAACCCAGTATAAAGAAATGCCTTTTTGAGAGACTCTGCCTTTCAAAAAAACCAAAAAACCAAAACCCCAAAAAAAAAAAACCCCCACACAACCCAACAACAAAAAAGGATAAAATTAAATGAATAGCTTCCTATTTCTCTTTAATTGTGCGCCTGTGTGCAGATCTGTGCATGAGGACAGTGCCCGTGGGCCAGAAGACAACACCGACTCCTCTGGAGGTACAGGAGGCTGGGAACATCTGATGGGTGCATGGGCAGCCAGTGCTCTTAGCCAAGGAACCAGCTTTCATCCTTTAGTTTATTTCTTTTTTAATAACCAGCCTACGTGGTGCAGGCTGGCCTAAAACTCACTATGTAGTTCAGGCTGGCCCTGAAATTTTAATCCTGCTACCTCAGCCTCCAGAGTGCCAGGATTAGAGAGTCGTGAGTTAGTTTAAGTATCTTAATGATGTAGGCTACAACAAATTTAACTTTTTGTGGCCATTATTTTGTTCCCCGAGATATGGTCTCACTATATAGAGCAGCTCGGCCACACTTCCTACGTAGATCAGGCTGGTCTTCACTTTCCAAGGGCCAGGATTACAGTCAGTATTCCTTGTTCACAGTGATGGCTTCCACAAAGACATTTTCATTCAACTGTATCACAATCTTGACCATATTCACCTCCTCAAATATTCTCCTTTCTCCCCAGACACACCAGTCCCCCCCGCCAAAGTCTTGCTTCTACTTCCAGGTTGTGTGTGTGTGTGTGTCTTAGGCTTGTCTCCTCTCTGCCGCCCTCTTCCTTGTCTCTACACAGTCATGGCTAGCCTTGAAGTTGCACAATCTTTCTGCTTCTGCTTCCTGGAATTACATCACACTTGGTCTTATCATCATCTTGACAGCCACCCTGATAGGTGAGATGTAATCTCAATGTATTTATTTGCTGTCTGAGAATGTCAAGTATTTTAATTTTCCTGTTTTTTTGGCCATCTGCACTTCTTTTGAAAAGTGTTTGTTTCATTAGCCCATTATTGATGAGGTTGGGTTTTTTGTTGTTGTTGTTATTTGTATTTATTTTACATGTATTTATTTTTGTATTTTTTGTGTGTGTTATGTATGAGTATGTACATGACACACGTGCCAAAGCAAATGTATGGAGATCAGAAAACCGGTGGGGTTGGGTCTCTCATCCCATCATATGGGCTCCAGTGATCCAGCTCATGGTGCAAGGCTTAGAAGGAAGTTCGTTTTCACCCACTGAGCTGTCTTGCCAGCCTAAGCTCTTGCAAACACTACTCTTCAGCCGTGTACAGCTGGCGAAGTCCCCCCCCCCACTCTGTGGCTGTCTCTGTCCACGACTGTTTCCTTTGCTGTGCAGAAACTTTCTCTCATTCCATTTGTCAGTTCTTGGTTTTATTTCCTGAGCTAACTAGTCTTTTTTAGAAATGCCTGTACCTATATCAAATGTATCCCCTAATAGTTTCAGGTCTTATACTGAGGTCTTTGATCCACCACATTCAATTGATTGTAGTACAGGAATATCATTTATCCAGCACATTTGTTGAGGAAGATGTCTTTTCTACAATGTATGTCTTTGGCATCAAGTGGTCACAACTGTGCAGGTTTATATCCAGGCCCTCTGTTCTGTCCCATTGATCCACACATCTGGTTTTGAGCTAGTAGCACACATTTTCATTACTATAACTTGAGACCTACGGTAAATAGTCTATAAGTAGACTATACCTTGAGGTATTGTGACATCTTTAAATCACTCACTCAGGATTGCTTTGGTTGTTCCAGGTCTTTTGTGATTCCAAATTTGCATTCGGGTTGTTGTTTCTATTTATATAGTGAAGAGTTACTAGAATTTTGGTGGCAACTGCATTGATTCTGTAAATTGCTTTGGTAAGAGTCATTCTCATGATATCAACTCTGCCGACCCATGAACATACGAGATCTTTCTATCTTCCAGAGTCGTCTTTAATTATTCTTCAGTGTTCTAGCACTTTCCCTGTAGAAACAGTTTACTTCCCGGCTAGGTTTACTCCCAGGCATTTTAGTTTTACCCGTTTTTTGAAGTTACTGTGAATAGGGCTGCTCTCCTGAGTCCTTTCTCATGGTGTTTGCCATTGGTACATGGGAAAGGTGCTGTTTTCTACTGGTTTTGTATTCTACTACTTTGCTGAGTGTTTACCAATTCTAAGAGGTGTTTTCAGTCAACCTGTTTAACAAGCTCACATTTCTCCAAGGATCTGCTAAATAGTGTGGCACCAACTCTAGCTACTGTCTCGGAACACACGCAGGTAGAAGGCAGTGGTTCCATCAGCTATGAAGGGTCTACCACCAGGGAACACTGCACACAACTCTGTAGCTTCCAAGGGAGGACACACACTACCTTCCTTCCATTTTATACCTCAACTGTAACTGTCATGGCTTTTCTTCGGAGTGACAGCAACATGGTGAATTCATATACTCCCCTTATTCTTCAACTGAAAGCTCAGGGGCACTCAGAGAAGCCACTCACTTGCCTTCAGGGCTGCTGTGCTCAAGTGAAGGAGACCATGCACAGATGTGTACTTCAATGTGTCACCAGAGCACGTACTAGCATGTAGTCCTCAACATAACCTCAGCGCTAAATGCTAACTTCTTGTTAGTGGAGTCCAGTGAGTCTCACAGTAGCATTAAAGACTATGTGCCATAAGGATGACGACAAAGAACACAATTCCAATTAGAAACCCCCAACAAACTTAATAAACCTGTCTATCAGTCCTGCCTTAAGCGACATAGGGCACAACAAAGAACCCAAGTCTTTGTGGCCAGTGCCAGGTCTGCATCTTCCTATTTGAATGACTGGGAGACTTCCTCCTACAGATGGACAGGGAGGTGAGGCTTTAGAAAGCTTTACTGGAAGACAGCCAGAGCTGTTTCAAGGACCAAGTTCCTTCCTTGTTTTTTCCTTTTCCTTTTTTTTTTTTTTTTTTGGGAGATAGGGTCTTTCTATGAAGTCCAGACTAGACTAGCCTTGAACTGACAACAAGCAGTCTTCCTGTCTCGGCTTCTCCAATGCTCAGCGTACAAGTATAAAGCACTACACCTCGATCAATGACTTTAAATAAAAATTTAATAACTTATCTACTTATTTTGTGCGGATGTGAGGAGGGCAACACGCGTGCCATGGCGTGCTGTACAGGAAAGTCAGACAGCAACATTCGGGAGCCAGCTTTCTCCTTTACCTTCCATTCCAGGGATCAAACCTAGGTCATCAATCAGGCTTGGGCAGCAAGTGATTTTATTCAATGAACCATCTCAATGGTCCTGATTGAGTAATTATTATTTTTGACTTGTTTTATTACTTATTTATGTATATGTATATATGTACATCTGTGTTATGTGCACCTGAGTGTGTGTGCCATTAAAGGTCAGAGAGCATCAAATCCCGAGGCTGGAGTTAACCTGTAGCTGTCACCCTAAGTGATGCTGGGAACTGAACTTGGGTTCTGTGAAGGAACAACAGACACTCTTTTTCCCCCTGGCCTTGAGCTCACAGAGTTTGGCCTGGCCTCTAACTCCTGAATGTGGGGACTGAAGGCACTTGCCACCACACCCAGCTACGCAACAAGCACTCCTAACCCCTGAGCTATCTCCCAGGTTGTTTCAGTCTCAAACAGATCTAAAGAAGGCGTTGGACAAGCTGCCCCTCTGCAGTCCTGACCACACCCAGAGGCCAGGGCGCCAGGAGTGAAGCTGGGTGAGGAATTAAACACCAGCTGAGCCGTGCTGGTTCCTTCCCCTGGGTTCATGCTCTTGCTTCCCTCCCCAAGATCAGAAGGTAGAAGGATATCCTTTCATGCTCTTCCTCTTCCCTTGAAACAAAGAAGGCACACCACAGTACCAAAGGAGCAGAGCAGAGCAACGGCCAGACAAGCACCCAGGCCAGACGGCAGCAACACCCCTCAATGACTGCTCACATTACTCCCTTTTCTGCAATATTTTTAGAGTCTTTAAATATTTTTGTTTAGAGGTTCAAAACTATGACTACAAGTCGAGTGCCAGTGAGTAAAACAGGGGGCCACTGAGAGTGCACAGTGCCAGTCCTGGCTTGGACAGGAACAGCTAGATGGCTGTGAGGAACACACAGGTAAACAAAACAATTAGGCTGGGTGGTGCACACCTTTAATCCTGGCAAGCAGGAGGCAGAGGCAGGTGGATCTGAGTGGAGGCCAGCCTAGGCTACAGAATGAGTTGAAGGACAGCCAGGGCAACATGTCTGGACAGCCAGGAAAACCATGTCTCAAAACCCAAAACCTAAACAAAAAAAAAACCAAATTAGTGCTCTCCAAAATCCTTCTTAGTCCACCTAAGGACTGAAGGTGAAGCTCCAGGGTGTGGACTGGCAGTCTAGATCCTGGGTTCCACTCCTACACCACGAAAACAAAAGCCAACACTCTCTCTCTCTCTCTCTCTCTCTCTCTCTCTCTCTCTCTCTCTCTCTCTCTCTCCCACCCTAGCTAAATCAGACTGTACCCAGATCAAAGTCTCTGACCTGCTATGGTAATATTCATGTCTATGAAAGAATAAAATTGCTGTCACCTTCGGAGTCACTTAAATTATAAAGCAGCCTAGCCTACACAAGAAAAAAAAATTCTATTTCTTAATCAATGACATGAAGAATAATACTCTTGGGGATGGAAATATAGCTTGTTGGGTAAATTGCTTGCTGTGCAAGTTAAGGACCCAAGTTCAGATCCCCAGCACCCACAGAAAAAAAGTGGGGCATGGAGTCATACACCTGCAACCCCAGTCAGTACCGGTGAGGGCAGAGACAGGCAGATCCCTACAGCCCACGGATTAGCCAATCTGGCCAAGCAGTGAGCAATGGGTTCAGAAGATACTCTGTGTCAAAAAATAAGGACGTCTGTTCCAGAGTGTCCTTTGTTCTGTACACACACTTGCAGAAGAGCATGCAATGTCACACACATGCATACACCACACACACACACACAATGTAGTCTTACCTGTGTCTATAACTAGCTGGAACATTTTATTAATACTTATCAACTCATTTGGCTTATTGTATATGCAATACAAACAGAATACAAGATGGGGGAAAAGCCACAGCTGTGTAACTCAGGGCCAACATATTCTAGCAACCATTCTTCATAAATACTAAAACTTAGTAATTCTTTGCTATTCTGTACACTTGGATCTATTCTCATTACACATTATAATCTTCTTACCATAAAATCTTGTCTGAATTAGAGACATCCACGCTGCATTATGATTTAGTATGGCAGTGGAGAGTTTGTGGGTGGAGAGGTGACACTGACCTGGTATTGGTGGCTGCACTTGCGTCCTCTGGAATAAAGTCTTAGAGATTTCCTTCAGTCAAAATGTTGGAAAATTGACAGATATTTAAAATGCCGTCAGCATGGTAGAAAAGTGTCCAATACTGCAAAACAAGAAGAAGTTCACTGTCTTTGAGACCACACTATGAACAGTGTAGTGGGCCCCATTGGTGTCCAATAGAACCACAGCTGCTAAGTCTGATGGCGCCAGGCTGCTAATGTAATTATGAAGGGTGGGAGCTAACGAAACCCGCCCCCCTTTTCTTTTTTTTTTTTAATATTTATTTATTATGTATACAATATTCAGTCTGTGGGTGTGCCTGAAGGCCAGACGAAGGCACCAGACCTCATTACAGATGGTTGTGAGCCACCATGTGGTTGCTGGGCATTGAACTCAGGACCTTTGGGAGAGCAGGCAATGCTCTTAACCACTGAGCCATCTCTCCAGCCCCTCCCCTTTTCAAGACAGGGACTCGCTACAGAGCCTGGGGGACCTCAAACTCCAATGCTGATCCTCTCGCCTCAGCCTCTGGCATCCAGAATCTCTCCTGATGTCTGGGCCACTCTAAGAACTAACTCGTCAGGGGCACTGGACACTCACTTTCCCTGGATTGACAAAAGCCTGACAACAGACAACATGAGTCGCGC
This sequence comes from Chionomys nivalis, assembly GCF_950005125.1. NCBI lineage: Eukaryota > Metazoa > Chordata > Mammalia > Rodentia > Cricetidae > Chionomys > Chionomys nivalis. The sequence goes on from NC_080103.1 coordinate 19,418,557, forward strand.
ACAACGCCACAATGCACTCAGAACATAATCACAACCAAAACGTTCCACCTGCCAAGTCTGTGTAAGAGAACGCTCATCTCACTTCCTGACAACCACAAAGAAACAAACCAAGCTGTAACCTTTTCCACTGTTTACAAGGATGACCAAACACTGCCAACTTCTATTTTCCCATCATGTCTACACATTAAACGCTGATTTACAAACAAATGGTTTTGCTTATATTTCCCCAATGGTACTAAGATATAGTTAAAAAAAAAAGATACACACACCCCTCAATATGCAAGAAGTGAAATTGACCAGGGAAAAAACGGGGCACTGGGAAAGGAGTGGAGTCAGAAAAGGGAGGGTAGGAGGGAAGGGGAATGGGGACATAGGGGAGTCAGGCTCAACATATAATATATACATGTATGAAAACTTGAAAAAAATGAAATAAAAAACCCAAGAAAAAAAAAGGAAATGGGGATCTTTAATTTTATTCAATTTATCCCAATTTATTTACTGAGTCAACAGTCAAACTCTGAACCTCCCAAGTTAGAAGAGGAAGTTTGGGTCCATCACACAGTCAAGAGTAGAAGACCAACAGCACGCAGGCAAACCACTAAATAAGCTAGTCCAGCAATTTCTGCCAGTATATGGGCAGAATTACATAGCCCAAGGTTTTCAGAAAAAGGCTGCCACTCATTTGAATCATCATTGCCAGGTTTTGCGCACGTATGCCACGCTATACTACATACAGGCTATCGGCTGCTCTGTTTTCCAAGTGAGCTGTTACTTGTCATTGACACCATCCATGAAGTGACTTTGAAAGACAGAATCATGCCAACCAGATGCCCAGCTTGCTCTTTCCAGCAGACCCCTCCAAGGCCCAGTCTGCCCAAGTTTACTCCCAGACACTCTGTCTAAGGAATGCGACAGTCTATGAATCGGAAAGAAAAACCACTTGTGCACACGTTGTCTGGACAGATCCCAGTGCCGGCTGACAGTGCACTAAACTTCAGAGTTTTCTTAATAAAAATACATAGAAACACACACAATAAAAATGTTACAAGTATTTCAATGCCCTGGAAAAATAAGCCCACTTAAAAACTAAGCATGAGACTTTATTTACGTTACGGTAGGTGATTTCAAACAAGCTTGCTCAGCATACCTGTCACAGGCTCCTTCCCGCTGCTCCAGCTAACAGCCGAGATTGTGAGTCTTCCTTCACTAAACAGACTTCTCTCTTTTGTTTCTTCCTGTCTGTCTTTTGAGGCAGTCTTACTACATAGCCCTGGCAGGTCTGGAACTCCGCTATGTAGAGAAGGCTAGTCTTGAACTCAAAAGATCCACCTACCTCTGCCTCCCGAGTTGCAAGCAGGCCTCCTTTTCCTTTTTGAGATGGGGTCTTGCTGTGAATTTACCCCTTTGCTCCAACTCCTCAAGCACTGAGACTAAAGGTGTGTCTGGAGGAGTTATGGGTATCAGGGAGGAGGGAGTGTATGCGCACACACGGGCTACACCCCCTCGTTCACACACCCAAACAGCCTCCTAAACTGCCCTGCTGATTCTGCCTGGGAAATACATTGCTGCGATCTGCTCACTTTGTTCCCAACCTTCCTGTCTCTGAGGAACACCCAAGCTCCGCTCATTCTGGTTCTCACTGTGTTTCCTGCTTCTTGATGAAGCCTGCGCCCTGGAAATGAACTAATTTTGTAGGACAACAGGCACAGCTGCCCTTTTACCACAGAGAGACGAGGTGGCAGAAAAAGAAACACCCCAAACAGCTTTTACAGCCCTGTAAACAGGGCAGGGCAGGGCGGGGCAGGGCAGAGCACAGGTAAAATGTGTCTGGTATCTGGGTGTATCAGGGAAAGTTTACTCTCTAAGTAGTTAGTAATAAGGAACATGGATTAAAAAAAAAATCAACATTTTAGATGAGTCTTAGTTCTTGACAGTGTGACCTCAAAAACAAAAAAAAAAGAAAAAAATAACTCAATTTTCTAAAAATTCAGTTATTTTACTAGGAGATCATTTTGTTATACACTCAAATATTCAATTTAAATAGCTCATACTTGGGCTAAAACTGCCTCATAGGCCATTCAGTGTGGTTTTAGAATCAGTAATTAGATATGACCAGATATATAAAATAAATGTATTCCAATCATGTAGCCTCAAATATATTTGTATAAAACCAAAATATGGGTCAGTTACTTCTTAAAGCTCAAAGAGATAATACACAAACATAGGCACTTTGAATCTGTCCACTAAAAGTACACTACTTTAAAAATCCAGTGTACACCCGGGCCTGGCTGTGCAGACCTATTATCCTAGCACCTGGGAAGTGGGAGGCAGGAGGATAAAACGTTCAAGGCCAGCCTGGGCATGAACGCCTACTGGAGTCAAGGCCTGCCCATGTTAACCGAGACCTTTCTAGAAACAAAATTAAAAACCAAAACCAAACTAAACCAAACCAAATGACAGAAAACCAGTATACATGAGATATTAAGAAAATGAACATGAAACACTGTTTAAAGCTACCAAACCTAAATGTGGGCACAGACGCACGGTTAGGAGGTGAAAAGTACTGGCGTCTTAGACTATGTCAAAAGATTAAAAACTCCTGCTCCTCTCTGGTAAGACAGTAACAATTCTCCAAACAGTCCTACCCCCTTTAATGTGTTTTAGGATCTGAACAGGGAAGATCATGTCAACATGCTTTAACAAAACGATTTTCTGATTTGTTTTAAAAAGCGGTTTTTAGAAGTTGGGCAGTGGTGGCGCATGCCTTTAATCCCAACACTTGGGAGGTAGAGGAAGGCAGATTTCTGCGAATTCGAGGCCAGCCTGGTCTACAAGAGCTAGTTCCAGGACAGGCATCAAAGCCACAGAAAAACCCTGTCTCGAAATACGCCCCCCCCACAAAAGCGTTTAAAAATTCCTAACGTCAAGGTGCAAAATACAATTTCATTTTATACTATTAAGTAATATAAACTTAATTAACCATACTATAAATCAGGTTTTTTTTTTCAGCTGAAGATATTACAAGACTATTTCCATTCCTATATGTTAATGGGCTGAGTCCTTACCCCACACTCCTGTTGACTCTTACGTCCAGCCTCTGAGAATGTGATTGCACCTGAAGACACAAGGAATGCTCCCCCTCCCCCGCCTTCCTTTTTTCTTTTTCTCCAGGACTGGTGATTGAACCTGGGGCCTTGAACTTGTTAGGCAAGTGCTGGACCAGTGAGCTAATTTCCAGCCCCAGAGACTTTAGAGAGGCAATTAAGTTAAAATGAGGTCACCACTACGTGCAGCATTAGAGTGAGAGGCGTGAGCACCCAGTCCTAAATGAGATGTCTATCAAACCTCTCCCCACAGGCTCCGGGATCCACGTGGAAGAGGAGGTGGACAGACGGTGAGGCAGAGGTGAAGAACACTCCAAGGAAACAGTCATCCAGACCCAACAGGACTGATAAGCAAGACTAACAGACTCCGGGAGCACCCTCAAGACCTGCTCAGGTGGGGGGGGGAGGATTTGCAATTGATACCTGATGTGGGGCGGGGGAGTAAAATCTGTTTTCTCCAATGGAGTGTCACTGGTTACAACAGCCATACCCCAGGGCAGGCCCAGGAGTCAATACAAAGTGGACTTCATGGTTTGTTGTGTACTTTATTTTTGTTTGGATTTTCAGAATTTTTTTTGTTTTGTTTACAAAGGAGAATGAACATGAAGTTGCAAGGCAGGAAGTTGGGGGAGGGGAAACGATATGATCAAAATATATTGTATGAAAAAAATCTCAATAAAAAAGGTTAATATAATCTTTAATCCAATAAGACTAGTATCCTTAGGGTAAAAATTAGTATACAGGCCAGTCAGGGAAAAGTGCAAGGCAGAGCGTACCCTAAACAGAACAGTGGGCTAAACTTTTAGCCAACAGGTGAGAAAAGACCTTTTTATTTAAACCAACCAGTCTGCAGCTACCCAATAAAACAATATACTAACCACTTTTTGTTTGTTTGTTCCCGATGTCCTGGTTGGCCTGGAACTTGTTATCTAGACTAGGCTGACTTAAAACTTTCAACAACCTTGCTGCCTCTGCTTCCCAAGCGCTGGGGTTACAGATGTGTGCCACTAGGCCCAGCTCACTTCTACTCTGAAAGTGCCCGGGAACAACCAGACCCAAGCCTCCTGCCTACCACGTGAGCACACGCCAGTGCATGCCCTTTCTCAGACAGCGTCACCTTTTTTACTGGCCACGCAATACACAGCATTACGATAAAAAGAATGGTTTGGGAGAATGCTTTAGAGATTGTACGTTGCAGTACCCTCTCTCTGAATTAACGTGAAAGACATCTGAATAACACACTTAGGGAGCTGTCACGGTGCTGGGGGGATAGAGACATTTATTTACTTAACACTGAGGGTGCCTCTAGGGAGGAGCTCTGCGGGAGTGCTAAAACTCCGAGGTCAGCATCCAGACACTGGAGCACTCCTTTAAGGCAGATTCAAGGACTCTCCCCGCTTATGCTTCCTATGAACAATGAGAACATTAATCACCACTACCTCAGCATTCTACAGCATAACTTTCGGAGATTTCAAATGAAAAATACTGAAAAACAATAAGCCATTTATTGAGCTACACACGAATATGTGCCAGACATTCCTAAGGACCTGACATATATTATCACTATCTTGGTGACAGAAGTCACACCCCTCAACAACACATCACTGCAATCCCAGTTAAAAATGGCCAAGCTGAGGCACTGTGGCTAAAGGACTTGCTCAGTCTCATAGCCAGTATGTGGAAGAAAAGGGATTTGAACCAGTAAATCTGACTCCAGGGTTTTCTTGAAAACCACTATTCATGGCTAATCTTACTTTATGAGCCTTAGGGGATGGGGCCTCAAAAATAATCCAATTCAGCCCCTCATTTGCAAACAAGGACTGAGCATATGGCACAGCTAAAGAGAACCAGGTCTAGCGCTGAGCACTACAATTTGTATTATATTTGTTGTGTGTGAGTGTGTGTACACGCGTGCGCCATGGCATCTGTGTGGAGTTCTGAAGACAACCTGCCAGAAATGGTTCTTTACCATGTTGGGCTCAGGACTGACCGCAGGTCATCAGGCTTGGCAGAAAATGGTCATTGGGCCATCCTGCTAGCCCTACTTACTCATCTCTGAAATCTCATCTACCTTGCTCTTTTGGACACTATGACTTAAGTTTTGGTTTGGTTCTTAGGGTCTTCTGTGTGTGAGTCTGTGCATCTGTCTCTCTTGTTATTTTTCTTATATGCTGTCAGCAGGAGTACATGTGCACTGAGGAGCAGCTGTCTGTAAACAAGCATCTCTCTGTCTGTATGAGGATGCCAAGACAAAGCTATCAAAAACAGGCCTTCTGACTGGGCATGGGTGCACAGCTGTAATCTCAGCATGCAGGAGGCTGAGGAAAGAGGATTTCTACAAGTTCAAGGCAAGCCAGGAATACACAGTAAGACCCAGCTTCAAAAACAAAACAAGAAGCCAGGTCTGTTTACCTGAGTATCTGTTCACACCCTTTCACTTTTCTCGCCCACAGAAGACCACATAGTTTTAGCTTCTGGAATGGGTGTGAATGAAAATTAAGTTTTAACAAAACATTTTTCATTGAAATTTTAAGAAAAGACACATATCTTTAAACATCAGATTATCAGAATTTGGTTTTCATACTTGCTAGTTAGTTTAAATGAAATTATAACAAGATTCTAGTCTAACATGTCTATTTTAGCTATCAGAGTCCCCCAAAATTCCACTCTTCTAACAAAACCAGAACAAGGGAACAATGGTTGTGTAGGGTGATTTCATTTTCAGTAAGATGTTTCATGGGTCACAATTCTTGAGGCGGCCTGGATGGAAAAACCCTCAGTTGCTGCAGGAGATGAAGTCACCAGCTCCACGGGGATTGCAGAGACACACCAGCAGTCTGGAGGACTAACCGCCACAGTCACGGTGTCTGAACTGTGCTCGCGCCTTTCCCTGAACTCTGAAAACCTCCACACGAGCCTAGTTTTAACAATCTGTTGCCATGAGCAAGCAGCAATGCCTTCCGCTCCGGTCCTTCAGGGGAAATCATCCTCATGGGAGACAGTGCTCTGAACCGGAGAGAGCATGGACTTTGGAGCCTGACAACTGGGGTTTCAAGCTGCCTCTGGTCCATTTAACATCTGAGCTGTAGCTCTTCATGTAGAAAACAGGATGACATACATTCTAGCAGGAGGCTGTGTGGACTCCATGAGCTAGTGCTTGTGGCTGTCAGTTCTCACTCTGCATCGAAGAACATCCAAGTCCAACTACTGCTGTAATTTAGAAAAAGACGCACGGGAGAGAAAGGCGCCATGGGATGAACCTCAGGTGGAGGGTTTTAATTGGGGGAAACTGAATGGGAAAAAGGGGGTGACGGGGAGACTGGTCTCTGGGAACAGAAGAGAAGGAGGAGAGGAGGGGAAGGGAGGGGAGGGGGAGAGGAGGAGAGGGACAGACGGATGGTGAGGGGGAGAGAAGGGGAGGGGTGGGAGGTGGGCAGGGCCCTTTTAAAAGGGAACACAGTTAATGTGCACAGGTGGTGCTCTTAGTGGCTACAGCTGAGGATGTATATCCCATGGTCAGGCCAGTACAGATGCCTGAATACTAACACCTACAAGGACAGGACATTATTTTATTTGTTTATTTTTTCCAATAGAGCATCACTGTCTATCTTTCATGTGTCTAATTTACAAATGAAAACAAATGTATTTATTCTTTAACCCAACTCAGGAGGTTGACCTGATCCAAGGAGGAGAGGGCATCTCGAGTTCCCAAAAATGTCAGTTTAGGGACATGCCCCACACATGTCTAAGCCTATGATGATAGCTGCACACTACTTGGGAACACGGAAGGACACTCCTCCACCTACACCAGCCCCTTGCGCGGTCTGCAATGGAAAGGAAAAGCGTGTCTCTGCTTCTAGTGAAACTGTACAGCATTTAATCAAGTTACAGCTTTCAACTTGTAATGGCTGAGAAATGGGGTTGCTAAAGCTACCACAGAAGATTTTGACATTAGACATGTAATAGCCACGAACCCAGCTCTGAACTCGGGAGCAGCTATCCCATTCTATTTTATCAATTCATCCATTTACACATCTGCTTACGGGTTTCGCAATTCTGAACTCTGTGGACAGCTGTTCCGTCTGGTGGAAAGAGGAGGAGGAAGCGGGAGGGATTTATGCACAGTGACTTGGAGACCGATTCCATTTAGGGAGCTTAATGGGGAAATAATCCAAATCCAGCAGAGGTTTAGAGACTCGGTGACCAATGACAATGTGGTCAACAGAAACAGGGATGTTAGAACGGGAACTGGTTTTAGTGGGGAAATGATGACTACGAAATGAGACATGCTGACTAAGAACCAAGCAGCCCCCCAAGAGGAACCTGTGGGAGTCGGCTAGTGTGCTGAGGGGCAAGGTCTCAGGAAATGGGCTCCTAAAGAAATCTATTTTGCTGTCTTTAATCTAAAGACAAGGGGTAAAGCTGACATACAGGACCAGATCTGTGTCCTCAAATACTAAGTCAGTTAAAATGAGGACTATAGCCTGGCCTGGTGGCACAAACCTACAATCCCAGCTACTCATGAGTCCGAGACCGGAGGATCTCAATGTCTAGGACTGTCTGGACTATATAAAGAGTTCAAGCTAGGGCAATTATTTAGTGAAACTCGGTCTCAAATTAAAAAAAAAAAAAAAAGGAAGAAAGAAAAAGGAGGGGTGGGGACACAGCTCAGGAGCAGAGTGTGTGCCTGCCATGTACAAGGTCCTTTCCCGGGTGGGGTAAAGAAGAACTAGACTGCTCTGCTTTCACTCCCACAACACCAAGGACTAGCTAGGAGAACCAGCAGCGCGGCCTCCCTCACGCCTTCAGCAGTGCTCTTCCTGCCACTTGCCTGCCGTGTTTTCTATACCTTTTATTCCTTCCTATCTGCAATCCCTATCTATTTCCCTTCTTGTGTGTGCATGTGTGCGCGCGCATGCACGCGCATGTGTGATGCTTGGATGTGTGCAGATGTGCATGCAAGTGGAGGCCAAAGGTCAGCAACAGGTATCTCCTAAATTGCTCTCCACCATATTTTCTGAGACAGCCTGTCACTGAAGCTGAACTTCCTGACTGGCAAGGCTGGCGGGTCACAAGCCCCAGGGATCCTGATTGCCGGTCCCCGAAGGCTGAGCTCACAGGCTTGCAGCTGCACAGGCTGTGCATGAGGGTGCTGCGGGTCAGAACACTGACTCCTCAAGCTTATGCAGTCAAGCACCTAACTGACTGAGCCAACTCCCCAGCCCCTTATGCCTTGTTAAAGCAACTTATCCTCTTTCCTTTCTGCCCCTTCCCCCTTCTCCTGGGCTCCACACAAGGCCCCACGCTTTTAAACGCCCACTAGGCTAAGAGTCAGGAGTCTCGGGGTTTTGTCTCTAAACTCCATCATCTTGTGCTCCCTAATTTTCCCTTTCTAGTGTCTATTAAATTTACTAACAATCATGAAATACACACACACACACACACACACACACACACACACACACACACTGGCTCTAACAGTTAGAACACCTTTACTGGCAAAGGCATGCTTAGATGTGACGCTCTGGCTCGGCGCTTGACACATCCTTTGGATCCACTTTTCAAGGAGAGGTCACATTATAGCACTCTTTACTTCAAGGACGTCTGAAGTCCTGTCTTCAGTCCCCAAACCCCTTCCCTTGCCATCCCCCACAGCCATTCTCAATTCCCCTTTCTTGCCCGTTCCTAAAATCTTTCCGTATTTTTGGACTAACAGGGGCTGGAGAGATGGCTCAGAGGTTAAGAGCATTGCCTGCTCTTCCAAAGGTCCTGAGTTCAATTCCCGACAACCACATGGTGGCTCACAGCCATCTGTAATGAGGTCTAGTGCCCTCTTCTGGCCTGTAGACATACACACAGACAGAATATTGTATACATAATAAATAAATAAATAAATAAATATTTTGGACTGACAGGAGAGGTGGCCTTCAGAAATAAAGAAAATACTTTAAATCAAAATTATCATTGAAAATCTCTTAAATCTTATAGAAGACACAACCTATCATACAGTAAGCACAGCATCCACAAAACCATTTATAAAAGATGCAGGATGGCAGCATTTAAAAAGCAAAGCTTGTCAGGTGGCAGTGGTGCACGCCTTTAATCCCAGCACTCAGGAGGCAGAGGCAGGCGGATCTCTGGGAGTTTGAGGCCAGTCTGGTCTACAAAGCGAGTTCCAGGAGAGTCAGGACTGTTACAAAGAGCATACCCTGTTTCAAAAAAACAGGGACGGGAACTAAAGATGGTTGTGAGCCTTCTTCTGGGTGCTGGGATTGAACCTGGGTCCTCTGCGAGAGAAACAAGTGCTCTTAACCACCGAGCATCTATCTCTTCAGCCCAAATCATAGCTATTTACAGACAAATTTAAAACGAAGCCAATCAACAAATACTATTCCACTTCTGCTTACAGAGACTATTTAGTGTCTTTTTTCTTCTTTCTCGCTTTCTAAGACTAAGGTGGTCTCAAAAGAAAGCCCCCTGCCTCAGCCTCCAGAGAGCAGAATGTGGGCACGATTAACTTCTCTGACTCACATGCCAAGTGCTAATAATTTTCCTACATGACACACCTTGGTAGGTTCACAATCTTACATTCCGATGTGTGAACTTACTGAGTTGCTTCATGTAGGAAACAGCCACTGAGAGAGCTCTGAACTAAAAGTTGGAACTTGCCGGGCGGTGGTGGCGCACGCCTTTAATTCCAGCACTCGGGAGGCAGAGGCAGGCGGATCTCTGTGAGTTCGAGACCAGCCTGGTCTACAAGAGCTAGTTCCAGGACAGGCTCCAAAACCACAGAGAAACCCTGTCTCGAAAAACCAAAATAAATAAATAAATAAATAAATAAATAAATAAATAAATAAATAAATAAATAAATAAAAGTTGGAACTTGATTTTCAGTTACTGACTGAAAACATTCAGGAATTAAAAACAGCCTTTAAAAGCAGGCTGGCAAGCCGCTCCTGGGGGCCAACCCCACAGACCACTACCACAATTTTCCTATATAGAATAATCTCTCTCCCTCATGCCACTGAACATCAGTTCAATGGCAGCCTCTAAGAAATACCACAGAGAGCCAAGAACCAACTGGCAGCACCGTCAATGTGATTCTGACTTGGCACAAATTCCTAACAGACCAGGGAGATGGTGTTAAGAGTCCCCTGATGTCCTGTGCCATTGATACACTTAGTGGTAAGTTAAAGCACACAAATTGAGGTCGGAGGTAAAGCTCAGGTGGAAGGGCCGAGGTTCAAGCCCCAGCACAGGGTTAAGAGAAAAGCACAAAAAAATTACTCAATGAAAAATCCACTAAAAAACCATGAAAGGAGACCTCTTATAGTAGTTTGGGTTTCTATATATTATACAGTATATTAAACAAGTGCTCTTAACCATGATATAATAAAATACTACAGCCAAAAGCAACTTCGGGAGGAAAGGGTTACGTCATCTTACAATTCTCCAATCACACTCCATCAGTGAGGAAAAGCCAGGGCAGGAATGCAAGGCAGGAACCTGGACAGAGGTACCGAAGCAGACCACAGAGGAGTGCTACTTCCTGGCTTGCTCAGCCTGATTTCTTACATCACTCAGGCCCCCAGACCCTGTATGGCACCACCCACAGTGAGCTGGACCCTCTCACACCCATCATCAATCAATCAAGATGCCACATAGGCTGTCCCACAGGCCACTCTGGGGGAAGCATTTTCTCAACTGAGGTTCCTTCTTCCCAGACGACTTGAGCTTTGTGAAGCTGACGTAAAACTAGTCAGTATACTCAGAAACTAAAATAAAAAAACAACCAACAGTTCCTAGTGTGTTCTCCAGAATTCACTTCATCCCCATTAGATGAGATTTCTATACATACATAACTTTAAAATGACTTCGACTGATCGTGTTTGTAAGTCTGGCTCAAATTTCATAACAGAAGAACAAACAATACCTCACCAGAGATATTTTCCCATAGGAAAGTCCAAATTTTAGTCACTTCAGATACGGCAATTCCCTATCGTTATCAGATAAGGAAGAACCAAATTACATGAAGACAAGAAGGCAGATGTTTCAAACTAACAAGATTTGCCATATTTTATCACTTTATGATCTGTCCGGTTTGATCCTTCGGTGAGAGTTTTAAACTAAACTCAGTGTTCACATCAGGCACTGTGGAAGTTACCAAGAGCAGACTTTATGTCCTCAAAGGATAGTTTAATGAAATCCACTAAACATACGTGCGTGCGCGCGCGCGCGCACACACACACACACACACACACAGACATAAATTATCTGTACACAACACCTTTCGCCATCTAACATGACCAAAAAAGACACTGAGAAGGCAAGAGGAAAGAGCTTCACCAGAGCTGAACACAGTAGTGTGAGCTATAATTCCAACACAGAACATGGAAGCCCCCCTGGGCTACACACATAGCTTCCAGAAACATGGTGAGATTGAATGTCCCACCCTCAATTTAAAAGAACAAAACCCCAAACAGAACCAAAACACCCTCAGGATGCAAAGGTATATCAGACAGGTCCTTTTTATTGTGCCAAAACACAAACGGACTTTATTTTCTTTTCCCTCTCTGTTTATCAAGACCCTGGCAATCGCTGCTCCTTGGATTCCTGAAGTCTTCTACCTTAGTTTATTTTCTGTTCTCTCCTCATGTAATAAGATATATCTTTCGGGGATTTCCTGTTCTGCTTCTAGATTTTTTTTCCCCTGCTATTGCTTGGATAATGTATCCTTCCCGCCCACAGCAGTAAACTGCGTTTGCTGGAGAGGCCCTGAACACAGTTTCTCCTTTGTGCTTCCTTTCACTACATATCTGGAAACAATCATGGAGCAGATCTGAAGCCCCTAGAGTGGCTCAGAAACCTTGGAACCTGACTATTCAAAAATAATTACCTTCGGGAAGTCTCCTCGGAGGTTAGCGACAACAGCCACTACAATCACCCTCTGTGACTGCAACCCGGCATCTCACAGCTACCAGCTATAAATAACCAGTAGTAACGCGAACTTGAGATTAAACTTTTAAAATGCTAAAAATATGGGAAAATTAATAGGCGGTACTGCGAGCCATACGTGATTACTGGAGATGGGATGACATTAACATCAGGCAAAAGGCATTTGTATTTTACCATTGATGACTTGAGCAAGTCTTCACAGGTACTCCAGAGACACTTAGGTAGTTTTACATGAGCACAGAATTTACCAGGCCTTTATTTATCCTCTCTGAAATTGAAAACTACCTTTTATTTTAATGCTCTATATTTTGGTTGATGATGCTGGCATGGTAGAATCACATCGCAGGGATATTTGTTTCCTTTGAGGGTAAAACCCCACTATAAAAGAAGGGCAGGGGAGTACTAAAGGCCAAAGGACCAGATTAATCATAAACCTAGCCAACTGAACCTGAATTTTGTTCAAATACTTCCTGTCTTTTGTTTCAACCTGCCACACACCTTCAAGGTTAACTGCAGTCTCCCTGAGCAACGGACCAGCCCACTTCAAACTGGGAGATGGGGATTCTTAGTGCAGAGCCATTTATTGACTCCTTAACACCGGTTCATTTGAAAATACGCTATTATTCACTGACTGTCAAACAATACACACTGCATTCCTACCCACACAAGGCCAACTCTGCTGATAGCTAACACACCCACCTCGCTAGGAAATATGTGGATGCTTTCCTATCGAGTTCTCAGGGAAGAAACCGGGTGGAAAGCAACACCGAAAGGCAACACAAACCTAAAAACACCCTAAAAGCTGGCTTCTCCCACAAGAAATAGGAGGGTGAAGAAGGTACAAAGGGCGATTTCACCTGCCACATTCTAAAAACGTCCCAAAGCCAGACAGTTCTCAACACTCGACTAGAGAATACTGGATCCGAGGGGATGCAGGAGCAATGCTGAGCATCAGAGGCTGGGGGATGGGACGGGCTAAAAAGGGGGCAAGGCCGCTATGGCTGTTGGAAATGTCTGTCTGGGTTCAGTCTTTTTTCTTTTTTTTCGCCCATCCCTCATAAGGAAAACGCCGTTTTCACCTTATGCAGAACACTAGTCTGGTTCCACCCTTGCGAGAAAGGACAGGTGTGAGAAGGGATGCCGGAATTCGTGGGGGTCTCATATAGGGGGTGAGGGCTGCAACCTGGAAGACTAAACCCACCGTCCGTCTCCGAGGCTGGGGCTGGGCACTACGTACCGTGGCGTGAACCGGGACTGGAGGGGACCCTTGCTGAGGGGCGGACGCTAGCGAGAGACAATGAACAGCCGCGAGGACCCCCGAGGATGCCGCGGCGCCTCCTCGGGGAATCCCGGGAGCTGGAGGCGGCGGCCCCGCCCCCTAGAGGACCAGCCCTGCCGCGACAGGGGCCGCTGCGGGAAGCCACCCACGCTCCGGGCAAGGAAGCTCTCTTGGGGACCCGGCCCCCAGCACCGCCGGGCCCAGAGCCCGCGCTCCGTACCTGGTCTCGGCTCTCCGGAATCCTTCCCCGCCGCCGCCTCCGCCGCCCGCTCCCCATCCCCAGCCTTCCAGGACCCGCCCCCTCATCCGCCGGCGGCAGCGACTGGCAGATGCTTCGGCCAATCGAAGCTTCGTTCTTGCGTCCCTGCCACCAATTCGCGCAGACTGGAGGCGGGGCTTCTCCAAAGTCATCCCAGCTCCTCCCGGGGCCCCAGGATCCCTTTTGTTTGGGAGAGCCAGGCTGGGATTGAACTCGCGTCACTTCCGGGAGGAAGTACCCTCCTCAGACCGGCTAGAGTAGGCGCTCGCTCTGTCCCTTGCCAAGGTTCTGCAACTTTCCCCCTCCAGGGAGACTGAGGGGCAGGGCTCTGGGAACACCGTGAAGTGGCTTAGTTGGGTTTTTATCCAAAATGTGGATACGCCAAGTGAGTTTTAGCTTCTGCTTTATAGTTAATTATTGAAATCCTGGTAACGTGGCTTCTTTGCTCTGTTTCCTCTTGCACCGGCCTCTGGGTGTGGTGTTGGAAGCAAGGGCGCAAAGATAAAGATGAAGCGCCGGGAGACCACCCTCATAACCACATCACACACTAGGTGCACAAAAGGGTTCTAGTGATGGAGCCCCTGGCCGGAACAAGCACACGGTAGAGGAGGGCATAAGCCCTGCCGACCTCCCTTTCAGGCCGGAGTCAAATGATTGCAAACTTGTGCGTTCTTTTCCCATGCTATGCTTGCTATTTGGGTACATGGGATGCTCTTGTATGTTTGGGCTCCGTCCTATCGTGGGCAATGGCGTTTGTATCGAAGCTGAAACAAAGAGCAGTTGGATGAGAGGGAATGGCTTTCCTTGTGAACACACGAATGCAGATCTTAGTGACAGCAAACCCTAGAAACAGGACCAGATAACCTGCAGGGAAGAGAATGCCCTCCACCTGAGATAAGAGATGTTGGTTTCCGTTTCCATAGGCTGCACTTCAGCTCACCAAGTGATTGAGCTGGATTAATAACCACATTGTTTTAAGGACGTGTAACAAGTACATACAAGAAGCCGAATATCTGCCGACGGTGCTGGTGCACACCTTTAAGCCCAGCACTCACAGATCTCAAGGAGTTCAAGGCCAACCTGGTCAACAAAGGAGTTCCAGAACAGGCTCCAAAGCTACACAGAGAAACCCTGTCTCGAAAGCCAATAAATAAATAAATAAATAAATAAATAAATAAATAAATAAATAAATGAAGTTGCTTAATATTTAAAAGCACAAATAATGAATTACTCTGAATACATTATTCCTAATCTTCATAATTAATATTTTTGCAAGCGGAATATTAGAGACTTAGTACACAATAGCCAGCAGTTCTCAATCAGTGGAATGTGACCCCTTTGGCAAACCTCTACCTTCAAAAATATTCACATTATGATTCATACCAGTAGCAAAATTACAGTTATGAAGTAGCAACGAAAATAATTTTATCGTTGGGGGTTCACCACGACATGAGCAACTGTGTTAAAGGGCCACACTAGGAGGGTTGAGAACCACTGCCTTAGGCAAATATAGTCCTCAAGACAGGTGCAATTTACAGTCTGGTAGCGAGATGCCAGCCTGTGTAATCATGATTTAGAGTAAATAAAAAGGTATTTCTCATCATCACAGCTATGTTCCTCCATATAATATTTGTGTCAGTGCTGTATGAGAAGTCTGTCTTGCCCTGTAAGGTGGACATCACTGTGACCGATTTATGATGAGAAGATAGTTAAAAAAAAAAAAAACCAAGAAAACCAGAGGAAGGTTATAGAGTTAGTAGATGGTAAAGAAAATTACAAGAATAAGTAACTCAGCCAGGCGGTGGTGGCGCACGCCTTTAATCCCAGCACTCGGGAGGCAGAGGCAGGCGGATCTCTGTGAGTTTGAGGCCAACCTGGTCTACAAGAGCTAGCTCCAGGGCAGGCTCCAAAAGCTACAGAGAAACCCTGTCTCGAAAAACCGAAAAAAAAAAAAAAAAAGAATAAGTAACTCCAAACCTATGCTATATTCTGCTAACCACCCTCCCCCCCACCAGGTGGACCTGTCCAGGGGCATGGGTAGTGATTCAGAACAAAGGCAGCAACTCCATACCTCTCCTGGCCATTACAGGCTTGGGAAGGTCAGGGAGACAGCACGTGTGGATGCTCCAGCGCAGCCCAGGTGCTTTTAGGTGATGTAGGGCATGGAGAACTAGCTTCACAAAGAAAGGCAATCCAGTTGGATTGGGTGGTGCACACCTGTAATTCCAACATCTGGGAGGTGGAGGCAGAGGAGAATCAGGAATGCAGGACCTCTCTTGGCTCCATGGTGAGTTGTAGAGCACCCTGGGCTATAGGAGACCTCTCAGAACAGAGCACAGTGTCTGAGGTGGTTAAAAGATGCCGTATTCTATACAGGAATAGTACCACAAGCCTGAAAGGAATCCATTTCCTCCTCCTTCCTTTTGCTTTGCCTATGGGTATGCGTGGAGGAAGTGTCTCATTGCCAGACAATGAGGCAGATGTGGGACAACAGGCTATTTTTCTGCTCGATTCTGACTCACTCTAAGATTGGCTCCAGTGAATCAGCTCTCCCAGCCTCCCTCTCCCTCCCTTTGTAGCTATTAATCCACCATCACCCATTCTGCTCCAAAGCTGACCTAATGGAAATTACCATGTGACCCACATCCTCTACAACAATGAGCAGCTCCTCTGACTCGCCGGGTTCCTTCAAGCCCATTCCTGAGCAAGTGCAGAAGGGTTCAACAAGGATGAGATCACCCTTGCCTCGTAAGATTCAGAGTCCCAAGAGGGTGTAGATGGCTTTCAATTTGTCACCCCGGAGGTAGTGAACAGGCAGGGCTTCTGAGTGTCAGATAACCTTCAGCCTTCAGCAGAAGGCTTCAACAGAGTCAGTGAGTTCTGGAATCTTTTGATTCCATATAGAATGCTTGTAAATAGATTTAGGGTCTTGGTATAGAGAGGGAGAAAATAGGCTCATGATGTCTTGAATAGGTATACCACATTATGTCATGTTTTGGTCTATTGTTTTAGCGGCTTGTCAGCTGATATTTATTAAATGGTTCCAGTGTGTCCGGCAACAACTTTATGTTGTTTGCATGCTGAAAGATTGCAGTTTGGATCAAGTTTTTAATACAATGGCAAACTTTGTAGGTAGATGTTCTAAGTTTCTGTTACTGGCTTGGGAGGCAATGACAGAGTAAAAGAGGTTAGACTGGAAATGGAAAAAACAACGCGGGATTTGATGCTGCTCTGTCACAAGCTGTTGTAACAAATCACCAGGGAGTGTATGGCTTAGGACAACAGAGCACATGCTCTCCCTGTCTGGAGGCTAGAGGCCTGCAAGCAAGCTCTTCTGGGGGCCGGGAAGGCAATCCACCAGTGACTATTGTGTGGCTCCAGGCAGTCTTCGGCACTCCTAGGCTACAGTCACATCACTGCAGACTCTGCTTCCATCACCACCTGGCTGCCTTCCCTTTGTCTCGTGTCCCTACGTGTCCTCCTCTTTCCTAAAGACAGTGGACATGTGGGAGTGAGACATCGCTCTGATGTGGCTGTTTTTTTTTTTTTTTTGTTTTTGTTTTTTTGTTTTTTTGTTTTTCCCAGTCTCTTTATATAGACCATGCTGGCTTGGGAATCATGAATAGGTGGATTTATAAGCATGGACCACTAAGTTTTGCTTATCTTCACGACATTTATTATCTTCATGACATTTGCAAAGACTGTTTCCAAACTAGTTCACATTCTGAGATTCTGGGTAGACAGTAACCAATTCGTACAAATCTAGTTGACAAAGTAATCTTCCCCACTGAAGTCTAACTCCACTTTGGTAATTAGCACGAAAGAAATAGATGGATTATTCAATATCATTACATGCTGTGACTGTAAAACATATATATATATATATGAATGTATGCATGTATGTTCAGCATTGAATAACTATTAAAATATGTGCCAGGTGCTGTGGACTTAATTTCCAAAAAGCATCTGTGTCAGTACCCTGGGAAGAACATTAATATTCCCATTTTGCAGATTTGGAAATTGAGCACCAATAGGTCCCCGACTCAGAAATCTTGTGGTCAATACAGAAGTGCGCTCTCTTGATTACTATGTTGTGCTCTCTCTCCACCATGCTCAGAGGGTTAGGAAAATAGAGAGTGCAGCAATGCCCTTTTGAGTTATGGGGCCAGTGAGATAGCTCAGTGGGCAAAGGCACCTGCTGCCAAGCCTGATGACCCAAGTTCCACTCTTGGAACTCACATGGCAGAAGGAAAGAATGAACTTCTACAGATTGTCCCTTAATTTCTACACCCAAAGCATGGCAATGCACACACGTGCACGCGTGCGCACACACACACACACCACACACACACACACACCACACACACCACACACAAATGAATGAATAAGGGCAATGACATTTGTTGATTTATGGGACTTGGAGAGGTGGCTCAGCAGTTAAGAACATGGACTACTTTTCCAGAGGACCAGGATTCCATTCCCAGCACCCACATGGTGGCTCACAACTCCAGTTTCAGGGGAACTAACATCCTCTTCTGGCCTCCCAGGACACCAGGCATGCACATGATGCACAGAGATTCATGAAGGTAATATATTCATACACATAAAAAGTAAAATAAGGGCTAGATTGCTCAGTGGTTAAGCACACTGGCTGCTCTTTCCAGAGGTCCTGAGTTCAATTCCCAGCAACCACATGGTGGCTCACGACCATCTACCGTGAGATGTGGCGCCCTCTTCTGACATCAGGTCGCAAGAGCACATACACATGAGAGCATGCCTATAAAATAAATAAATAAACAAATAAATAAATCTTTTTAAAAAGGTAAAATAAAACATTTAAAAGTTTTTAAAAGATTTATGGAATACTTGGAGCTGAGTAGTTCTCCTGCAGTTATGTGTGTAGTTTGAACTAATTTTAAAACAAGGGCAGGGGGTTGGGGCATAGCTCAGTGATAGAACACCTGCCTAGCACAGGCAAGGGTCTGGATTAGATCTCCCAACTGCATAAAAACCAAACAAGGGCAGCAAGAGAGGTGCAAACTGTGAGTGATGATGAAGCATAGTAGCCAAAGTGTGGGCGGTTACCCGAATCCAGCTTCCTCACTTTTAAAATGAGATGCTCGCCTCTGCCCCAAACACCAGTCTGTGACTATCCAGTAAGGTGGTACACGTGACACAAGCTCATCACACAAACGTCCACATGGGATTTTGTAGACCACCTAGAGACCTTTCTGAAGCCCTTTCTCCTTGTGGGTCCCAGCTCTCCGACTATACACCCGGGACTCTATAATAGTCTGGAGTAGTCTTTTAGCTGTGGTCCAGAGCCCGTGAGGTGTCGCTGGGTGAGCTAGAAGAAACTGGAGTGACTGCGAAGAGTGTCCTACCCACTCTCAAAAACCAGACCCGAGAGGTTCTCTAGCCCGGTGCTGGGCCAAAACCGAAGGGAAGGTGTTTCATTCCTGCTCCCTCATTCCCCTCGCATCTTTTGTCCTCACGAAGATCTTTCTGGGCAACGCTTAATCCTTCTCGCATGGACCTGAGCGCCAGGGAAGCAGGAGCGTTCTGAGATTTTTGGGTGTGGCTCTTACCACTTTCCCGAGCTTATTGCTCCCTCTAGTGTTCACTGTTGAGTCCTGCAACTGTCTGCTTCTTTCCCCGGCGGTCTCCATGGTGCGCTGATAGCTTTTCCTTTTATGGGTGTAGGCAGAAAGCCCATCAGGTAGAGGATTCTAAAGACCCGCAGGCAGTTCAGAAAGCCAACTCCAGGAACAGATCACTTTTTTTTTTTTTTTTTAGCTGAACTTGGGGCCAGTGTGGTTACGATAGAGGCGGAAAACCTTTATCCTTGATTGCGGTGGAGGTAGATCTCAGAGGATGAAGAAACAAACAAACAAAAAAACCCAAATATTGAGTGCCTACTCTCTATCAGACACGGGGCCAGGACTTTTGCATATACACCTTGTAGTCTTCACATATATAATCCTCATAAGCACTCTGAGAGGTAATTAGTACGACTTTCAGCCCTTCAAGGGAGGAAGCAAGTTCAGAGAGACTGCTTGGCTCAAGGTCACATGGTAACAATGCAACACCTGTGCCAGTTACTAAATGTCCATTTAGCACCAGGTGCATCGTGCGGGTCCTCATCCCAGCAAAGCTTTAAAGTCATTCAGCTGATAAGGTAAAAAAGGAATAGCTAAACAGCTTGCCTGGAGTCACAGCACAGAGCTCTTCAGTCTTCTATTGCCTCACAGTGCTGTTGGGCGACAGAAGTGGGTCCCTAGACTAGGTTGGTGTCACTTGGAGGATTTTTGCGTTGCTTACTAAGGTCCTTTATGAGGACCAGATAGCTAGGCAGGAATGAAAAAGTTAAGGCAGAAGTGCCTGGGACTTCACTACAACAGTGATGTCAGGAAGAGCAGCCAGAGGACTCGGGTGAAATCCATATCTTCCCCTGAGGTTGGTGTGCCAGGGTGCAGGATTCAGCTCTCACAGGGCGTGAAAGGAACGTTAGAGGGGAAATTCCTGGAAATAGAGAAATTATAGGGTTCTCAAACCATCCTGCGAGGTTCCCAAGAATCTGGATTATTTTTAGCTCCTCCTCTCAGCCTACAAACGCTCGTTAGTCACAGATCTCTGGAATAATGCTTCGTGTCTCTGAGTGAGTCACACACTTTCCTTCCCACTGTCAGCTTTGAGATTGTTAACTATTATCACTGCACATTCTGAGCAATGAGTGGGAAAACTGACTTTTTAAAAATCTCATTTCTTTTCACAGGGTCTCACTGTAGCCTTAACTGAGCTAGAACTTGCAGTGTAGACCAGACTGGTCTCAGACTTGCAGAGATCAACTTGCTTCTGCCTCCCAGGTACTGAGATTAAATGAATGCACACCCCAATTATTTTTAAATGTAAATTTTGTACAGTTGAACAGCTGGGAGAAGGTATTAGTTGACTATTTATATATATAAATTTTATTTTTTAGAGTTTCTCTATGTAGCCCTGTTTTTCCTGGAACTCACTCTGTAGACCAGACTGGCTTCAAAGTCAACCTGTCTTTGCCTCCTGACTGCAGGGATTAAGGACATGTGTTATCACACCTAATTGGCTACATATTTTCTGTTAATTGCCCCTTTGTTTGTGTCGTACATAGGATAACCTCAGGTGTTGTCCTCTGGTACATTGCCTGCCTCCTTTAAGACTGGGTCTCTTGCTTATCAGCTAGTCTAGTCTGGATGGCTGGCTGGCTGGTGAGTCCCAGGGAGGGTTGGTTTCTCTCTCGGCAGCGGAGGAATTGATTATAAACCACCACATTTGACCTAAGGTCCTCATGCTTGCGAGGCAGACGCTTTCCCAACGAAGCTGTCTTCCCAGCCCATTCTTGCCTGGCTGCCTTTTCCTTTCCTTCTTCCCATACCTAGGCTAAATCCCTTTCTGTCCCTTCTGGGCTATGGCCTTACAAAGAGGTTAAAGATGGTCCAAAGTCTGGCCTTCCATTTCTTTTCTCTTTATTCCCTTCTTCTCCACACGTGGCCTGACATTAAGCAGAAAATAATTTCCAAACCAGAGACAGCGCTGCTCCACAGTTCTGATTTGATGAGAGCCAATTAGGCATTTCCTCCGGTCTGTTATTTCAGCTGAAGCACCACGCAGTTGGCTGAATGGGTCCTTGTTGCTCACGAAAGGGAGACATATTTGTAGGGAAAGTAATGGGCCGGTTATGGCTGTTGGCTGTACCGTCATTTCTAGGCAATTTCCTGGTAAGTGCCCTTTGGCGCAAGCACATGCTGGAAGCATCTGTCCCTCCCGTGGCTCTTGTCGGGCCCTCTGTCCTGAGCAAAGTGACCAGGATTTCTGCTTCTTCGGAAAGAGTTTGTTTACTGCGTGTCCCCCTTCCTTCTGGCCACGTGTCTTTCTTTCACTCTAAAAAGTATCACCCAGTGCCGATTCCCATTACAGCAATAACCACCACCTCTCAGTTTGGGTCCTGGAACACCCAGGTCCCTGCGTTAGACTTGTGTAACTTGCTGACCCCAAGAAGTTATGCTTTCTTGCTGCCACACATGCCAAATAAAATAGCTCAAACCCCACTATCTCACACCATAATCGGGACTCACGCTTCCCAAAGAAAATAACTGAAATCATTATCTTACATCATGATCAGACCTTCTCCAGATGGAAGGGACAGAGAGCTCCAGCCAAACTGGCCAAAAGGAAAGAAGGTTTTTATTGGCTCATGCGATGGAAAAGTCTGTGAAATCTGACTTCAGATGTGGCTTCATCTAGCTTCTCAAAAATTTACCAAGGTCGAGTTTCTCTTTGTGTAGTTTGCGACTCTGTCTCCTGTGTGTTGGCTCTGTTCTCTATCATACTTTCTTCCTCCTCAGCTGCCAGGCACCTTGGATTCCATTCCATGACCTGCCACCTTCAGCAGGAAGGATCGCCTGCTCTTTCCCGGGAGACAGAAAAATCTCACCGCGTCTCTGGCTGGGCTCTGTCCATACGTTCATTCTTTTTGCTTGCTCGTTTGTTTGTTTCAGATAGTTTCACTATAGAGCCCAGGCTTATCTTTAACTCACAATTCTCCTTTCATGTTCTAAGTGCTGGGATTAAGGCACGCCTTGTACGCTGCATCTATATGTTCATGCTTGTACTGGTGATTGCGGCCAGGGGATGGCAGTTTTCATGGTTTGGTATATGTCGTGGCCTCCACCAGGAGATGTGAATCAAGAATGGTGAAAATCTACAACCTCAAATGAAGTCAAAGATAACTATCTATCATCATAATCGTCTATGTCTCTGTATACTTACCTATTGCCTGCCTGTCATTTACTTACCTGTCGTCTTGTCTAGTTACCACTAGAAAGAGCGAGACTAGATGCTTTGAAAAGCTTATTATAAGTGTCTGCCATACGCTGAGGAGTTGTTCTGCATTTGTTCTCACATGTGTTTGAGATTCAGTCTGCTATCCTGCAGTCGTCTGATTCCTCATCTTGTGTGGACTTGGCCTTGGCCAAGATTTTCCTTGCTGTAGATCCCCGGTGTGATGTTTAGGCTTCCTGTCCTTATTCTTTGTTGTCCAGAGGAGACCCGTTAACAAGAGACTGGTGTATAGCTGACTCTTATGGAGGATTTGGGGACCCCAAATGGGAAGGGAATTGGAGATACTGTGCTGTTGAATCTCCTATCCCAGCTCCCCCAATTCTCTGTGAGTGGCTGTCGTTATTAAAGGACCTGGTTAGCTAAGATGTTTTATTTGTTTGTTTGTTTGTTTGTTTCTGAGACAGGGTTTCTCTGTAGCTTTGGAGCCTGTCCTGGACTAGCTCTTGTAGACCAGGCTGGCCTCGAACTCACAGAGTTCTGCCTGCCTCTGCCTCCCAAGTGCTGAGATTAAAGGCGCGCACCACCACCGCCCAGCCTAAAAGCTGTTTTAAGGAATAGAGGTTTTTAAAGTTGAGGGTGTGTCTTAGCTTCTCTTCTCCTGCCTAACACAAACAGCTAAAGGGAGGGAGGTTTTGTTTTGGTTCATGGTTTGAGGATGCAGGGCATCATGGTGGGGAAGGCATGCGGGCAGGATCATGGCAGGCAGGGTGATTTTATTTAGTTAGGAAATGGAGCATGTTGTGTGCAGTGTCTTTCTCTTTTTCCCCTTTTATTCAGTCTAGACCTCTAGCCTATGGGGCATTGCCCCCTATATTCAGGATGAGTCTTCCCTCATCTTAACACTGCTGGAAAGCATTAAGAGTCACCCCTAGAGCTGTGTCTCCTAGGTGATTCCCAATTCAGCCAAGCTGACAATGGAGACCAGTCACCACACTCTGCCCTTTGTCCCCTTCACACCCGAGCACATCACTTTTGCCAGTGTCCTTCCACTGAGATCCCCATACGGTCATAGTTAGCTCAATGCAAGTGGACTTAGTACATTTAAAAGGGTCCCCCAAAATCTTAGCAGTTCTAACATTGTTCAAAAACCCTCCAGCTCAGTCTCTTCTGGGACTGAAGGCAATCTCACTATTGTAAGTTCCCATTAGATAAAATCAAAACAAACCAAAGCATGTACTTCCAATATACGACAGCACAGAAGTACATATTGCCATTCCAAAAGGAAAGGATAGAAACACAGAAAGAAAGGCCAAAGCCAAGCACAGTAAACACCAAATCTTACAGCTCCATATTTGGCATTTAGGCCTCATGATGGAATCATCTGGGCCCCATTGTCCTTGCTTATCCTGTTTTCTATCTCTGCCCACTACAGTACTCATAGGCTTGCTCTACTCCATGTTTGAGGCTTTCCTTGTCAGTCACTTTCCCAGCTTCATGCAATGGCTTGTCAGGGCATCCTTGTAGGGAATCTGGTCCGTCACATGTTGCCTGGCTTCAACAACTTTCTTAGACCTTGCCTTGGTTTAAGCTTTTATAATCCCCTAATTATTGTATTTTGCTTGGCTACAAAACCACATTGACAATGCTGCTAAGTTCTGCTGCCAGCTTAAGTCTGACCCCTTTCTGTGATGCCATGGCTGTAGAGCCTTCTATGTGCCTTGATGTCTAAATCTGAGAAGATACTTCCCTCTTCATTCTCAGTCCAGGCTCTCTGCTTTGGGATAAATTTATATTTCACACAAGGTTGGGGGCTTCCCTTCCTCATTATTCCGATGAACAGCAGGAAGTTTCTTTTAATTGTCCCCACAAGCCTTGTCTGCAGCTTTAAACTTGCTCACATGTTCTTCCTCACCAAACTGGGACACTTTTCTTTCTTTTTAATATTTTATTTATTTATTTTTATGTGCATTGGTGTTTTTCCTACATGTAGGTCTGTGCACTGCTTGTGTGTCTGGTACCATTGGAAGCCAGGAGAGGGCACTAGATCCCCAAGACTGGAGTTACAGATAGTTGTGAGCGGCTACGTGGGTGCCGGGAATGGGAACCACCACTTCTCTTCACCACCAAGAATCTCTCTAACCCACAATCTGCACACTTTTTCTATATTTATGCTCTCTTATTGTGTAGCTCACAAAGAGTTTTAAGCAATAACCATGTCCCCCTGGATGCTATGCCCTCTTGAAGTTTTCTTCAGCAACTTAGTCCATTGCCTTTCAATTGAGACTCATACAAATTTCCAGCACATGGACTGAAAGTCATGTGCCAGAGGGCAGCCAGACCCCGCCCCCAATGTATGACACAGTTCCCAATAGTCTTTATTCCCCTCTGAAACCTTGTGGGGATAGTCTTTGCTGTATGTTTCTTGTGGGTGTTCTGGTCTCCCCACACCCTCCCAGAACTGCTCATTAAGCCTGGCTTACAGTATCCGAGGGCTTCTCTAGATCACAGCCCCAAACCTTGCCACATTCCTTTCACAAGCCATCTCTAAAGGCCTGTGAACCACATGGTCAGATTTGTCACAGTGACAACTCCACTCTATGGTGCCAATTTTCTATATTAGCTACTTTTCTCATTGATGGGATAAAATACCTAACAAAAACAACAGAAGGAAGGAAGGAAGGAAGGAAGGAAGGAAGGAAGGAAGGAAGGAAGGAAGAAAGGAAGGAAGGGCATTTAAGAAATTGTTTTTGATTTTATGCGTCTGTTTTGCCTGCATGTGTGTGTTTGGTGTGTGTGTATGTGTTTGGTGTGTGTGTGTATGTACGTATGTGCATCACATGAGTGCTTGGGACCCATGGAGGTCAGAAGAGGGCATCGCATCCCCTGGAATTGGATCAGCAGGTGTGAGCCAACATGTGACTGCTGGGAATCGAACCCAGTTCCTCTGAAAGAGCAGCCAATGCTCTTAACCACCGAGCCATCTCTCTAGATCCCTTTCTTCTTCTTTTTCTTTTTTATTTAGTATAGGTTCCCAGGCCACAGTATGGCACAGCTCACATTTAGGGTGTGTATTCCCTTCACAGTTAAGCCTCTCAGGAAACACTCTCACAGATGCATCCAGAGATATTCTAAACCCAGACCAGCAGACAGTGAGGACTGACCAGCAGACCTTCAGAAGGGCAGGTACACTGAAGCCAGGTTGCCTCAGTTCAAATCCCGGCTCAGACACTGACTCTCTAAAAACATCTCCATCCCTTGGTTTTGTTATTTTAAAAATATTTCTTACTTCATGGGCTTGCTTTGGGCATTAAGTAGGTTTGTGCTTATAATCTTGGAATAAAGTAAATGCTATATGAATAAAATAACTTATGCCACTTGAAGATAAAAATGAATACTTTTGAGAACGAAAGAATAGTATTAAGAATATGACAGGAGAACAGGTGTAAGCCAGGGCTGCCCTTGGAAGAGAGGGACATTTGGTCACATACATATAAAGGGCCATTAGGTAAATAAGTGTCTTCATCTTCATTGGTCTTAGTTCCTATTTCACTTGTGTGATTAGCAGTAAACTCTGCCAACCGTAAAAAGCCTGTGCATTTATCGTTAGGATAATGGAGGAAGAAAGAAAGAACTGGGCAGGGAAGTCCAATGGAACGGAGCAGTAGGGCATCAAAACAGGAACTGAGAGGAAGATGCATACTTAGGCGCTGGGTAGAGGGAAAGTGGGAAGCCTTCCCACAACCCACAGAAGCAGGGCAGCCTGTGTGTTTGACAATGGAAGGCATACTGCATGCTGTTGGGTGGTTGGATTTCTAGAGTTTCAGGCTTCGCTGAGGCCTCATCTGGGAAGAATTCCTGAGGGAGTCTGTGCCGATCCTGTTTGACATGCATTTGCTGTCTGCTCCGCGGGTTTGCTGTTTTCTCTCAAACTGTTCAGTACCATGTGGTTCCATTTGCTTCCCCAACAGGGAGTGGTTTTTCATTACCTTCAAAAAGTTGTTTTTATGAACCGGGATAAACACCTGGTGGGCAGAAGTTTTACCACATGGTCGTTCCAATTTGAATTCCATTATTTCTCCTGCTTACCTGGAGAGGGAGAAAATACACCTGCTAAACACAACCTTCCCTTTTCTGGTTTTCCAGAGAGATGCACCATCAGGTAGCAGTGCCGCTGCAGCCGGGCACATCTGCCCGAAATGCCAGTTGCCAGCAGGTATGGTGGTAGCCATGTTGCCAGAGGGAAAGGGGAGCAAAAAAAGCTGCGTATGTGCCATTCAGAGATGGGTGTCAATCATTGTTACCCCTTCTCCTGGAAAGGGCTAGAGGTGGCGGTGGGGAGGAGGAAGGAACAAGAGAACAAGATGAAATTCCTTTTTTCAGCGCGAGGATTGAACTCGGAGCCTTGAGTGTACTGACAAGTGCTCTAGTATTGAGCCATAGCTCGGCTTAATAATATCATGTACCATGTAGGACCTTTGTCTCCATTATGCTTTAAAACATGTACTGTTGAGACTGGAGAGATGGCTCAGTGGTTCAGAGCCGCAGCTGCTCTTCCAGAGGACCAGACTTGTTCCCAGCACTCATGTGGCAGTTCACAATTGTCTGTAACTCCAGCTTCAGGACCCCTTCTGGCCTCTGTGGGCTCCAGACTTGCACATAGTGCATAGACATACATACAGACACATACAAACAAAACAATTTTTAGTTAATATGCTTGATTATTTCTGCTATTTTTTCGAATAGATGGAATGTTGTTTTAATATCTATTTTAATAACTCTGTCTACTAATTCTATCCCTTATATCCATTTTAGACCAGTTTTCATTGCTCTTTATCTCTATTTTGAACTGATTATATATTTTCCTGCTTATTTGTGTGTACCATAATTCTTGGGTCTTAGTTACTGTTTTATTGCTATGGAGAAACACCATGGCCAAGGCAGCTTAAAACCATGTATTGGGGGCTGGAGAGATGGCGCAGGGGTTAAGAGCACTGACTGCTCTTCCAGAGGACCTGAGTTCAATTCCCAGCAACCACATGGTGGCTCACAACCATCTACAATGAGATCTGGTGCCTTCTTCTGGCCTGCAGGCATCCATGCAGGCAGAACACTGTATACATAATAAATAAATAAATCTAAAAAAAAAAAACCAAAACCATGTATTGGTTGAATTCCCAATACTGCGTATTTTGGCTTGTTGCGTTGGATATTTTATATTTCTACAGATGCTCCTGGGACTTGATCTGTGACACAATTAGGCTTCTGGGAACAAACAACTCGATCTTTTGAATTTGCTTTGTTTAGGTACAGCCAGAGCGATTTTTGGTCTCTGTCTCCTATTGCTCCACCCCTAAGGAAAGGACCAGCTAGAGAAAAGTGATGGCTTGTGGATTATGAGGGTTTCCAAGAAGGCTCGTAAGCCAGCAGGCCAGCAGACAAACAAATCCTGAGAATTTCCTCCTCTACTCCTTTCAAATATAATTTTATTTTAACTTTGAGTGCTTCTGAAACAATCAAAAGACTCTCCTTTAGGTATTTGGCCAGGAGTTACAAATACTGTTAACACATTAGTGTCATGATAGATCTTTATTGTAAACACTTTAATTTTGTTCTTAAAATGTGGTTATAACACTTTTATTATTATTGAAATACTATTATGTTACTTCTCCCTTCCCTTTTCTCCCTTCAACCTCTCCCATGTCTCCTGCCCACTCCTCCTTAATACCTGCCAAATTTATGGCCTCTTTTTCTTTAATTGTTATTGTTTTACACACGCACACCTGCACGCACACACACACACACACACAACCTGCTGCATCCATTTATGATTGCGTATATGTACAGAGTTTTAGGGTTGACCACTTAGTATTGGATAGCCAGTTAAGGTGCTCCATACTGGGGAAGCCCATCTCCTGCTTGGCATTCCTTAGTTTCCTGTGGTTCTTCCTCTAGACACGGGGCTTTGTGAGATTTCCCCCTTCCATGTCAATTGGAATTGTCCTTGTTTAGGTAGCCGTATTATTGAGGCTTCTCTGCCATCCTAGGAGGCACAATCTCGCAGCAGATTTCCTGGTCCTCTGGCTCCCACGATTTTACCTCCTCCGCTTCCTCACTGTTCCTTGAGCTGTGGGTGTGGAGGTTGTTTGTAGATGTAGCTTTTGGAGTTCAGCTCTCCATGATCAGTTGTCCTCTGCATTTTGACCAGTTGTGTGTTTTTGATAATGTGTTCATCTGCTGCGAAGAGATGCTGTTCAGTGAGGGGTGGGAGCTGTACTTCCTGGGCAAAGCCAGCTCATGAGAGCAGGTCTGGAGGGAGGCCTACGGTGGCAGGACAGTAGGCACTTACATTCTTGTTTTGTTTTGTTTTTGAGACAGGGTTTCTTCTTATAGCCCTGGGTATCCTGGAACTTGTTTTGTAGACCACCTTGGCCTCAAACTCACAGAGATCCACCTGCCTCTGCCTCCTAAGTGCTGAGATTAAAGGCGTGCACCACTACTACCTGGCTTAAAAAATTTAAAATTAGATCTACAACATGTATGTGTATACCATGTATGGACTTGGTGTTCACAGAAGTTATCTGATCCCCTGGAACTGGAGATAATTGTGAATCATCACATGGGTGCTAGGATTTGGACCTGGGTCTTCTGCAAGAGCAACAGGTGCTCTTAACCTCTGAGCTGTCTCTCTAACCCCCAATCTTTTAATGTTTATTTTTTCTTTAAATGAGAATCAGTTGTTTTGATCCTGTGTTTGACAGTTACCATATCCTTCCCTTATGCCTGGCTTCCATGAGTGAGGAGCAGCAACCAGATGGCTATGTTGAACACTCCACTCTAGCTGCAAAGGAACCTTACTCCAGTCAGGACCACCCTGAATAACGATTAATAAAAACTCAGAGAGAGAAATTGGGGTTCAACCTGAAGATCCGTAAAACAAAACAGCCAGCCACTGGCTCTTACCTCGACCTTAGTCCAAAAAGGCAATTCTGCCTTCAGGAATCTCAGAATGAGACTGAGCCTGAGAGCTGTCTCCTCCTGTTTGAGAATCCTCTCTAGTTCTGGGATTGAAAGTGTGCACCACTGGGATTAAAGGCATGCACTGCCCAGTCACTAGTGTGGCTACTGGGATTAAAGGTATGTGTTATTGCAGCCTGGTCTGTATGTCTGGCCAGTGTGGCTGTTTTACTCTCTTAACTTCAGGAAAGCTTTATTTATTTATTTATAATATTTTTATGGTTTATTTAACTTTTTATTTTATGTACATTGGTGTGAAGTGTCAGATCCCCTGGAATTGGAGTTGCAGACGGTTGTGAGCTGCCATGTGGGTGCTGGGAATTGAACCCGGCTCCTCTGGAAGAGCAGTCAGTGCTCTTAACCACTGAGCCATCTCTCCAGCCCTGGAAAGCTTTATTTATTAAAATATAAATGAAATATCACTAAACCACTCACCCCAGGCAATTTGCAACAACTTCAGTAGACCTCATTTTTAACCAGACAATCCTGGATGGACTTTGGGTGATCTCTTTACCTGGCTGGCAGCTCTTCAACTCAGGATAGGATGTGGGCACTGCTGTGGGAGAATGCTCTTGTATACTGTATATATTTGTCACTTGTATTAGTTTAACAAAATACTGATTAGCCAGTTGCCAGGCAGGAAGTATAGGCGGGGCAACCAGACTTAGAATTCTGGGAAGAGGAAAGGTAGAGAGATGCAGCGACCAGCCAGATGCAGAGGAAGCAAGATGTCAATGCTGTACCAAGGTACAAGAGTATCAAGCCACATGGCTAAACATAGATAAGAATTATGGGTTAATTTATGTTTTAAGAGCTAGTTAATAATAAGCCTGAGCTAATAGGCCAAACAGTTTGTAATTAATGTAAGCTTCTATGTGTTTCTCTAAGACTGAACCACTGTGGGACCAAGTGAGACAGAAACTTCCATATACTGGACACTTCCCCAGTGCCTCAGCAAAAGTCATTGATTGGTGCAGTGTAAGGCTTCTGATTGGTGGAGTTAGAAACTGCACACATGGACTATGACTGATGAAATTATAGTCTGTGCACAAGCATGCCATGGTCTTTATCATGCAGTTTCTTCGTGTTTCAGCTTAGTCTGGGAGGTTTCTCTCCAGGGCACTAAGCCCCTCACTCCAAAGTGGCACCCCTACCCCCCATCCTGCAATGTTAGGTCTCAGATCTCTCCTGGGCACTACCCTCCCACCCCAAGTGGCACCCCTGCCTCCCATGCGCAATGTTAGGTCTCAGAAAAGTCTCCTTTGGGTAAAACAGGCTATGTATGAAGAGTAGATAAAAGCCTGGATTTTCCTAGCAGCAGCAATAGAGGCTCCCGAAAAATTCCAGAGTCGCCAGGGTCTAAGGAACTTGATAAAAACGTTTGAAGTCACAACACCAAGAGGAAACTAGGAACTAGTGAGAGCAAAATGCTCAAATGACGGAAGCCCTGAGATGCAGCACAGGGGGCTTGCAGACTCTAAAAACCTTAAGACTGTGCAGGACCTTGGAAGTGCTGAGAAGGAAAGAGATGATGGGGGAGTTGAGACCACAGAAGATGAGGGGCTGTGAAGAGCTGAACGAAGGAGTCGGAGTCGACGCTATGCGGGTTGCAAACCCCAGATGCCAGAAGAGCTTGAGTGAGCCTCCGAGAGCTGAAGAGCTGGGAGTCCCCTATCCCTAAAGCTCAGGGCTCTAGCAATTGCTGTCAAGTGTTAGCACACTAAGCCTGCGCCTTGAGCACCGGGAGCAGTAAGCCTCCAGCGTGGAGAGCGTGGAGCTGTAAACCTCTCATCTTGGAGGCTTAGTGCTTTAAGCCCCTGGATTTGGAAGCTTAGATGCGAGACTCTGGAACTCAGGTCCTTCAACATCGAGGGAGCTTAGCTATCTTTGTTATCTCTCTGGATTGGGCGGAAGAACGCCCAGTCAGTCACGCGCGAATGTGGGTCAGCCTTGATGGAGATCTTCTTCAGATTCCTGGCTATCTCTTTAGTTCCATCTTTGAATTCTGACCTGACCTGCATGATATCTTGAATGGAGGGAGATTTGGAGATCCCCTTCTTAGATTAACACCTGGGAACTTGTTCCTGTCACAGCCTGAAGAAGATACCGTGCTCACCCCGGCTGCCTTGCTGCTAAAGTCTGAAAATCTTCTTCATGCATTTTGTCTGGAGTTTTAGCTGTTTCAGGTCGGAGTGTACAACTGGTCCCTGTTACTCTGTCTCGGTCAGTATTAGAAGTCCTGCTGCTATTTTATGGTACTAAATTTTAAAAATTACACTATTCACTTACAATAAACACAAGTGAGAACATGTTTGTATGTTTGGCTTCCTCCTCAGGCCAACCGTCACGGCACTGGGTGACCAACCTGATAGAAAGTTCAAGGACCCTTGCCTTCCAGACCTCTGTAGCCTTTTTTAGGGACCCTGGAATAAGTGGTTCAATTTAACACTCTCTAAAATAAAAACTATGCTAATACCTTCCAGAAAAAAGAGTGATGTTGACACTTGACCTTGTATTGTGCAATCTTGGAGACAGATTCCTTGAAGCTCCCGCAAGCACAATCATGTGAATTCGGAAAGCTTCAGTTCGCGCAGTCTCTTTGGGTCTCCGCTGCCCTCCCTGCCTCTTTCGCTCCTTACTGTCTTAGGAGCAGTGCGGAATGGAGGTGGAAAGAAAGGGCTCTCTTGCCTTGTTCTCTCTGCTAGGACGGAGCGTATTCAGGGCCCAGCTATGTGTGGTGTGACCAGTAGGCTTTCAGTAGGTGCTTTATTGGGTCAGGAAATCATTTTCTATCCGGTCTGTTGAGAGCCTTACCATGAACTGTCGTCAAGTTGTTAACAAACGCATTTTCTGCATCTGTTGAGATAATCATACGATTTGTCTCCTTTATCCTCTTGATGTAGCAAACCATGGGGATTATTTGACTAAACATTGTGCTCTCGAGAAGCTCTATTTAATCATAACAAATTCTTTCAAAACCATTTTTTTACATATTGCTTCTTCTAGTTATTAATGTTTTATTAGGGATAGTGAATCAATATTCCCTGAGAGGAACTGATCCAGTTTTACCTTCTAGTTGGTTCTAGTAGCAATGTAAGACTACTAACGAATTAAATTATCTCTTCCTCTGATGTGAGAGATAGAATTCCTTAATGAAGCTGTTTGGCTTAGGGATTT
This sequence comes from Chionomys nivalis, assembly GCF_950005125.1. Classification (NCBI taxonomy): domain Eukaryota; kingdom Metazoa; phylum Chordata; class Mammalia; order Rodentia; family Cricetidae; genus Chionomys; species Chionomys nivalis. Next base: position 19,451,165 of record NC_080103.1, read on the forward strand.
CATTGTGGAAATTTTTGTTTTGAGGGGCTGTAGATTGAACTAAGGGCTTTGTATCTTACATATGTGCTTACCCCAGCCTCATAGTTTTTTTTTTTTTTTAATAAAAAACTCAATATACTTGGTGGATAAAGGGCTCCTCACATTTTCTATTTCTCCTGTGTCAGCTTTGGTAATTTGTCTTTCAAGGAATTTGTTCAGCAAGCATCATTTTAAGATCTACTGGTTCTTCCTTTCATTCCTGACATTTGAAATTTGTATCACCCTCCACTAAGAAATAATTTATCCCATGGTCCTACCTCAGCCAGGGTCTGTGTTGATGTCCGTGGCTCCTGTTACTGCCGAAGGCTGCTGATGCCCAGGAAATGGGCAGCTACCTGAGGGTCATACTGCTGTCGGGTCCATAGCGATCTGAGTGGCTTACGCTACTGCCCAGGACCATAGTGACATCTTGGTCTGCACTGCTACAGAGTACCCTTTCTGGATCCGTGTTGATGTCTGTGGTCCCTGTTATCACTGGGTGCGTGCTGAAATTCGAGGGCCACGCTGAGCTGGTCGTGCCTCTTGCTGACTCTGGGAGATCTGGTTCTGCCCCTCCCTGGCTGCAGCAGCAGGAGAGCTGGCCCCGCCCCACACGGTAGAGTTGGCCCCCAGTGACACCGGCCCTGGGAGAGCTGGCTCCACCCCTCACCACGGGCTCAGGAAAGCTGGCTCTGCCCCTTGACAGAGAAAAGTGGTCCCAGTGGAGGCTCAGATTGGCCAGCTCAGTTACTACCCAGGCCTACGTCCAGTGCTCTTAAGCTGGCCCACTCTAACTTCTACCCCATCTATGACCCGCTGGAGCGTGTGAAGGGATTGGTCTTGTGGAACCAGAGCTGCAGAATCTCGGGACAACAGCAGGGTACCCAGGAGGAGTTTTGGTGAGGGCCCAGTATTGGTGGTGTACCCAAAGCCAGAGGCCTTGAACCAGACCAACATCTCATTACAATGAGCTATTGCCAAGTAAAGCTGTTTGGACACAAAGTTATGCTCTGTGACACACTGCAGCTTCCGGTGCCACTAAGACGAATGAAGAGGTGATGGAGAGATGGGAGAGATGGAGGAGTGAGTGGGTTTCTAAATTAATGTTTTAATTAAAAAATTTATTTTGGGGGATGCTGCAAGGGTGAAGGGTGGGTATGGGGGGACTGGAAAATGAGTGGGATTGGGGTGCTTGATGTGAAATTCCTAAAAGAATCAATAAAAAATCAATAAAAATTAAATTAAAATAATTTATATAGTGTGGGTCTCTTAGCTTTTTCTGCCTTGCAGGATCCTGTTGTCTTAATGACTTGAGCTGTGAGCACTGGCTTTGTGTTTACGGTGGGTGGATTGGCTCTGGAGGCTGTGGCTGGGGTTTGTGTACACTCGCTGTGTGACTCACTGGACTTGGGCCTTGTGGAGAAGCAGCGACACGGCCACTTGCCTCCTGTTGCTGAAGACTGGGGTGCAAGGAGGTGACTAGAACTTTGCAATTGTCTCACAGCCTCTTTTTTGGGACTATATCCTTCAAAAGAATCAAATGAAAAAGAGTAAGACTAAAAATTATTGGGGCTGGGGAGGTGGCTCAGAGGTTCAGAATTGTGGCTGCTCTTCCAGAGTACCCAGCATTGATCCCCAGAGCCGGCGTGGTGACTCACAACCACCTGTAACTCCAGTTCCAAGGAATCTGATGCCCTCTTCTGGCCTCTGTGGGTACTAGACATACATGTGGCACACAGATATGTATACAGGTAAAACGCCCATATATACATGAAATAAAAAATAAAAATAAAAAATTCAAAGTTAAAAAAATATGCTTTGAATTTCATTGATGAGCATGACTGTGGAAATTTCCTTGGAGAGTGGCAGTTAGAGCTGTTCTAGAACACTGAAGGGACGGCAGCTTTGGACACACTAAGCGAGCATCCTGTCACTGAGTTATAGCTCTGGCGTGGGAGAGGAGGATTTATTACGAGCTGAAAGACCAACTCTGAACAGAGAGAGGGTCATCTTCAGAGTGTAGAGACTGAGGGAAGGACAAGAATAAAAGAGATGCAATGTTGAGGGGGCTCTTGGCTTTATCGTCATCATTATCATCTTCATCTTCATTGTTATTATTACTATTTTATGTGTTTTAATGTTTTGCTTGCATGTATGTCTGTGTATTGAGTGCACCCTGGACCTGGAGTTATGCATGGTTGTGAACTGCTGTGAGGGAACTGGGAACTGAACCTGGGTCCTCTGAAAGAACAAGTGCTCTTAGCTACTGAGCCGTCTCTCCAGCCACCGTTGACTTTAATTTTCCTCAGCAAGAAAAATGCCAGGCAGCCTGATGAGAGACAGGAGAGTCAGATAGATTTGTAATGGCCTTTCAAGAAACTTATGACTGACCAATTTGTTCTTTCTTTCAGAATTCCAAAGTCCGGGCTTAAGTGCAGGGCAAGCTGTGGTAGAATTGCCTTAGGGTGCAGGGTTTTCTAGGGTTTGTGAGTAGAAGAAAAAAGGGAGCAAGAGAACGGAGGAAGAGAATGGGGAATCATTTAAGACTGACAAGAGGCTTAGATTCTTTTGTTTGAGACTGGGTGTCACTAGGTCGTCTGGGCTGGGCTTGAACTCACAGAAATCTGTCTGACTCTGGCTCCCGAGAACTGGGGTTAAAGGCATATGCCAGTAGACGTGGGGTGGGAGTGGGAAGAGAGGGAGGATAAACTTGGAGACAGGGGAAGGATTGAAGTGCTGGGGCTCAGGGCGGTCAGGAGTGGGAAAGTAGGAAGAAGAGGATTGTGGGTAGCGCTGTTGTCTAAGTTGAGAGGTGTATGGTTAATGTTTGAGAGGTGCGTCTCGGTAATGGCCATTAGAGGAGGAGCTGGAGAAAGCAGGTTACTGGAAGAGAGAAGGGTACTGAGAGAAGACGAGGTGAGTGGGCTTTGGCAATTTGTCTCTGGATGATGGTGACATTTAATACCCATTGATCAATGGGAAGTTGTCAGCTGATGTGGGCCAGGGTCAGTAGCAATGACCAGAAGAGGCTAGGCGAATCAGCACACCATTCCGCACACAGAGTGCTTTAAGTGAGCTGTTCAGAGAGACAGTATGGATCTGGCAGAGGCAGGATGTGAGTAGGGAGGTCGCTGATCCCAAGCACTCCCTTTCTGGCCGGAAAACAGACCTCATGTGGGAGAAAGAACAGCTCCCTGAAGAGGACTTTGAGGATGCCAGTGTCCTTGGGTGGGTAGATCAGGACTCAGCTATGGGAGGGAGAGGCAGGAGGGCAAGTTCTTGGAGTGTGCTGTCTTCTTTCTATCAGAATGAGGTTGCCAAGGCCACAGAAGAGCATATTTGGAAGCCAGATGGATAAGAAGATAGACACAGGACGAGTAACTCTGCGAAGGTCTGAAGGTAGAAAGGGTGACCTTTTGTCTGTGGTTGTCCTTGTCGGTTTGCAGTGGGAGCTGTGTCAACAGAATTGGGTAAAGAAGGAAAGAAATCTCTTCCCTATGGAAGAATGGAGAAGTCTCTTTCCTATAGCTGCGTACATTGATTTTCTGGGTCTTCCCTTTTCCATCTGTTTACTGGGGATGCTTCTGCTTTTATCCCCTTAGTAATGAAGCTTACACTAGTTCCCTGTCCAACATCTCAATTCTTTACATCTGGCCTAGTGGGCTGTTTGTCAATCTATCCATTTCACCCAGGCAGCCCAGGGCAGAGGAAGTCAGGGCGGTGTCCCCCTGGTTACAAGTTGGGAGAACCTAATATTCCAAGGGTGCAACATTCACAAAACAGGGTAGATGGAGACTCAGGTAAGATTAAGAAAGTAACTGAGTTGCTTCTCCCAGTTCCAGCCTGTGCCGTGGCTCCCAGAGCAGCCCCTTCATGCGCGGTGAACCTCGGGGACCTGCAGTCAGAGCCGGCTGTGAAAGGGCCGGCTGCGCAAGGCAGCTTCCAGCAGGTGGGAGTGTGGAGTTGCAGAAGGGATTGCTGGGACAAGGCAGAGCCGAGTTTAGGAGACCAACTCCACTCTTCAACTGTTATTTCAAACTCCAGAGGCTGGCGAAGGAGGGGAAGCAAAAGCGTGGTGTGGCCGCTGCCTCTCTCTCCTCTGTCCTCGAGCTTGGCATCCTAAGGTCCCAATGACAGGGACAGCTTCCTAAAGGACTGCGCACACTGTGGTCTCTGAATCCAGGTGCAATAACATTCTTACAGACAGACCACTTACTGTGAGAGATTAGGGAGTCTGTTCCGGCACCTTCTCAAGCTTCAGTCCTGAAACAAGACGTTCAAAAACTCTGGTAGAGTGCGGACTCCAAAAATATATGGATTTATTATTAATGATCAATAGTAGTTAAGAGCAAAATGTGTCACCTGGTCTACTGTAGAGGGCAAATAGGACTCTAGGGAAGGAATTCGAGAGGATTTTCTTTTCTTTTTGTTTTTTCGAGACAGGATTTCTCTGTAGCTTCGGAGCCTGTCCTAGAACTAGCTCTGTAGACCAGGTTGGCCTCTAACTCACAGAGATCTGCCTGCCTCTGCCTTCTGAGTGCTAGAATTAAAGGCATGCGCCACCTGGCGGGGAGGAGGTAGAAATCTTTAATAAAAAAAAAAAAGGCATGCGCCACCACCGCCTGGCTTGAGAGGGTTTTCTAGTGCAGCACAGGCTTTTTGGAATTATGTTTTCATCTTTGTGATGCCACTTTGTGTGTGTGTGTGTGTGTGTGTGTGTGAGAGAGAGAGAGAGAGAGAGAGAGAGAGAGAGAGAGAGAGAGAGAGAGAGAGGAGAGTTTTAAGCACTCAGAAAATATAGAAGTTATAAAAACAAGTAATAGTGAACTGGCAAGATGGCTCAGCAGGTAAAGGTGTTGCTACATAAACAACCCGAATTTGATCCCAGAACCCATATAAAATTGGAAGGAGAGACCAGCCTGGTCTACAAGAGCTAGTTCCAGGACAGGAACCAAAAAGCTACGGAGAAACCCTGTCTCGGAAAAAAAAAAATTGGAAGGAGAGAAATGACTATCTACACAGACTAATAATAAATAATATAAACAATAATAGCAATTTGCCACTATTAAGCATTTATTATGTCCCTAGTACAGTTTATACTTATTTAACCATCTCAACATCCTACTAAGATATGTGGGGGCTGGAGAGATGGCTCAGCGGTTAAGAGCACTTGACTGCTCTTCCAGAGGTCCTGAGTTTAATTCCTGGCAACCATGCAGTGGCTCACAACCATCTGTAATGGGATCAAATTTCTTCTGGTGTGCTTGAAGACAGAGTACTCACATACATAAAACATATGAATAAATAAATCTTTTTTTTAAAAAAGACATGCATAGCCTTCTACTTCAACTAGAAATGGACACCCAAGATTTCAGGAATAAGTAGTAGCAGGTGCTATACATGTAATAAGTAATTACAGCTGAATTTGAACCCACACCTTTTGGGCTGTAATAGCTTATGTGTTTCCCATTTAAGCAACCTCACACTTTACTAAAACTGATGCTGGAGAGATGGCTTAGTGGTTAAGACCACTTAGTGCTCTTGCAGAGGTCCTGAGTTTGATTCTAGCACCCATATGGTGACTCACAGCTGTCTGGAACTCCAGTGTCAGGGGATCTCAGACTCTTTTCTGAACTCTGAGTGCACCAGACATTTACTCAGCAAAACACTCATATGGTGTGGAAAGTCCTTCTGTATATGTATTGCTTTTATTGGTTAATGAATAAAGCTGTTTTGACTTATGGCAGGGGCAGAAAATACCCAGGCTGGAAAAGATATATATATAGAGAGAGTAGGCGGAGTCAGGGAGATGCCATGTAGCCGCTGAAGGAGACAAATGTCCGGGAACCTTATTGGTAAACCACGAGCCTTGGGGTAAAATATAAAATAATAGAAATGGGTTAATTTAAGATGTAAGAGTTAGTTAATAAGAAGCCTAAGCTAATAGGCCAAGCAGTGTTTTTTTTAAATTTTATTTATTATGTATACAATACAATGTGCTGCCCCCATGTATGACTGCAGGCCAGAAAAGGGCACCATATCTCATTGTAGATGGTTGTGAGCCACCACGTGGTTGCTGGGACTTGAACTCAGGACCTCTGGAAGAATAGTCAGCATCCTTAACCTCTGAGCCATCTCTCCAGCCCCAAGCAGTGTTTTAATACAGTTTCTGAGTGATTATTTCAGGTTTGGATGGCCAGGAAACAAACAAGCAGTTTCTGACAACACTCATACACATAAAATAATAAAACAAATAAATTTTAAAAAGAAAATGTGGCCTAAAACATTTGTTGGTAACTGTCGTATTTCAATGTCAAAAGGTTGGACACCCCTCTGCCCTCTGCAACAGGTTTTTCCTCTCTCTCCTCTCTCTCTGTCTGTCTCTCTCTGTCTCTCTCTCTCTCTCTGTCTGTCTGTCTGTCTCTCTCTCTGTCTCTCCTGTGTCCCCTTCAGTTATGCTCGTTGTTTATTAAAGTCACATAATGAGTACTTAGGATTCTTGGACACTGGCATATTATATCTTGCCTTGGAAACACTGACAAATACAATTCATCATGCTAAGCCAGGGACCCTCAAGTTTTCCAGCAGAGAATTCTAGTCAGCTCCTCTTCGTTGCTCCAGGGATTTGCTTTAATTTTGCTTTAATATTCCTTGTCCTGCTGTGGGTCCAGGAGCCATCTCTGGGCACTCCTGGAGAAGCTTCCTTTTTGGGGAGGATTAGCCCGAAAAGGAAACACACAGAAAACAAGTGAACCTTAGGGTTTGACTCATTGATCAGTTGATAAGTGCTCACCAGTTCGCTGTGCCACTGGCTGGGCTAGCTGTTGGGGTGGAGGGGAGCATTGGAGACAGTCCTCACACTCATGCAGTTTTAGACAAGAGGGCAGAAGAGGCCTCTTTGATGAGATGGTCTTTGAACAGAGAATCGATGAATTTCTGGGGAAAAGCATAGCAGGCAGAGGGACAGGCAAGTGCAGAGACTCTAGGCAAGAGCGCTCTAGGAATGTCTGAGTTGCAGCAAGGCTGGTACTGACAAAAAGGCTGGAGCAGTGTGTGCAAGAAGACACGCAGTAAGGGATGAACTGGGAGAGGGTGGAGATCGCCCACTGGGCTACTGTGGGAATTTTAGGGTTTGCTCCAACCAAGAGGAGAGAGAAGTCATCTGGAGGAGGGATTTGTGCAAAGACGTAGACAGGACCCAGTTGAGATCTTAGCAGGATCATTCTGAGAGCTAGGTTGAGGATAGATTCCAGGTAGCACGGGTACTTGCTACCCGAATCCTTTTTTTGCTTTGTTTTGTTTTTGTTTTTCAAGACAGGGTTTCTTTGTGTAGCCTTGGCTGTCCTGGAACTCATTCTGTAGATTAGGTTGGTCTTGAGCTCACAAAGGTCCGTCTACCTCTGCCTCCCGAGTGCTGGGATTTTTTTTTTTTTTTTTTTTTTTTTTGGTTTTTTTGAGACAGGGTTTCTCTGTGGTTTTGGAGCCTATTCTGGAACTAGCTCTTGTAGACCAGGCTGGTCTCGAACTCACAGAGATCCGCCTGCCTCTGCCTCCCAAGTGCTGGGATTAAAGACGTGCACCACCACCACCTGGTTTAACATTTTATTATTTTTTATGTATGGCTTGCCTGCATACATTTCTGTACACCACTTGCATTTCTGGTGCCCACAGAGACAGCGGAGAACATTGAAATCCAGAGGGACTGGAGGTACAGGCAGTTGTGAGCCACCATGAGGGTGCTGGAAACTGAGTCAACTCTCTGAAGAGCAGTCAGTGCTCTTAATCACTGAGCCATCTCTCCAGCTTCACTCCCGGAATCTTGAGGCAGCTATTGGTCCGCCTCTCTCTTGGGCGGTTTTGTCCGATTCTAGCCCTCATCTCAGTACCACGGTGCAAGATGCAGTACAGAGGAGAGGTGTGGCTCCGTCAAGCCTCTCTGTCTGCTCGCAATCACTGCACCATGACCTTCAATAACTGTAAACTGACTGTAGTGGTAGAGGTGGCTATGGTGGGAAGGAAGGCCGCGTTCGTGGTGTCAAGATACCAGGCAAACCGGATGCTAGGAACAAAATGGCAGGGCTTTAGGTCATGTACTGACTTATCCATCTACCAAGTTCTGTTTGAGGCCGTACCAAGCACCAAACACTTCATGGGCCACTGGAAAGCTAGAAACCTTAACCGCTGCCTCCAAGACTTAAACTCTGCCCCAGAGGGAAGTCTCCAGCTAATTATTGAAATTTATCAATTGATTTTGATGGGTCAGACATTGATTGAAGTGCTTTTTATGTATTGCCATATTTAATCCTGAAGATTAGTTCCATCAGTCAGGTGCTATTTCACTTTAAAGATGAGGAAGTGGTGGCTGACAGAGGTAAAAATGACACGTTCAAGTTCACCTCACTGTTTAGCAATCTGGGATCTGACCCCAGATATCTAGTGCCCGGCTCAGGACGACTCTGCTTCTGAGACTGGAGACAAGATGGCTAAAAACAAGATGATAGTGCGACCCGTGCAGTAGTCACCAGAGCTCTTGGGCACTTGTGACATTATCAAGGCCCAAGGCCCGAAGCCTTTTCAAATTTCCAATCCTGTTAATGCTGCTGTATGCATAAAATGCCATGAAGCACAACTAAGATTTTCAGTGATGTTTCCAGAGTCTTAATAAGAGATGATGTAATTTTTAAAGCTGTATTCTGGCAGAGGACTACCCGTTTCTTGGGCTATCACTTGCTCATCTTCCCACCACCAGTTCATAGCTCTTCTGTGGGCAGTTCCGTCTCCCTAAAGGGAAACCCCAGAAAGTTTTTATATTGAGTAGAGTCCAACCAAGCTACTCTCCGTGACTTCTTCACACCTTCAAAACGAGGACCACCTTGGAAACTCGGTGATCTTTCTGCTCCAGTCTCTCAAGGGCTGAGGTTACAGGCTTTTGTGGTGTATTAGTGTTTACGCATGGATTTGTGTGCACATTGGTGTGTGTGCAGGTGCACAAGTGTGTAAAACAAGTATGAAGGTGAAGGGTCAACCTTGAGTGCCATTCCTCAGGACTGGTTACCTTCCTTTTTGTTTCTTGTTTTTTTCTTTTTTGTTTGTTTTTGGTTTTTTTTTGTTTGTTTTTTGAGAAGAATCTCTCCCTGACCTGAAGCTGGCCAAGTAGGCTAGCTTGGGTAGCCAGGGAACCCTAGGGCTCTGCCCGTCTCTTCCTCCCCATGTTTGGATTGCCGGCATGGGCCACCATGGCTCATTTTCTTTGTGGGTTCTGGGGGTGTCAATCTCAGGTCTTTATGTTTGCTTGGCAAGAACTTGACTGGCTGAACCATCTCCCCAGCTCCCTATGTATAGGTTTTGAAGAACCTGCCATACTATTTTCAGACTTTAAAAGCTCCACCTGCTCTAACTTCCATCAACACATGTGTGGCCTTTAAAAACTGTAAGCGTCCTGTTGATAGTGGCAGACCCTCATGGTGTGCCAGTTTGTATTTCTAATGATTAATTGTATTGATCACCTTCTCCTGAGCCTATTTTGCAATTGTTTTCTTTGTTAAGGTGCTTGTTCAAATTTGTCATACTTTAAAAATATTCTATGTTTGTTTTCTTATGGCCAAGTTTTTAGCCTGGTGTATCTTCTAGGTATAAGAATTTACCTGGTATATACTCAGCAAAGCGCTCTTGCAGAGTGTCCCTCATCTGATCATTCTCTAGTGGTAGCACTGGATTAAAGGTGTGTGCCCCTACTGCCTGGCTCTAGCAGTAGCCTTTAAAGAGCAAATATTTGGATTTTTGGTGAAGCCCAATTTATTAACTTTCCCTTCCATAGATTGTATTTTTGATGACACATCTAAGACATATTTGCCACAAAGTTTTTCTTTTATATGTATTTTTTAGATTTATTTATTTATTTATTTTGTGTATGAATGCTCTATCTGTATATACGCCTTTATGCCAGAAGAGGGCACCAGATCCCACTAGAGATGGTTGTAAGCCTCCATGTGGTTGCTGGAAATAGAACTCAGGACCTCTGGAAGAGCAGCCACTGCTCTTAACCCCTAAGTCCTATATTCAATCCCTTTTATATATTTTTGAAAGTTTTTATGTTTGTGTTCTTGTTTTTTAGTTTTACATTTTATATTCAGATTTGTGGTCTATTTTAATTTTTATCATTCATATAATATACATGGTATGGTCCGAGCGCCAGGATTAAAATTCTCTTTAGTTTTCTCATGGTTAACACCCAATTATTTGAGTATACTTTATTGAAATTATATCTTTTATTCTTTGTCAAAATCCAGTTCCATTTATACACACACATACATGTTTAGTATATATAGGTTATTAATTTTCTTGCTTTTTAAAAACAGGAGTTACATGACCATCTTATAAACCCAATGAACCATACCAACTACTCACTATGAAGCTTTAATGCTGCCTTTATAGCTTTAGGCCTTTCTTGGTATCACAGCTACACAATGTGGGCTGATCATAAATTTAGGATTAGGGTGGCCCTTTGTCTCATGGGTTGCCTATTGGTGAACTGCATTCTTATGACTTGAAGGACACGCACTGGGATTTTTGTTTCTGGTTGAATGATCTGCTCTAATTGTCGCACTTGGCTTTTCCCTGGGTCTCATTAGTTTCCTTCTTTGATCTGCTACAATAAAAGCCTTAATGACTTCAGTCATTCTAGTCCTTTTTCTGGCGTATGAGTCTGCCTGAAATATGACCCTCTTAGACCAAGGATGGGTCTTTTGTCAAAGACCATCAACCTAGTGGGACGAAATCAGTCAAAGGTCACGTCTTGAGACACCAAATTTGAAGTGGTTTGGTCTCCTTAGAGAAATATAAAATATCTAACTTATTGGCTTAAAATTTTCTATTACGATATAATTCACATACCATAAAATTTACCCTTTAAAAGTGCACATTTCAGTAATTTTTAGTATATTCAGAAAGTTGTGAACCCATCACCATTATGCCATTTCAGAACCTTTTCATCACCCTAAAAAGAAAGCCCAGACCCACTGAGCAGTCTCTCCATTACTCCTTCCCCTAGTCCCTGACAACCACGTGAACCCATTGTTTCTAAGGACTGGTCATTCTGGACAGCTAACGTAGGTAGAATCATACAGTGTGTAGCTCTTTCTTTCTTTCTTTCTTTCTTTCTTTCTTTCTTTCTTTCTTTCTTTCTTTTCTCTCCTTTTTTTTTTTTTTTTAAAAACAGGGTTTCTCTGTAACTTTGGAGCCTGCCCTGGAACTAGCTCTGTAGACCAGGCAGGCCTCTAACTCACAGAGGCCTGCCTCTGCCTCCCAAGTGCTGGGATTAAAGGCGTGCGCCACCATCACCCCGACTAGTGTGTGACCTTTTTGTATCTGATATTTTCACTTTACTCTTGAGGTTCATTGTGTTGTGTAATGTATAAGAACTCCATTTCTGTCTGTGACTGAATAATACTTGATTGCTGTAAGGAGGCTGTTAGTTTGTTTCCCAGCTGCCCAGCAGCTCAGACCTGAAATAATCACACAGAAACCATATTATTTAAATCACTGCTTGGCCCATTAGCTCCAGCTTCTTATTGGCTAACTCTTACATATTAATTTAACCCATTTCTATTAATCTGTGCATCACCACAGGGTCATGGCCTACCAGCAAAGTTTCAGCACGTCTGTTTTCAGCAGCTCCATGGCTTCTCCCTGACTCTGTCTTACCTAAGTTCTGCCCTACCAACAGGCCAAGACAGTTTCTTTATTCACCAATGGTATTCACAGCACAGAAAGGAATCCCACATCACTTGACTGATGACAATATACTGTATTTGGTTTATCAATTGCTGAACATTTGTTTTTTATGATTTTTTAAATGGTGTCTTTGGACAGTTGTGTGTGAGGTTTTTTCTTTGTCTTTTTTTGCATATGTTTTCTGTTCTCTAGGATACACATCAGGATGTAGAGTTGATGGTCATATGGTAACTGTTATGGTTTGAATCTGAAATGTTTCCCACAGACTTATACTTGCAATGCTTATTCCCTAGCTGGTGATAGTTGCTGTTTTGAAACAGGGGGTGAGACCTTCCTGGTTGCAGAAGGTCACCAGCGGCAGGCCTTTGAAGCTCACATCTAATTCCTGGTTCCTGTGTTCTCAGTTTCCTAGTCCACCATGATGTGAACAGCCTCCATCTCCACCGCACCTGCCAGCTTCAGGGATTTGCAACTGCTCTACCATGTGTTCCACGTCATAATAGTTAGAGTCCTCTGAAACCATGAGCTGCAAGGAATCTCCCCCCATTGAAGTAGGTGCTTTTGATCACAGCCACACAAAAGTAACCAGGATAAAAACTCTATTGTTAACTGTCTAATCAATTGCCTGAACTGTTTTCCAAAGTGACTACCCTGCTTTATCCTTGGTTCCAATTTCCTCCCATGCTCTCTGATATCTTAATGCCTGTTATTATTATCATTATTTTTTATTTTATTTTATTTTTTTGTTTTTTGAGACAGGGTTTCTCTGTGTAGCCTTGGCTGTCCTGGAACTCCCTTTGTAGACCAGGCTGGCTGAGAACTCACAGAGATCTGCCTGCCTCTGCCTCCTGAGTGCTGGAATTAAAGGCATGTGCCATCATAGCCCAGTTATTATTATTATCATTATCTTTTTTTTAAAATGTTTTCTTTATTATTATGTATACAGTATTCTGCCTGCAAGCATGCCTTCAGGCCGGAAGAGGGCACCAGATCTCATTACAGATGGTTGTGAGCCACAATGTGGTTGCTGGGAATTGAACTCAGGACCTTTAGAAGAGGAGGCAGTGCTCTTAACCACTGAGCCATCTCTCCAGCCCTATTATCATTATCTTTACCAAAATTTCTTTACTGAATCTTTGGGAATTTCACATCATGCACCCTAATTCTACTTATCTCCTAGTCCCTCCATATCCTCCCCTCACTCCTACAGTGCCCACCCCCAAGAAAAAAATCAAACCAATCCAAAACTAAACAAGCAAGCAAACCAAAACAAAAAGAAAAACAAACAAAACAGAACAAAAAACAGACAAAAAACCTCTTCACTCCTCCATCTTTCTTGCCTCTCCAACACCTCTTCACTGATTTTGGTTGCCTTGGGAGCCACAGGGTGTCACATAGTCTACCTCTTTGTTCAATCAGCTTTACTTGCAAATGTTCATTGCAACGAGTCATTGGTCTGGCTCAAGGCCTCTGGTTTCTGGTACCCCATCCTCACTGGATACTCATTGGAACTCCTCTCAGACATCCTGTGGCCGCCCTGAGTCATGGCGATCCTGTAGGTGTTCCGCAGGTCTAGCCCCTTCATCAGCTCCAGCAGGTTGTAGATGTGGTAGGCAGGGATAGCTACCACAGGGCCAGTAAAGGGCGAGGTTAGCTCAGCATGGCCCTCTGATTTCATCACACATGGTTTCTGTGGCCCCCTGAGGAGACAAGGGCTACAGACATCAACACAGACCCAGTTACATCTGGACCATGAACCCAGACATGGTCCTTAGCAGCAGCTTGGGACGGACAACATTCTGGCTCCGGAAGAAGTGCAGATCACTCAGATAAGAATGGTGGCGCACGCCTTTAATCCCAGCACTTGGGAGGCAGAGGCAGGTGGATCTCTGGGAGTTGGAGGCCAGCCTGGTCTACAAGAGCTAGTTCCTGTAACCTCTGGTGGCAACGCAGGCCTTGGACTTCAACACAGACTTCAGTACAGCTGGGGCTGTGGTAGGATCATGAACCTAGACAGCAGCTGGGTCTGGTTGTTGCCATTGTCCCAGGTGGCAGTGAAGGCCACTCAGATGCCACACAGCCCCAGATGGTGGCCCAGACTCTGGGAATCTACATGACCCTTGAAGCAACAGGAACCATGGATATCAACACAGACCCTGATTGCTATAGGACCACGGGCCCAGACATGGCCCTCAAAAGCATCCTGGGTCTGAACAACACCAGGTAGTAGCACAGGCCACTCAGATCTGTACGTTCCTCCCCCCTGTCCCCCACAAAAAGGTCACAGGTTGTGGCTTAGACCCCCGGCATCTGTGTATTGTTCTTATTTTAAAGGTAGAGTCTCATTACATAACCTTGACTGACCTGGAACTTGCATGTAGACCAAGCTTGCCTCAGACTCAGAGTTCTCCCTGTCTCTGCCTCCCAAGCTCTGGGATTGAAGGAATAAGTCACTATGCCTTTTTTTTTTTAAAATATAGTCACACTAATGGGCATGCAACCTTCTTCTTCTTCTTCTTCTTCTTCTTCTTCTTCTTCTTCTTCTTCTTCTTCTTCTTCTTCTTCTTCTTCTTCCTCTTCCTCTTCCTCTTCCTCCTCCTCTTCCTCTTCTAATTTTTGTAATTATTTATTTACTTATTCATTTATTTTTGAGTGTATGGGTGTAGAGGTCAGGTATGTGTGCAGGCGCTGGTTCTCTCCTTTTGTCTTGCATGTTATTTATCACTCAGCTGTAAGCCCTGCCACTCACTGTGGTTTTGGTTTGCATTTCCACCATGCTGAATACAGCTGAGCATCTTTTTATGCTCATATTGGCCATTTGTATATTTTCTTCAGAAAAATGTTCATTTTTTTTGCTCATTTTTAATTGAGTTTCTTATCCTTTTATTGTTGAATTGTGGGAGCTAATTATATATTGCAGATACTAATTTCTTATCGAATGTGTAGTTTGCAAATACAGCTCCCATTCTTAGGGCTGTCTTTTCACCCTCTTGATGGGGTCCTTTGAGCACAAAAGACTTTTTTTTGATGAAGCTCCGTTATACAGGTTCTCATTGTGGCTTATGACCATTTGCTTTCGACAGCCGAATACAGGTGTCAAGAAGCTTCCCCATCTAGCACAGCATATGATGAACCACAGGGCTCCATTCTGCCTTGTTGCAGCTTATGGAATAGGAGTGATGAGAGGAAAAGGGAGAAACCGGGGCAAACTCTTTTCCCGGAACTTCGATTCTAAGTATGGTGGCACTTCAGTCACGTGTTCAATTAACATAAAAACATGTTTTATGTGTATAAGTGTTTTCCTTGCCTGTCTGTACACCACTTGTGTGCCCAGTAATTGAAGAGGTTAGACAATGGAGTTGGATGTCCTGGAACTAGAGTTACAGATGGTTGAGCCACAATCTGAGAATTGAATCCAGGACTTCTGGAAGAGAAACCGGTGCTCTTAACGACTGAGCCATCTCTCCAGCCTCATTGCTCAATTTTTAAAAAAATGTTAAATGAAAGACGCGTTTAAAGTTTGAGAGGATACAGTCCACCATGGCTGGGAAGGCAGGGCCATAGGTATAGACCGCTCCAATGAGAGCAAGTAGCTGGGACTCCACCCCCTCACACCTTAGTGAAACAGTAAACAGGGATCCAGTAGGAAGTTAGGCTGCTATGTGAAGCTTGGAGGTCAGCTCTCAGTCACTCAGAAAACTCACATAGCTTTCCTAAATAGTACCTCTGGCTGGGACCCAAAGGGTTCAAACACATGAACAAACAGCCGACATTTCACTTTCAACCCATTCCATCCGGCCCTTGGCACCCACAGGTTCATTAGCCACTGTCTTTGTGCGTTAGCATCTAATCGCAAAGGTTAAATTGCTCTTTGGGAACTGCCCTAGTTCTTTCTAGTTTAGAAGCTTTGGACCAAGTGAAGCTTCAGCCACCGATAGAGCCTGGAGTCTCCGGCCGCATTGCCCGGAGATGAGGGAGAAAGAGGAAGAATGTCAGGAAGAGAGGAGTTTGGAGTCAGACCATTGGGGAGGCAGAGCTGTGGCCTCTGAAGCAGATGCTGAGTGAGACAGACTTAGGGACAGACTTAGGTGCATACAGGGGCGCGGCAGCTGTGGAAGGACAGGCAAAGCGAGGCAGCAGGTTGGTTCTCAGTTGTAGTTGGTTGTTTTTGTTTTTTTTAAAAATATGTTTATTTATTTATTATTTATACAGTGTTCTGCCTGCATGCCAGAAGAGGGCACTAGATATCTTTTTGTGGATGGTTGTGAGCCAACATATGGTTGCTGGGAATTGAACTCAGGACCTCTGGAAGAGCAACCAGTGCTCTTAACCTCTGAGCCATCTCTCCAGCCCTAGTTGGTTGTTTTACTCTACTCTTTGGGCTCTTAGTGGGGGCCAGTCACCTAGTCCCAAATCAATCACAGGAAGTCTTATTCTTACTTGTAAGTGCCCAAACTTAGATTGACTTATTCCTACCCAGCTTTTCTTAAATTATCCTATCTTATGCCTCTGAGCACTTATCATTTTTTTTTCTTCTGTATACCCTTCTTTACTTCTTTCTCTGTGGCTTGCTGGATAGTTGGGTGGCTGCTCCCTGGAGTCCTCCTCTCCTCCTTTCCTTGTTCCTTTTTAATCCCCTTTCTCTCACTTATTCTCTCTGCCTGTCTGCCCCCCACATCCTTTCTCTTGCCTTGCTTGTGGCCGTTCAGCTTTTCCAATCAGCTCTTTATTAGACCAATCAGGTGTTTCGGGCAGCCAAAACCACACAGCTTCACAGAGTTAAACAAATGCAACATGAACGAACGCAACACCCCTTTCCGTCATTAAACAAATGCTCCACAGCATAAACAAACCTAGCACGTCTTACAATAATATCTACAACACTTAGTGGGTGATTCAGACAGGTAGAGGTCCCTGCCAGTCCAGTGGTACATGTTGGGCAAAAAATGCTTGACAGGAATTCCTGGTTGGTAGCAAAGGGCTATGACCTCACACTACTACCTTGTTCAGCCGCTGGCAGGAGATACCCCTAAGCTGAGGTGCCCTCTGAAGAAACTAAAACCAATAGTTTTAGGAGTCAGTGCTTTGATCCCATATGGGTATGTGATCACTATGTCTGCCACACAGACAGGCCCAAGGTTCTGATTCCAGCAACATGTGACTTTGGGTGACCTCTGTGTCTCATTTTCCCTATCTGTAAGATGGAGGAAATATTTCCCTACGGGGTTGTGAGGAGGCTAAAACAAGGGTGATGTTGGGTGAGGTAACTCATGCCTGGAAGCCCAGCACTGGGAGGCCGAAGCAGGAGGATAGGAGTGTGAGCTCGGGCTGGGCTACAGAGTCAGGCCCTGTCTCAAAACACAGATGAACAGAAGGACAGACAAGACCGAGCTCACTCCCTGTTACAGTGCAGATGCTAATCAGCAGTCCTCTTTGCTGGGTGGAAATACACCAAGTAGACGTGATCTCTAAACCAGCTTCTACTCTGTTCTTTTATTTATTTATTTATTTATTTATTTATTTATTTATTTATTTATTTTTTGGGTTTTTTGAGACAGGGTTTCTCTGTGGTTTTGGAGCCTGTCCTGGAACTAGCTCTTGTAGACCAGGCTGGTCTCGAACTCACAGAGATCCGCCTGCCTCTGCCTCCCGAGTGCTGGGATTAAAGGCTACTCTGCTCTTTTAAACTTCACTTCTTCCCAGCACCAATGGCAGCGTCTCCAGCTTCTGGGATGTGCGTCCCAGGACCTGCAGTGTCCTCCTGACCTGTTTCTCTCCAGATCTCAGCTTGGAGACTCAGGACCTCCTTGGCTTTTGACCCTCCCAGCTCCTGTTCCTGTGAGGCGAGGTTAGTGTTTTCTAGAATATCCCAGAGAGAGGATAACCAAACTGCATCTCTGACAGCACATCCCACCAAGGATCCCCGAAAGGAGAGATCATTGTGTTCCCTCTGTAAGGGCCTCCTTAAAAGCCTGGGACACCATCTCCTGCCTCATGTGCCCCAGGAAGTAGGTCAATGCCTGAATGGCCATGGCGAGTTGTGCTCTGTGTGAGTCATTACTCTTCACCAGGGTGCTGACCAAGGTGGGGACAGGGTCCCCAAGGTCCTGTTACTTTTCACATGTATGCAATTTGGTTTGATTTACTGGATGGTCTCAACTCATTGGGGCGTGAACACGAAGCAGTTTTGTTATTCCAGTTAGCTGCTGCCTGTGCTCGACCTGTGAGGTGCCAGCTCTCTTTCCTGCTGAGGAACAGCTCTCCTCACCATCTGTTTCCATGACTTCCCAGCCACTTTCACCTCTACAATGGTCTTATTATGCTCATTAAGACACAGTCTTTTACATGAAAAAAAAAATTGCATAGACTTAAGCTCTTCTTCTTCCCTTTCAACACATGCTGGAGTGAGTCCACAGCTGTTTGGAGCAGTGGTTGAGACATGGCGTTTGCTTTGAAGGCACCCCACCATTCTCCTTTGTGAGACCTCAGTGTCCCTGGGTAGAGAGGCAGGATGGGGAATGATAGATAGCCCTCCTCACATGACTTACAGGGAGAGGCTAGTGTCCTTTACCCCTTCCTGCTCCAGCGTGGCTCTGCTGGAGATTTTACTGAGACCGCCCCTTCCTCTCCTCACCCGTTAGCTACACCTTGTCTTTGGCCGCACCAGTAGCGCAGGCTCCCACTGACTCCATCTCGGCCATGGGTATCTAACTCTTAGTTAAGAAGCTGCCAGGCAAATCTGGGTTCTGGTCATTCTATTGACTTCAGTGCATTGCCCGTGGAGCCACAGGGTCTGCTGGATGCCCTCCAGCAACTCTATGAGATTGGATGGAAAGAGCACTCTGTCTTCTGCTCGGGCATGCAGCAGCAGCCTTGTCTGTCGCTTCTGGATGGAAGTCAGTGGTCTTCCTGTTTTCAGAACCTCCAGGCCTCAGATGAGGACCAGTTTCTAGTCAGGAGTGTTTGTTTAGGAGCTGGAAAGATGGCTCAGTGGATAGAAGCACTTACCATACAAGTGTGAGGACCCACGTTCGAATCCTCAGAACCATCCAGAGTCCATGTAAAGAGGGGCATGTTAGCATGTGTCTGTAGTCTCAGTATTCCTTTGTTCAGAAGAGTGGGGGAGGTACGAGAATCCTTGGGAGCTTGTGGACCAGCTAGTTTGACTTTCACAGTAGCAAAAGAGAGATTCTGTCTCAGACAAGGTAGAAGCCAAGGGTTGACCTGAGTTTGTCCTCCAACCTCCTCGTGTGCATTGTGGCATGGGTGTACCTGCATCCATGCACAAACATGTGTGAACCTGCGTGCGCACGCACAAACCCACAGACACACATGCTTAGCATGTGCAAGGTCTTGGGTTCAATCTCTAGCACCATAAAATAAAAAGGTTATTAAAACATTGTCTGCAGTCAAGTGTAACTCCAGACCCTAGGCCAGAGCATCAGGCATTTTGCTCCCTCTTCCCACAGTGGGGGAGTGGAGCAGAAAGTGCATGGGCTGCATCTCAAACTTCCAGACTCCAGTTTATTGGAATACTCAGTACTATAGCTGTACTTGTTACTATGTATACTAAAAGCCCCTGAGGATGCCCTGGGCCGTCACTAGTCTGGATTCTCTCTCCCTTCACTTTGGGCCGAAAGCACCCGTGTCAGCTTCTCCCCAGGGGAGAGGGGTTGTCGCCTCTCTGCGCTTAAACCATCAAGTCACCGGTTTCTGAGCTGGATTGGGTGCTGGTACATTTTGGGGTGTGGCTTGCTGGTGTTCCCTCAGCCCTGTGTGGTGGTGACTGGTTCCATCTGCTGGTGACTGTTGGTAACTCTGGTGTTGGCCGGCTCTTGGCTTTAATTGCTGTCCAATGGGGAGACAGTGGTTAAGAGCATTGCCTGCTCTTCCAAAGGTCAGAAGTTCGATTCCTGGAAATCACATAATTGCTCTCAAAATGAGGTTTGGTGCCCTCTACTGGCAACAGAAGGAAGAGGCAGGAGAGATGGCTCAGTGGTTAAGAGCATTGCCTGCTGAGTTTGATGAGGCCAAGTGGACACATACAGCCAGGGCCCACGTTGTTGTCTCAGAATCAGGGAGGTAAATCAAGCAGTGTGAAGGGATATCTTTTCTCCTGCCCACCATCATGATCTTGATCCTGACAATCATCATCATTTTGAGACAGGGTCCTACTCCCTAACTGAGGCTGACCTGGAACTCATTATGTAGTCCAGGTTTGAACTCATGGCAATCCTCCTGCCTCAGTGCTGGAAGTACAGGAACAAACATGCACAGTTTTGTGCTTTCTTTTAAAGACTGTGTTTAGTGTGCTCTTCCTCGGGCAAGCATTCTTCGAGTAAATCCCATCCCTCTGGAATTTTCCTTTACCGTGTGCTTTAGGCTGTCAGTTGGCAGTGAGTTTGTATCTATTTAGTGTCTTTGCATAGTGCCCATGCATTTTAAGGATAGCTCGTGTTTACTGAGCTCTTACTGTGTGTCATCCCATGTCTGGCGCACACCCTACACTTCATTTCACCCAGTTCTCACACCACAACCCCTTGAGTCAGGTACTATCATTATCCCCTTTGCAGACGAGAACATTAAACTAAGACAGAAACGTTAAACACTGCATCTAAACTTTATAGTTAGAAAGCTGCACAAAGAGATGATCTGACCAGGCGGTGGTGGTGGCACACGCCTTTAATCCCAGCACTCTCGAGGCAGAGGCAGGAGGATCTCTGTGAGTTCGAGACCCTGTCTCGAAAAACCAAACTAACCAACCCAAAACAAAATCCCCAAACAAACAAACAAACAAAAGGGGGTGGGGAGAGAAGAGAGAAAGTGAGATGATCTGACCCCTGGGCTCATTCTACCACATCTAGGACTGCATGCTGGGATTTTTTTTGTTTTGACAAGCTTACAGTCATCAGGGAAGACAGGAACTTCAACTGAGAAAAATATGCCTTCCTCAGATTGACCTATAGGTAAGTTTGTGGGGCATTTTCTTGATTGATGATTTATACAGGAGGGGCTTATGTGGGAGGGGAGAGCCCTGCCACGCCCCCGCCCTGCCCCCGCCCTTCCCCGCCCACTGTGGGCGGTGCTGGGTTGTTTAAGAAAGCTGGCCGAGAAAATGGAGAGCAAGGTGGTAAATGGTGCTCTTCCGTGGTCTCTGCTTCGCTTTAGTTCCTGCCTTCTGGTTCCGACATTGAGTTCCTGCATGTTCTGCTGTGAACTGGACTGTAAGATGGAATTCTTCTTTTCCTTCCCAGCCTGATTTCCGTCAGTGTTTAGTCACAGCGACAGAAGTCAAACCAGGACAGACTGCCTGCTTGGTTTTTATGCTACACCCTTCTGTCCCTTGCCCCTCCCATCTTTCACGGAGCCCTGTTGAATCAGGGTGAGGTACACAGCACAGTATTCTTTTGTTTGCAATAACAAAATCTTCCCAGCTAGGGCTTATGCAAGAGCCGATTGAGGCCTGGGAGTACTACACAGACGATGTCATTAGATTGGTTTTCAGCACTGGACCCTGTAGACAGAAGGCTGATGCTCTCTCACCAATGCCCTTTTTAATGTCTTAGATTGGCTTTTTTTCCCCAGGGAGATTCAGGATCTGCCTATATATTCCAGGCGAGTGCACCTGAACGTCGCTTGTCTGAGAGAGAGTCTATTGTTTGCACAGAGCTTTCACTTCCGTCATCTCCTCGATGGATTTGCAAGCAGTCTGGGCAGAAAGGTGTGATTATCATTCTCATTTTTGTGTGGAGGAGCCCGAGGGGATGGAGGTGAGCAACGGAGGTGGCACAGCTTATCCGCGGGAGAACTGCGGCTGGGGACACGCCTGCCTCGCCCTAGCAAGTTGCAGGTGGAGACCTTGGGTGCCCACCCCCTTGTTTGCGTTTGTTTCCCCAGAAGACATCTACTTACAAGCCCCTGCTTGTGGTCCCATCACTTCCTGCAGCTTACTCCTTCAGTCCTGGTCTGTCCGCTTCCAAGGGCAGAAGAGAGCCTTCAGGGTAGGGAACCTAGACCAGGAAACCTTCTAAATGTAAACTTCTCCAACCCCTGGGAAGGGCTGTTCATTGTCTTTATCAGCCCTAGTCCTGGTGGATGTTATTTATTGTCAGATAAATGTATTTTCAAATAAAACAGAAAACAAACAAATAAATGCAGTGCCAGAACTGTTAAAAAAAATCCTGCCGGCTCGTTCACTTGAAGAAAAGACTGTGCAACTAATTAACCCGGGCAGGCCTCCGTGGTGTTTGGAAACAAGTTTGGAATTAATATTGCCCTTCTCAGCTGCTGGAGCAGCCTCGAAATCTTTATTGGGAAGTAGGAAGAGCAAGACCGGGAAAGTTAGAGAGACAGGAAAAGGCTAAGAGGAAGAAGATAGAAAGACGGGGGAAGATAAATACAGTTCTCCATCTGTCTCCATGTCCATACATAGCAGCTTAGCTAGAGTCTGGAATCCAGACAGACAGACAGACAGACAGGCAGGCATGCAGGCAGGCAGGCAGGCAAAGTTTCTTTCTATGAGCAGGTGTCTTTTTCTAGCTCAGAGAATGTTTTGATTCCTGCACCACTGAAGTCAGGGCATCAGAGGCTCCAGGACAGGAAGGGCCATGGAAGGGGTCATCTAATTCAGTGGTTTTTCAATTATTTTTAGCAGTAAAGCTTTTTCTTGAAATGAAATTGCACACAGAAACATTGTGTCTAAAACAGATAAAAGCTGAGCTGTGGTGATTGGGAATTATTACTCCTCGGGGTCCCTCTGTCTTCCTCCACAGGGTTGTCAGACCAGAAAGAACACAGCTGGGAAACTATCGCCGCCTAGGGGCTCGTGTGTCTCTGCGTTGCGCCTGGATTCAGGCTGAGCGTAGCACCACCTAGGCCGGGGTGTGGAGGACAGGATGTGCCGAGTGGCCCTGAAGGTGGGTTTCCAGAGAGAACATGTACTCACTTGCTTCTGAACCTCTTGGCTTCTTGGCCTCTGACAATCTTTCCCCAGTGACCTTTGTTGGCAGAGCTTGGGAACTGGTTTTCTGACTTCTGGGTAAAGTCGGGAAGGAACTTCATCAACCGACCTCCTGATCCAGACTTTGCCTCAAAGAGTGCTTTGGAAGTTCAGGAGAGGGGACCCCAGATATGGGAAGGACTTCCCTTCTGGACCCTAGCTGGAGGTGACGGCGTCGGGGGCATCCTTAGATATACTCTGTAAGGGTAACTGAAAAGATGGTGATGTTGAATTGCATACATTTGAAGTTCCATGTGGAGGGAGGAAAGGCAGCGGCCCAGATCGGGAGACTGTCCACTAAATGGCGCTGAGGAGATTGTATGATCTCCTCTGGGGGTTGGTCACTTGCTTCTGGAGTTCCTGACCTTGGTACCAAGAGCAGAGGCCAGAGACTGGGGGAAGGGCTTTTTGTGGAGTCAGCACAGATAAGACGAGTGGAAAGAGCAATCCCAGGCCCCTGGATGGAGTCCCTGTGGATTAGGGAGGGCGGAGGGAATGATCCAGACCCTGGCTTTGGAGTCCTCCTGTTTCTCATTAACCCCGAGTGTCCTTGGCTCAGGTCTAGACAACAAGGGGGCACAGAAAGGAGGAGAAAACACAAATCATAAAGTAACACTTTTTTTTGAAGGAGAAATTATAAATTGCAATTTAATCACATAATCACTTTGACACTCTCAGGCAAGCTAATTTCTTCCCTTGCCTCATTTCATCCACTCGCTGAGATGAATCTTAATGAATAATGTCCTATGAATATTTAATTTTTGATCAATTTGAATTTTCTCTGGCATACCTGCTGGAGATATAAATCAGTTCCTCTTCTACTCCTCAGAGAGAATTTGGACAGCAGCCTGGGTGGATCTCTGCCCAGGGCCACAGGAGTGACCGATGGTGGCTTTGAGACTCTGATGAGCTACCATCTCGCACTGTGACCTGAACCTCTCTAAACGTGGTCTGTAACTTGCATTTTCTTATACCACTCTGCCAGCAGATGCCTGGAGCCGGTGGCTGTCAGGGCAGATGAGCTGCGTCTGCAATGCCTTACCACAGGTGTCCCCTCTGGTGCCACCCTTTTCCACAAGAGACTTAAGAAGACACCTTCTGACCCCAAGGTTCTCCTTCCTGGCCCCGGGGACATATGTTACCACAAAGGCAAGTATAAAGAGGTGGCAATAGCAAGAAAAATGCCATCCTCAACTTCTTCCGGGAAATAATACTTGATAGCTATGTAGTGCATGACCATTTGTGAAGTATAATATAATCTGCATATATAATTTCTTAGCATGACTTAGACTGTGCCTGCGGTTGACTTCTCTTTTCTTGGCAAAAGGCACCGGAAATATTCTTTTCTTATTCTGCGTTCAAAGGGTAAGTACTGGAGCTGGCAGTCTGGGAGAACCGCTCAGTTCAAAACCAGGAAAGCAGGCCCAAACTCAGCTGCTCAAAAAGAGGGAAAACTGAGCGTTTGGGGTTGAATTCTGAAAGAGAGGGAAATGCACCTAACAGGCTAGATGCTGGTGGTCTCAATAAAGAATCAATGGCAACGCGGTCATTTCAGAGAAAACATCTTACGTGTTTCAAGGGGACAGATTGAGTGATTTTGGATGACTACCTATATTGAGAACATTTTGCTTTCCTCCCATGAGAGCAAAGGGGTTTTCAGTGCTTCAGAGAAGTCAGGAAGCTCCCCAGAAAAGGAAACCATTGTTTGTTTTTAAATCTCCAAGCCAGCTCTTTGTTTCAGGGTTCTCTTGGGCAAAAGTCTTAGAAGTAAGGTTTTATATAGAGAGAAAATTTTAAAATAATTAATATCCTTATAGTGGGAGAAGACAGTTTCTATAAAGAACAGAACAGAGGTTCTGGAGATGTCGCTCAGTTTGTACAGACCCTGCCTGGCATACACAAGGCCCCAGATTCCACCCCCAGTATCACATAAACTTGAAGAACAAAAGAGTCAAAGTCCCCTCCTCTTTTCCACTTCTATGAGCGTCAAATGTCTAAATCACAGGACCCTGCAGAAACATCCAGGTAGCAATGAAGGAACTCAAGAACATGGGGATTAATGCCCCCAGACCCTGACCTGAGTCTCCTTAACCTGGCACAGAGCTAAGAAAAGGGAGGTGGGAAGTTAGATGGGACTCAGGAAGTTCTTGTCTGGGCTTAGGAAGGTTGTATAGTTGGACTCATAAAACTCTTGTGCACTGGCTGAGGTCCCGGCCCTCCCACAGAGGTCTGGTGTTGGGACATAGAGTTTCTAGGTCAGGAGACTCTGCTCCTGGTACAAAAGGGCCAGAATTTTAGTCTTTGGCTGTGGATGTTAGATGTGTATCATCCTGACAAGTCAGCATCGCGTGTGGAAAAGTGTAGAAACCAGACCAGATGAATAATCTAGACAGAGGTCAGAGCCTCATTCTTCCTAGCAATCGTCTCAAGCTCAAGGAAGCTCCCCATCTATTGGTTACCACCAAGGCAGAACCAGAACGGTGGTGCGGTGTCCAGGAAGGGAATTTGTAAATAAATCTAAGCAAGTTTTTGCAGATAGACAAAGCCATCAAAAAGTCACGCATTCTCATATTTAGCATCTTCAAGGTTTTATGCTCATGTCTTAAGCCAGGTGTGGTAGCTCCCATCTATAATTTCAGTACCCATGAGGCTCAGATTGGAGGACTGCTTAGTGTTTGAGGCTAGCCTGGGATATATAGTGAGTTGTAGGCTAGCCTGGGATGCAAAAGATTTTCTCTCAAAGATAACATACAAGTCTTCTCTCATGTCAAGTTTCTGAGCGTGAGCTTGAGAAGAGAATGTGTTAAAATGTTTCTGTGGTACAATATGAGGGTACCAAGAATAAAGAAAATAGTCGGGCGGTAGTGGTGCATGTCTTTAATCCCAGCACTCAGGAGGTAGAGGAAGGCGGATCTCTGTGAGTTTGAGGCCAGCCTGGTCTACAAGAGCTAGCTCCAGGATAGGCTCCAAAGCTACAGAGAAACCCTGTCTCGAAAAACCAAAACCAAACAACAACAACAACAAAAACCACACACCAAAAAACAAAACAAAACAAGAACAGGGAGCCACAGCCTGATGAGAATACCCTCCGAGTTGTCCAACCACACGGTATATCTTCCACATGGGCCATGAGAAATCACCACACTTTAATCTCTCCCTACCTCTTCCTCTTGTTTTCTTTTTTTTTTTTCTTGACTTTTAATGACCAATAGTTACCCAGGGTATGTTAAATTGACTGAACCGTGTTCTGACAGGGCTCTTTTAGGGAGACCAAAGACACCCCGTGCCTCTGTCATGACCCCTACAGTAACTCACAAGTGCCTTCATGATCCTTTTTCCAAGAAGTGGAACCCAGTCCCTCTACATCTGAGAAGATTGGTCTTATGGACTTTCAACAGTTTTGGTGATTACTTCCAAGGGATAGTGATGCTGTGTGATTTCAGAGATTAAACCACAGAAGAAACCGTGTCTGTCCTCTTGTCTACTCTTACCTTGCCTGCTCTGGGAGAAGCCAGCTTCCACACTGTGAGGGCACCAAAGCAGCCGACGGACAAGACTACATGGTAAGATCAAAGATCCTGGGAAACGCCCCATGCCAGCCATCCTGGAGGGGGTTGTCTGGCCCATCAGATCTCAGGTGATTGTAGTTCCTGTTAACATATGGACAGCCATCTCCAGAAAGACCCCTGGGCTAGGGAACCCAGTTGTGTTGTTCCCAGATTTTTGAATTTTTTAAAAAATATTTATTTATTTATTATGTACACAGTGTTCAGCCTCCGTGTATGCCTGCAGGCCAGAACAGGGCACCAGACCTCATTACAGATGGTTGTGAGCCACCATGTGGTTGCTGGGAATTGAACTCAGGACCTTTGGAAGAGCAGGCAATGCTCTTAACCTCTGAGCCATCTCTCCAGCCCCAGATTCTTGAATTTCATGTTGTATAGAAAACTGGAAACACTGAAGGCAAAGAGAGGACGGCAGAAGTAACCAAAAAGATTGCCCACACAATGATGGGAATTAGAACAACAGTTTTGCAACAGAAACAGGGGAAGCCAAGAAAACTACGGGATTGCAGCTTTGTACCGCAATATGAAAATGTCTGTCATGCTAAACTGTCAGTCAGTGGTTCTCCACCTTCCTAATGCTGCAATACAGTTCCTTTAAAACAGTTCCTCACGTTTGGTGACCCCCAACCATAACATTGTTTTTGTTGCTACTTCATGATTGCAATTTTGCTACTCTTATAAATCTTTTTTTTAAAAATATTTATTTATTTATTATGTATACAATATTCTGTCTGTGTGTATGTCTGCAGGCCAGAAGAGGGCACCAGACCTCATTACAGATGGTTGTGAGCCACCATGTGGTTGCCGGGAATTGAACTCAGGA
Organism: Chionomys nivalis; assembly: GCF_950005125.1. Lineage (NCBI taxonomy): Eukaryota > Metazoa > Chordata > Mammalia > Rodentia > Cricetidae > Chionomys > Chionomys nivalis. The sequence goes on from NC_080103.1 coordinate 19,478,304, forward strand.
CCTTTGGAAGAGCAGGCAATGCTCTTAACCACTGAGCCATCTCTCCAGCCCTACTCTTATAAATCTTAATGCAAATATCTGGTAAGCAGGATACCTAATATGCGACCCCAAATGGGATCGTGACTCATAGGTTGAGAAACCCTGCTCTCACCCCTCAAAAGTATGTGCAATGTGTAAAATAAAGACATTAAAAATGTTTTAAAATGGGGGCTGGAGAGATGGCTCAGTGGTTAAGAGCATTGCCTGCTCTTCCAAAGGTTCTGAGTTCAATTCCCAGCAACCACATGGTGACTCACAACCATCTGTAATGAGGTCTGGTGCTCTCTTCTGGCCTGCAGACATACTCACAGACAGAATATTGTATACATAATAAATAAATATAAATAAATATTAAAAAATGTTTTAAAATATTAAACAATTGGCTACTAAGAGCACTTACTAAAGGAACTTATTAAAATGCACACCAGGAAGGAGGAAACTGTCCCCAGAAGATTTAAAGGACAAGGATAAACAGTGAAGAGAGTAAATGGCAGGTGTTTAAATACTGGTTGTCTAAAGTGATATTAAATGAATTTGTTGTTAAATTAAAAATCATTAATTTTTAAATGCTTTTATCTAATTTTTTGTGAGATACAAAACACAAACTTTTTTTTTTTCAATTGAGTTCCCTCCTGAATGACTCTAGCTGTGTCAAGTTGACATAAAACTAGCCAGCACACTTGAGATGAAATCTTTGGCTCTTTACAAACTAAACAAACATCCTATCTTTGAGATATAGCCATTTTGAGACATGATCTCACTAGCTTTTCCCAGACTAGCCTTGAACTTGTAGTCTTCCTGCTTTAGCTTTCTGAGTAGCTGGGGTGGGAGGCATGCAGCCACAGATCTGACCTGTAAGAAGAGGTTGGGTCCTCGGCTGATTAGTTTTGTTATGGCCATTCTTCAAAGTGCAGGTATCTATCATATATGCGGTTTATGTTTCTGATATGATAAACAATGGGAAATTCTGTGACTTATGATGACCCTTGTGGTAAATACCTGGAAAGACTGTGGAAGAAAGTATGAGGGTAAGCCTGTTCACACCCCCAAAAGGGCACACCAACTTACAACCTTCCAAGCAGTGCAAAAGAGGACCCACTCTTCACACCTTTTCATGGGTTTTTAAAGAAAACGTGTTTTTGTTGAATACAGCAACATGGTGAAGAGACTGGGATGGAATGTTCATTCATAAAGTACATGGTCTAATGAGTCCCGCTTTATAAGGAAATCGGGACTCACGGAGTTTGAGTGACTCCCCAGGCTCTTATTAAGAACCCATCCAGAGCTGGGAAGATGTGTCAGTGGGTAAAGGACTTGCTACACCAGTGTGAGATCTTTAGTTTGGATTCTCTACCCCACCCACCAAAGACCCAATCCAGTGCCATGTGTGGTAACACACACATATAACCCTAGCAGTTGTGAGGCGGAAGCAGGAGGCTTGTGCATTCCAGGTCATCCTGAGCTAGAGACCCTATATCAAAAACAAAACAAATATAATTGACTCACCAAATGTAGTTTAAAAACTATTATTGTTGTTGTTGATGTTGTTGTTGTTGGTGGTGGTGTATGTGTGTATGTGTTTGTGTATATGTCATGGCACATTTGGGGAGGCCAGAGGACAACTTGGGGGAATTATTTCTCTCCTACTTTTATTCGGTTCTGGAGATTTAACTTGGTTGCTAGGTGTATGGTAAGCACTTTTATCTGCTGAGCCATGTTATTGACCCTAAATTCAATGCAGTTTTTTTTTTTTTTTTTTTTTTTTTTTTTTTTTTTTTTTTTTTTTTTAAGAAACAAACAGCCCAGTCAGAAATCCATGGTTATTTTACTATACCCACTGCTGGTTGAACTCCAGACAAAAATCATCCCTAGGTCAGTCAAGCCAGGAGAAAAGGCAGAGTGGGGTGGAGGTGCTGGAGAGGAGAGGATCAGCATCTACACCCTCAGATCTGAGGAGCAGCCATCCTGGGGCCTTGCTAGGGGTGCTGGAGAGGAGAGGATCAGCATCTACACCCTCAGATCTGAGGAGTTGCTGTCCTTGGGCTTTGCTGCTTAAGCTTCTGATTATCAACTGCGGTGGCGAAATGAAGGCCTGACTAATCAGTCTGGCATGTAGGAAGTACTCTCTGAGCATCTGCTGGCTTTTGAATAGACTCTGGTTGGTATTTTGTCACCAAATATGGGGAGAGAGACATCTCTTTGGCCACGCCAGACCTCTTCTTCTGCATGAAGTGCATTGGAGCCAGGGTAGAGGAAGGGACACATTGACCTTCCAAGGTCCTTCCTGCTGGAAAGAAAGACAAGGGTTTCTCAGCAGGCAGTGTTGTTGAGAGTGGGCCCTGCTTAGGCTCCTTCTGAGGGGCATTGGCTTGCTTTTCTCCAAGTGATTAACACAGAGATTGGCAGGCAGCAATGGTGATGGAAGTTTAATGTTCTGGAAAGCCACTGTCTCTTACCTTCTTCTCCAAGGTATTCCCTGTTGAGCCAGGAAAAGGTCTTGCAGCCTAACAGGCAGTCAGGGATGGGGCCTGAGAGAGCTGCCATTAGAGAAGACATTTATCACTGTGACATCAAGCCCAAACAGGGCTGCATTCATAAGGGAGAAGTGGCAGGTTAGGGGATGGTGCTGAGACTCTGCCTTGACCCTGAGACTTGATCTGCTCCCCAGCCTCTAGGTATAGTGAAGGAGTCCAACGGGTCCTGTAACTCTGAGCTGGTGCCTGGCACCTGGCGGGCATGTGTCCTTGAGCCTATTGAACTTGCCCCGTGAAGAGCTGATGAGCTGTGTTAGCGCCCTATCTCAGTTCTCTATTGGCTGAATGATGTCGGCGAGCGTCTCTGTTCCTTGGTACCTCAGCTTTCTTTCCCTGGGTAGGAGACCATAATAACTGCCTCTCTGCCGAGCTGAATTACATGGTGTGTGTGTACATTTGCCTGGCTCCCGTGAGGTGGAAGGTGAAACAGTAAAGACTGTGTATCTGGAGCTAGGCTTCCTGGGCTCAAGCCTGATTTTGACAAATGAAAAAAATATATATATTTTTTAAATTTATGAGTGTGTGTGTGTGTGTGTGTGTGTGTGTGTGAGTGCATGTCATATTTGTGCAGGTGCTCAAAGAGGCTGTTGAATCCCATGGTGGAATCTGAGTTACAGGCCTCTGCCTGAGGTTCATACAGAGACTCAAACTTGGGTCTTCTGGAAGAGAAGCAAATGCTCTTAACTGCTGAGCTATTTCACCAGCCTCCCTGCCGCCCACCGCCACTCCTGTCCCCTTTGCGGAGACAGGGTCTTATGTAACCCAGGCTGACCTCAAACTTTCTTTGTAGCCAAGGATGGCCTTGGACTTCTGGTCCTCCTGAATCCAACTCCCAAGCGCTAGGATTACAGGTCTGAGCCACTGCGCTTAGTAACGTGGTTCTGGGAGTCAAATCCAGGGCTTCCTGCGTGTTAGGTAAACACTCAGCCAACTGAGCTGCGCCTCCAGCCTCCAGGACTCTACAGCTCTGTAGCTGTGGGTATGGAGGCAATTAAATTCGTCTTTCTGCGTGGGTTTCCTTATGCTTAACAGGTGTGTGTGTGCGTGCGTGCGCAGCAATACTTTAAAAGAGCATCATGATGCTTAAACTAGTTAAAATTCATGAAACACTTAAAATCATCCCTGGACATGGTGTGTGCTGCACAGACCATTCAAATAAATGGAGTCAAAATTTCCCTACCTCCCCTTCCTTCTTGCTGCTGATTCGAGACTTAACTTCTTGATTTGTTATTAGTACTTCTTGTGTGTGTGTATGTGTGTGTGTGTGGGGATAGGGATCCCAATTCCTACTATGTCCTTCTCTTAGAGATTAGAGCCTGATTGCAGAGGTCACACCTAGGTCAATCCGGTCTAGGTGGATGTTTCTAGAACTGATTTGACATCTTTCTGACTCTAATCACTGCTGGTGACACCTGCTGCCTCAGCCACACTTCTCAAGGGTCCAGTGCTGACCCTGCAGCAGTTCCATGCTTCCCTGGTCTCCTTCTGTTGTTCCCTAGCCTGTTCTGCCAAGGTCCCAGAGAGGCCCTAGGGTTAAGCCCAGCAGAAGACAATGAACAGCCTTAAAAGCTGGGACTTCAGACTTCATCTTGGGTGGACCAAGTGGGCCAAAGACTCAAGTGTTTAGTCCGACATTCATTTCATCCAGAGAGTTCTGTTGCCAAGTATAATTTTTTTCTCTCTTGTATAACAACCTGTTTTGAAAACATTGGTGCTTTGCTTTTTTAAAAAAATAATGTGTGTATGTGTGTGTGGGGGTGGTGGGATGGGGAAAGGGGAGCAAGCGCTGTAGCATTTCTGTGGAAACCAGGAGACAACTCTGGAGTTGATTCTCTCCTTCCACCTTTATGTGAATTCCAGGAACTGAACCTCGTCAGGTTTATCTAGCAAGTGCTTTAGACATTGAGTCATTTTACCTGCTCTGGTGTGTGTTTGCTTTTGCCAGCAGATGGTCTTCTTCTTAAGATGCTCCCACGAGCAGAACGCTGTACACGCACGATCTCCATTTTTCTGAAGCAACTTACATGTTTCTTCCGGCATTTACATTTTGATGTCATAAATGCACACAATGTAAAATATAATGTCCTAACCATTATCTCTGGGCACGGGGTCTAGAACCCATGTGCTCCACATGTCACTAGCCACATGTCACTAGCCACATTGTAGCCATTTCCCAGCATGCAGTTCAATGATAGGAAGTACTGTTATACTGTTGGGAACTATTTGCCCAACTCTAGAACTCTCTTCACATTGCAAAACACTAGCCTGGTTTATCTCAGTTTATATGACATCTTCAAGGTTTACCCCTGGGCACACACATCAGCCTCCCCTTTCTTTTCAAGGCTGAATTCTACTCTGCTGCACACATTTACAAACACAGTGTGCTTGCACAATTGCCCACTGGTAGACACCCAAGTTGGGTCTGCAATTAGATGACCGTGAACAGCACTGTTGTGAACATGGATATACAAAGTACTGAGACCTTTCTCTCAGTGGTGGGATAAACTATTAATGTCTGACCGATGCGGAGCATGAGGCTCAGGGAAGATAGGTGATTTGCTGCAGTTAGTCAGTGAACCAGGCTTGCTTGAATCCAAAGTCAGCGTCAGGCCACATGCACCAAACCGCATCAAGACTGGGACCTGCACCCCCTGGTTCTTTATCTGTTAGAGCCCATAAGACTTGTCTTTCTCAGCTACGTTTGTCCTTAGCACATTTGAAGACGGATGTAACACCACTTTTAAGTTTTTTTCTTAGGCTAAATATTCTCGACTGTTTGTTAAATTGTATGGTACTGTTCTGTTCCCGGGCATCTCAATACCCCAGCTTCCCCTTCCAGGGTACACTTATTGTTTAATGTCTCTCGAATGTGCTGTGTTCTTCATCACAGACTAGTGCTTGGGATGTTATGGATCTGACTTGGCAGTATACTCTCATGATTTAAGAACATAAGCTAGCTGATAGGAAAGCGGAGGCCGGTAATCTCAGCACCCAGGAGGCTGAGTCACGATGAGAATTGGAGGTCTGAGCTTCAATGGTGAGATGTTGTTTCAAATAAACTACAAAAACAAAACCAAAATAACACACCCATCCAACTAGTTAGATAATGAAAAACCCTAGCAAACAAAGGACAGGCCTGTTAAGTTAGGGCAAACTAGGTCCGAATGCTGCCTCTGCCCAAGCTTTTCGCCATGTAACTGTAGCAGATTGTATATTCTAAAGATGGCCACCACAATATGTCCCATCCAGCGTGTTCTTCCTGCAGTGTGACGATGCTGCATTTACCATTTGGTGCAGTCTAGATTCTTTCCGCTGAAGCCTGGGCAGACCTTTGAGAAGTGCCATGTGACTTCTGGGGGTAAGTCACAAAAATGCCTGCACTTAGTGTGTTTCCCTCAGATGCCAGCTCGCCCCACTGTTTCTGCGATGACATAACTAATGCCTGTTATATAAAAAGAGGCTTCTTTGACTTACGGTTTTGGTGTGGCTGGAATGGCTGATACCATGGTGCTGCCATCTGACTGTGTCACATGGTGGAGATGGAGGAAGGGAGCCAACCATTATAGGGCAGAAGAGGCTCAATGGAGAGGCCTTCCTGCATAACCCATTCTCACAAGAACCTATTTGGTTTTTTAAAAACTATATTCATCCCTTCTGAAGACAATGCCCTCATGGCCTAATCATTTCCCACCAGGTCCTATCTTTTAAAGAGTAAAATACCATTACCCTGGGAGATTAAATCTCAATGCGTGAGGTTGACAGAGACAGCCATCATGTAAATCATCGCTCTTGTATGCTGTACAACTCAGTCATCACACTGAGACCAGCTGAGGACACATGAGACTCCATCTGAAAAATCAAAGGAGCATATGCATGAGGCACTCGACCTGTGCTTTTCACACCATGATTCTGCAATGAACAAACGTGATTAATGATGTCATAAGAAGGACAGTAATGGGATCTGGGTTGGGACCTAGGAATGAGGTAAAGACAGAAGGACAGGAGGCTGAGCTTGCAGTAGAGGCATCTCTGAGAGTAAGAAGAGGGCCAGGCTAGTCCACAAGTTCCAGATATCTAGTGGGTTATGACAAGTGTCAGCCAGCATCAGCTTGAGGACAATCAGTCCAGTGTGGGGGGCTTCTTATGTCTCTGCTTACAGCGGTATCTGTGAATCCCTTGTGTTAAATGCAAAGCTTTGAGTAAACTGGAGTGGACGGCTGGGATGGCGTAGGCAGGATACAGAAAGCTGGGCTGGAAAACTCAACAGTGTTGGCAAACAGGTGGCTGGCTGGGCTAATCACAGCACACTCTGAAGGGGAGAGGAGTTTGTATAAGCATCCCAGGAATTCTAGGTCACTGCTGGAAGTGACAAAGAGGGCAGCCAGGGAGAATGTACACTCTCATGTACTGTGGGTTTCTGCACTTTGGTGTCCCTGCATCAGGGGGAAATGACTTCAGGCTTTTACAGGATAAGCCTGCTGAAGAGGTGTCTAAATAATTCAGGCAGCGGTTAACTCTTGAATCTTAAAAAGCAAACATAACAGCCCATCAAAGTGACTTATGCCTGTAATCCCAGCACTCTGGCAGGAGGATTGTTCTAGTTAGTGGCTATCTTGGGCTACACAATGAGTTCTAGGCCAGTCTAGGATATAATATGGAATCCTGACTCAAAAAAACCAAGACTGGATAGAAAGATGGCTCAGCAGTTGAGAGCATTTGCTACTCTTCTGGAGGCCTGGAAGACCTTCGCTTCACAGTCAGGTTCCTCACAACTACCTGTCCCTCCAGGTCCAAGGGATCCAACAGTCTCCATGGGCACCCACACACATATGGCACACATGCGCAAATGCACACTCTCACACACGTTTGTGCATGCACACACACACAAAGAGAAATCTTAAAAAAGCTGAAACTCTGAACAACAACAAATTTCCAAGCAAAACTAACCACCTTTCCCAACGAAACTTACTACAAATTATATAATCTCTTCATATGCTCATAGTAGAAAAATAATATGGCATAATCAGATAAAAAGAGCAAGATACAAACCTCCCACATTTTATAAGCTGTATATATAATCTCTGTGAGCTTTTTAGTGTATGTATATAGACAATACAGCCTTTCAGGAATGTAAAAGATATTGTGATGTTCAGTATCCTACTTGGTATCCCTTGGTGATACGCCCTAAACATCTCTCCATGTTATGAAATACGAATCTGTCGTCCTGAGATTTTAACAGTGTGCTGGAGTCATGAAACAGAAGGGATGGTTCATCACACTTGGAGCATCAATTGTACCCAGTGCTAAACTGCTTAAAATACCATTGCTGTGCTAAAACAAAATGAGATGTAATATGAAGTCGAGTAAAGAATAATCATGGATTTTTAGGAGATTTGAGGCACCAAAGATGTCAGGTTTGCCTCCTTTTCTGGCAGCATCATTTAAAAGATGTTTATTAGAATGAATTAATTGTGCATAGCAACAGTCTTCATCGTGACACTTTCATACATGTACACAATATATTTATATCACTCTCGTCTCCCCACCCCTGATAATCCCCTTTCTGTTCTTAACCACTCCCTTCCTCCTTTCATGGCTTCATTTTTCCTTTGTGACCTAATGAGTTTTATCGGAGTTTGAGTACAGAATCATGAGCCCATTCTCAGTGGCTCCACCACCCAAGTAAATGTCTCTCACTTTTCATTGACCACTAACTGCATATAAATTTTGTGTGTAGGGGATGTGAGCCCTCAATATTTTGTTTTTGTTTTTCGAGACAGGGTTTCTTTGTAGCTTTGTAGCTTGTCCTGAAACTAGCTCTTGTAGACCAGGCTGGCCTCAAACTCACAGAGATCCGCCTGCCTCTGCTTCCCGAGTGCTGGGATTAAAGGCGTACACCACCACCGTCTAGCTGAGCCCTCAACATTTTTAATGGCAGGTAGATATTAGTTCCTGGGGTTCAGCTGAGTAGGCTGAGGAGAGCTGGGAGCTGGAGGAGAGAGAAGTGGCAATTAGGAGGAACACAGTATTCACAGCCATTCCTTGAGGCCCAGAGTCTCTCGCCCAAAAGATAGCGAAGTGCAAAGCTCTGTAAGCATCTTGAAGTCAAGGCTTGATCTTTGAGCCTAGTGTTGGGGAAGGAGCTTAACTCGAAGCCGGGCCATCTCTGGACTCCCCTTCAGCCTGTTGTCATGGAACAGCTGAAGGTTGGGGTGGCCCAGGGGCAGGGAACTGGCTGTGCCTTGGCAGCATACTCAGCACTTAGCCAGTAAATCTGGAAAAACTGTACAAAGAGGGAATTAGTCCGTCCCAGCGCTGCTGGTAGCAAGGTCTATGAGCACAGGCAGTTTGCTTCGTGTTCTCTGCCCAGTGCTGTCATCTATAAACCAGCGATAAAAGGAGCATCTCATTGGGTTGCTGAGGACGCTGAATAACTAAAGCACAGTACTTAAAGTAGCACTTGGGACACAGTAAGTGCTCACTGTGTGGGAATTATCATTACACAATCTACCACTGCACAGGCTCTTCGTTCCCTTCTCGTTTCAAGCCGAGCTCGCGGCTAATTGAAACTCCTGAGTCTTTTTCATTGGAATTGTTATCAAGCTCATATTTAGTCTCCGTGCTGTTATTGGTTTTTAATTGCATGGCTTATTAATGTCCATTGTCTTAATTCTGATCTATTAGTTGAGTGCGTGGTAGCTTTCTAATAATTAAGTCCTCTTTTCTGGAGTCAGTTGGGTTTCGGGTTCGAATATCAAGTATAATTTTACTGTCTCCATTTTACAGATGACAAGGTTCTTTGTGCCTGACAGTGAGCCAAGTGTTTTTGCATGGATCATCTCAATGAATCTTAGTGCGACCTGAAGAGCCAGAACTGAATTTACATGTATATGGGTGGGAAGGGCAGTTCCGAGTGGTTCAGCAAATCATCCAGGCATCTGCTTCCCTACCAGGCTCCTACCTTGGGTCTTTACATTTTCTGTTTCTCCTCTCTTGTGGTTGCTGTGGTTAAGTAATGAAAATACAGGACATCCAGTTTGAAAGGAATTTCAGATAAACCATAAACCAAAGCTCAGCCGGTTACTGTGGTGGCTCAGTGTCTCTCCTATATCGCACCACGCTGAAATGTTGTGGTTTTGTTCAGGCTGCCTAAAACAATGCTGCACAGGACAAAACCAAGGGCAGAGACAAGTCACAGCAGCTCCAATGGAAGGTCTATGCCTCTCACACCAATCCTGGAATCAATACCCTGCACACAAGCTCAGGCAACTGTTGACATTGGAATCAGATACTGCTATTGGAAACTGAAGTCTACAGCTTCTTAAGCCACAAAACAAACCTCCCTCTTTCACATCTTTGTGACAAAGCTCCTGGCTTGTCTCCTGGGCTCCGGTCTGGATGCTTGTGGGGTCACACATCCTGAATCAATTCCAGAAAACACTCCTTTTCAAGCAGAGCACGAGAAGCGCTATAAAGCATCCCGGGAGTCATCAACATCTGCCTGTATTTACTCTTGTTGTTGATTGAAGGAGACAGCTGGAGCAGCAGTCTGAGTGTGGGAAAAGAATCAATAGTGCCCGCAGAACTGAGAGGAAACTAGGCCTTTCTCTCCCAGACTTATCAGAAGAGGGCCAGGTCAAAGGAAGGAGGGGGAGAGGTTGCTTTTTATTTTCTTCCTCCTCTTCCCAACTGTCCTTATTCTGACCTTGCCCTTGCTCTCTGGTTCACTCTTTCCCTCTCCCCTCCCCTTCTCCTTTTGCCCTGTTTAGGAAGGAGAGAAGCAGCTCAAGTGGTGTGGAGGTAGCTGCCCGTGGACCCTAGAGCTCTGCCCAGGGGTCTGTGGATAGCAGGGGCATTAACCAGATTTTCTGTATAGAATGAGGAAATAGTGGTGGGGAATCTGGTTAACCCGTTGCTTTCTCACTGAGTGAGAAGAGAAGTTGGGGAGGGTGCACATGATTCCTGCCCATGTGACGATGTCCCCTTTTGTATGGGTAACAACAAAACTCCCTGATTCCCATCTTTACACTTCACAGTGGCCTGGTGGGGCCCAGAATAAGCTCGGTTACCAACTTCTTCCAGATGGCTCTTCCGGAGCAGACACTATTGGAGGGTGGCCACGTGTGCCTCTGATCTTCAGGCATGGTTCTGTTCCACATGGTCTAATGTGCTCCGGCACCTGCTTCCCTTCCAGCCTCCTCTCCTACCACATGCCCGCCCCAGACACCTGCTGTAGTGTCCTTTGATTATGTAACACAGGCTCTCACATTCGGGTCTTCCCATGTTCTGTTCCCCCTCACTTACGCTTGTGAGTTTAGCAAATGGAAATACCAGGGCATCCAGTTCAAACAGAATTTCAGATAAACAACGATTCTTAGATTAGACATGCCCCATATCATTCTCATTTACCCGATTTTCAGACTTAGCTGGGCACCCCCACTTGTCCATCGACCATGTGCTCTTGGGAAGCTGCTCCTCACTCACCTGTGCACCCCTTCTCTTCCTCCAGGCCTCTGATCACCTCACTATAGCACATGCTATTCGTTCCCGCTTGCAGAAGCTGCTCCATCAACCAACTACCCCACTCTGTCTCTCTCTTTCTCCTTCTGATCTCCTACCATGACTTGATTTGATATTATTTCTGATCTCATTTATTTATTGAATTTTTGTTTCCTCAAACACATAGGAACTTCATGAGAGTGAGGCCGGCAAACATAGGAATAGCTTAGCAATGTGGGACTCGATGTGACTTGGGCAATTGAGAACACCTTTTTCCTAATGATGCTCTCAACAAACCGTTGACAGCTTGGAACCCTCTCCTGTATAGAGCTGCATGTATACACTTCAAACAATGGAAATAAGTCATTCTCTTTAGCATTTGTGTTAGTTAGGGTTCTCTTGCTGTGAAGAGACACCATGATATAGCAATTCTTTTTTAAAAAATATTTATTTATTATGTATACAATATTCTGTCTGCAAGCCAGAAGAGGGCACCAGACCCCATTACAGATGGTTGTGACCCACCATGTGGTTGCTGGGATTTGAACTCAGGACCTTTGGAAGAGCAGGCAATGCTCTTAACCGCTGAGCCATCTCTTCAGCCCCCGACAGAGCAATTCTTATAAAGGAAAACTTTTAATTGGAAGTGGCTTATGCTTTCAGAGGTTTAGTCCATTATCATCATGGTGGGATGTGGTGGTGTGAGGGCAAACATGGTGCTGGAGAAGGAGTGGAGAGTTCTACGTCTTGATCTTTAGGCAGCAGAGGAAGACTGTGTGTTACACTGGGCTTAGCTTGAGCATATGAGACCTCAAAGTCTACCCCACAGTGACATATCTTCTCCAACAAGGCCACGCCTACTCCAATAAGGCCACACCTCCTAATAGTGCCACTCCCTATGTGACAAGCATTCAAACACATGATTCTATGGGGGCCTCACCTATTCAAACCACCACATTCCACTCCCTGCACCCCCCCCCCCAGCTTGTACCTATGCACTTAGTTCAATTTCAAAAGTTCCCATAGTCTATCATAGTCTCAGCAATTTTTAAAAGTTCAAAGTCTCTTCTGAGATTCATGTAATCTTTTAATTGTAATCCCATATAAAATCAAAATATAAAACATATCACATACTTCCAACATATAGTGGCCCAAGATATATTACCATTCCTAAATGGAAGAAAGGGAGAATAGTAGGAAATACTGGACCAAAGCAATACTGAAAACCAGCTGGGCAAACTCCAAACTCGGAATCTTCATGTCTGATGTCAAAACTTCAGATCTTCAGATCCTTTTGTCTTTGCTGACTGCAACACTCTTTTTTCTCTTGGGCTGGCTCCACTCCCTGTTAGCAGCTCTCCTCAGCAGGTATCCCACAGCTCTGGCATCTCCAACATCTTGCGGTCTCCAAGGTAATTCAGGCTTCACCTTCACAGCTTCACACAATAACCTCTCTAGGCCTCTACCCAGGGACACCCCTGCCTTACACCTGGCCTTGGTGGCTTTTCTTAGTCATGGAGGGAGATTCCATATCCTTTTTCTTCTATCCTCGACTCTAAATCCTGAACCACATGAGCAAAATTACTAAGTTCTGCTGCTTGCTGGGTCTGGAACATGGTCCCCTAGTTCAGTTACATCTTCACCATCGTTCTGTTCTTGATGGTTTCCTTCTCTGCCTCAGTTTGGCTGTCCTGGAACTTGTTCTGTAGACCAGGCTGGCCTCAAACTCAAAGATCCACCAGGCTCTGCCTTCTGATTACTAGGATTAAAGTTATGCACCACCACTCCTGTACTTAAGATGTTCTTTAATTCCTTTTCATAAGCTGGAAGCATAGCTGGGTGGGGTCTTTCCCTGAAGTCACAACTCCCTTTATTTCATTTATCACCTAGCTCTTCTTAAATCTGTTTATCTTCTTGAACATAGGATTTATCTCCATTCCATTTCCTGGTGCCCCTTTTGCTTGCTCAGGTTGCTTCTTTTTATTATAGATTTTTATAAGGGTGAACACTAATAACCATATGACAAAGTCTATACTAGGATGTTTTGAGATTTCCTCTGCCAATGGAATTAATCCAAAACTCTTCATTTTAGCCTCAGGAAGACTTTTCAGACAAGGGCAAAAAGCAGCTACATTCTTCACCAAAATATTACAAGACCGGTCTCTAGGCCACATACTAATATTCTTCTCCTCCGAAACCTCTTGATCCAGGGCACCTCAGTTCAAATCACCCTCATTAACACTGTCTTCCTACTAGGGTGGCCCATTAAGCTCCTCTTAAAGCATTCAACTGCTTTATTAATCCAAACTCCCAAATTCCATATTCCTCCAAACAAAAGTATGATCAGGGCTATCACAGCAGTACCCTAGTCCCTGGTACCAACTTCTGTCTTAGTTAGGGTTTCTATTGTTGTGAAGAGAGACCATGACCATGGCAACTTTTATAAAGGAAAACATTTAATTGGAGCTGGCTTACAGTTCAGAGATTTAGCCCATTATCCTCATGGTGGGAAGCATGGCACCTGGTGCTAGGGAGGTAGCTGAGAGTTGTACATCTGGATCCACAGGGAGCAGGAAGAGACAGTGAGCTACTAGCCTTGACTTGAGCTTCTTAGACCTCAAAGCTCACTCCCTCTAGTGACACAAACAACAAAGCCACACTTCCTAATAGTGCCACTCCCTATGGGTCTATGGGGGTCAATTTTATTCAAACCACTACACTGGATATATTAAAGATTAGGAGATAGGGTACTATAAACAGAGACTACTTGTTCTTTTCCCAACTGCTCAGACCCAAATAATCACACAGAATCTATATTAATTATAACACTGTTTGGCCAATGACTCAGGCATATTCATAGTTAACTCTTACATCTTAAATTAACCCATTTCTATTAATCTGTATATTGACATGAGACTGTGGATTACTGGTAAATGTTCTGGTGGCATCTGTCTCCTTCAACAGCTACATGGCATCTCTTTGACTCTACTTTCTCTCTCTATTCTTCCAGCCAGGCTATATTCTGCTAAGCCATTGGCTGAAACAGATTTATTTATCAACCAATAACATCAACATATCTGTCTAATTAAAAAGGAAGATTTTCACTTAAGGATAGTAAAATTATAAATAACAGGTATCAAGCAAGAATTACAGTTACAATATTTCTTTGTGAGTCTAAAGTTTCATATTGATTTATTTTTTTATAACTAAGGAAAACTATAACTATCTGTCTTCAACTCCATCAAAGACCTCAGAAGGATATAATATTACCTAAGTAAACAGGAAGTGCATTGTAAGCAACTTCCAAACTTCTAGAAATGACAGAGACATCTCGCTGCCTGGACAGTCACATAAAGGCATCCATCTTCACCACCCTACAGGCCTATAGTATCTGGCAGATTTTCCATGAAGCAGGAAATTTGAAGATCTGTTCTGCCTTGTATTGGCAACATTCGTCAGTTGCTTTCTTCTGTGTCCTGCAGAATGTCTGACATTTTCCTTCTGTGAAGAAGGAACCCTGAAGGACTATCCCATCTTTTGGAAAGTTCAGCAGTCACTTTTCTGTGGATTCTGCATGTCCAGTTCATATAGCATGCCATGAAGCAGTCCAGACAAAAGCAGTTTCTTGCCCAAATGACTAACCTTGTCACAATGAAGACAAATTCCATTAACGAGTTTCTTCAATGCCCATAAACTTCTCTCAAGTAATTGGTGCTGCCAGGAGCAGACATATCTCACTGTTAAGAAAAGTCTAAGTTCTTAAAACATTCTAAATGCCATATTCTATAGGTCTCTGAAAGATCTGAAGAATACCTATCCATTTGTAATATATCTCTGCACAACTAGAAAACTCAACTATCATGACTACAAGTTTGACTATTATAAATGACTACCTATTAATCTGCAATTTTTAATTATACATTACATTTTTAAATGAGCTATGTAAACATAATACCTTAAACAAGAACAAAAATACATATAACAAAATTGACCTTAAATTCCTTAAATTGGTA
The DNA here is from genome assembly GCF_950005125.1 of Chionomys nivalis. Classification (NCBI taxonomy): domain Eukaryota; kingdom Metazoa; phylum Chordata; class Mammalia; order Rodentia; family Cricetidae; genus Chionomys; species Chionomys nivalis. The sequence continues at coordinate 19,493,389 of NC_080103.1, forward strand.
TCAATAGTCCAAGATCCATACCAATGCAAAGTATATCTCTATATCTTATCTCCCTCCCCCCCACCTTTTTTAGAAAGTTTGGGAATTTGGGCAGAGTTTTCTCCAAACCGTTTCCTGCTATTTGTTGAGTGGAATGTTTTTAGGGGTTAATGGAGACCTTTCAGTGGGTCTTGTTCCATCAAACCACATTAGTCTGGAAGGAATTCACAGGTTCTCGTCTTCTGTGGAAACAAAAGCAGAATGTCTTTTCCAAAGCAGCGTATCCTTAGACCCAAATTTTGAAGACAAGATACTTTTAGGTTGATTAGTCTCTCCCAGAAACAAATGTCTCTCTGTAGTCATAAAATTCAAAGAAAACACAATAATATACATAATCCAGATTTTCTGTGTACATTCCATCTTTACATGGCTTATTTTTTTACTCCTTTAATCTATGACTGTCTATACTCTTTTATATTACTTTTACTGTTTCTTTAAAGACTTTGTTTTATTGTTTAAACCCATTTCTTTTTATAACTCTCTATACTTTTTTTCTTATCTCTCCCAAGCCTACATACATTTATCCAATATTGTGACCCATTCAGAGGTCTTTTTCATCTGAATCTGTCTTATTGCATAGCTCTAATCATTTTCTGGCCAGGAACACTTTTTTTTAATGCTAAGCGGGCATGACTAGGACCAACTCTGTGGCCCTGTCTCTTGGCTCTGCTCCGTACAACATGGCAGAAGTATGTTCACCGCCTCTGCAAGCCATGCTCACTGCCCCAGCTCCAGGGACCCCAGCAGGTCTATGCTGCCATTAAGCAACTTGGAGCATGCTCCTTACAAGCCCATTTAACTGCAGGACCTCCTGAAAGAACCAGAGTTCATGCTGCCAGCACAAACCAGGAAGCTGTCATTTTTTAAAAGAAGGTGCACAGTTTTTTCTGCTAATGCTGAGTCAGGAAGCCTTCTCTTAGCGGAGCTGCACCTCTTTTCGCTGTCAGCAAACAGAGCCTATCTGAAAAAATCGTGGCTACCAAGAAGCTGTGCTTAACTCCGTTCTTTGTGTCTAGAATTCCTTTCCAAGCTCTCCCAGTTTTTATGCGGATATAGTTGACCCATGCTGTGTGCCATTTTGTAAGAGGAGACTACTTAGACCCAAATAATTACACAGAAACTATATTAATTACAACACTGTTTGGCCTATTAGCTCAGGCTTCTTATTAACTAACTTTTACATCATAAATTAACCAATTTCTATTAATCTGTGTATTGTCATGAGGCTGTGGCTTACTGGTGGCTTACTGCTGTCTCTTTCAGCAGCTACACGGCGTCTCTTAGACTCTGCCTACTTTCTGCCTATATTTTTCCAGCCTGGCTATATTCTGCTAAGCCATTGGCTGAAACAGCTTTATTTATATCAACCAATAAAAGCAACACATATACAGAAAAACAGCCCATGTCAGGGTACCAATCTGGTCTGGAGGGATTTTGGATGTATGCAATAAAGCAAACTGTGACTTTTGAATGAACTAGGGAAAATATTATGTTTATCATTTAATGGTTATTAATTTGGTATACAAATGATTACAATCAGATGCATTATGGGGAAAGACATACTTAACAAAGGAAAGTTTACAAAAACAAATTTGCTACTCCAAACAGAATCACCCAGTTATATCCCTAGAAGCTAATTCTCCCTTCTCTAGAACCCCATAAAAAGAAACCCCAAACAGTACAAGACCCTGAGTATACTTTGGGAATTTGTCACCAAAGTTTGGCTTATATTAATTACTATCTGGCTGTATCTACTCAATGTAATATACAGAGAATCTTCAATAAATGTTTTGTTGAGCTCCCTGGTGAGGAAGAACTTTTCCCCTTACAAATAGAGCAGAATTGCATTAAATAATTGAGGAGAACCAGCTGCTTTCCTTATTTGCCTAGCTAATGTGCATGCCTTTCCTAATTCCTTAAGGCCATCAAACTTATTACGCATGGAATTCCTCCCCCCCACCCTGTGTGTGTAATCAAACTTGTAAAGCAGTATTCTTTATGATACAAACAAAAATGAAAAAAATTAGTTGGAGACCCTAGCAATGGTCTTCAATATCAATTGATTATATCACTCGTAAGAGACTTGGAGGTAGATAGCACAGTATGATGGGATGCTCCTATAACCATCTTTGTACTGAGTTTCTAAGGTTTCTTCTGATGAAGTTTTTCTTAGCAGGTGAAAAACAGATCTTCCTGGCTGTTTTCACTATCTAGTTAATTAATTAATTATTTATTATTTTATGGTTATGATGATGATGATTTTTAAACATCTTCTCTCATACTAAAACAGTTTTTTTTTTGACTCCTTGGTGTTGAATGATCCTTGGAATCTGTATAGCTTGGGGTTTAGCTGCACATTCTTAATTCAGTGTTAGTTAAGAAAAATTAGAAAGCTTACCAATTTTCTCCATGCATAGTCTTCATTTACCCCTGAAATGAACCCTGAACTTAATTTTATTGTTACCATTGTGATTTGGCATGAAAAACCAACAGAGTGTATTGGATTGCAACCAACAGAGTATATTGTTTTTAGAAGAATTTTTACTCTGAAGTTAAGAAGACAAACTTAAGAGCAGAGTTCTTGGTAAGTTTCTAAGACATAGATTTCCTGGTGGGCAGAGCTTGCAGACTCCCAGTTCACAGATGGGTCAGTTTATAAATTTTTAATGGGTCCCAGTGAGGCTTTGTGTCAGTAAGATGAAGACAGTGATGACTGTGGTCTCACAGACGCCTAATATGTACATCCCCAAAAGTGTTGCAAAAATGAGTGACTCGTCAGGGAGACTCTACAGGCACATAGGCTTTTACCATGCTCTTGGTTGCCCACCATCACTAGATGGTAAGACCCTGTTGCTGAAGACATAACACACTTTGACTGTAGGATGAAGAGAAAAGAAACTGGAACTGACCTGAAAACTACCTCCCTGTTGGTTAGTTTTCATCATGCCAGAAGGTGCTATGCAGGCTGCTGGGGAAAAAGCCATCAGCCGTATTACCCAGCAGTAAATTCTGTGTGCTACAAACTGACCTGCCAGGCAAGAAGTGCCCTTTGGTACAGTAGTGGTATGAAGGTTGTGGGTACAACCAATCACTTTCTGATTGGATTAGAGGCCTGCTCTACAGACAAGAACTCATTCTTGGTTCTACAAACCTGGTCAAAAGCTCATGCTCTGGAGGTCATAGGCCCGAAGTGGGAACCTACAACTGTTGTTTTGATAAATGGACACGCTGTCAAACTACCTTCCAAATATTTATGTTTATACTCATAGATTGGTGCTGCTTTCAACTTCTGCAGCGGGCAGATGTCAATGCAGAGACTGGTCAAAGTATTGAGAATAAGTGAGTACTGGGTGCTCAGTCCTATATGGATTATCTATATCAACCCTCCACAAGGCTTAACGAGTACTGTGAAAAAAGGAGCAGGAAAACTCTAAGAACCAGAGAACGAGGAGAAATGCAGTGGAATACAATACCCAGTCAATAGTTCCTCTTGGACCACGCTCTCAGCTCTCTACTGTATGGCCTTTGGAGTACAGGATCTGGGGTGATCTCATCCTGCTGCTCCCCATTGACTAAACTCCCCTAACGTTTGCTTCCCTCAGCTGCATAATGAAGAGAGGCGGCGATCATTTGTAAAGAGCCTCTAGATTTCGTATTGTGCAAGTGATGAAGCCATGGTCTTCCAGCCTTTCAGCCTTGCAGCATAATGCCCGGGAACTCTACCCAGTGACATTCTTCTGTGTCTTCCATTTCCCAGGGCTCCATTAGAGCCAAGGAGCAGACAGGGGCTTCTGCAGATTTCCAGGATTATTCCCTGTTTCCTGTCAAGGACTTGACCATCATTTTTCATGTCTGTGTCTGAGCAAATGCTCCTTTCTGCTTGCCATGCCTCCTTCATCTCCCCTGTCCAGGTATTTCTGACTCATAGCCCAGGGCAAGCAAGACCCACTCTTGGCAACAACTTTCTCTGATTCGGAGAAAATCAGTTTTCTGCTCACGTGTGTTCTCAGAGCTCTTGGCAGAGACCCTACTGATGTCTAATCAAGCCAAGTTACAGCAGTTTATGTTTCTGTCATTAGATTGTGCACTCTCAGAAATAGAGGACCATGTTTTCTCCCCAGGGTCAGAAATGCAATAGCCGGTGAGCATCTTTATTTCCACAGTTGAAACCCAGAGGGAGGGGCTTCGTCCCACTTCTGTGATAAAGAAGTTAGAGTCGACCGGGGGGGATATTGCTGGGGGGGGCGGTAAACAGTAATGGTTCTCTCCTGCTTTCCAACACTTGGTGTCAGGGAAGAAAGAGATGGTATCGACAGGACCGGGTCATGCTTAAGACTCTATAAGTTGCTCGGTAGCTTGTATCCTTGGGAGAAAAAGGTTCTTCCTGAGATAAGGAATGGAAGGAGATATACATTTAAGTGCATTCACTGACTGGTATATGGGACACATCAACTTTTCTCAGTTTTAGTTTCCTGCTTCGGGGGGTGGGGGAGAAGTACTTGTCTCATGGTGTTAGAGCATTTACAGTATCCTGGCTCTTCCCCTTCTGGGCACCAGCCTCCCTTGGAGTTGGGTGGGCCCACGACTGTCAATGAACGTGGGTGGAACTGATATTCCCATTTCCATAGTAACCTCCGCTGTGGCCCTCCATGCTATCTCAGTCCATGCCTGAGTGCTGGAAGAGAAGGACTTGGGCTCCCGGTGGTGACAGTGGTACCTGAAAGGAGCCCAGGTCCCCTTTCTCCATTTCAGATTTTCCCTCCTGCCGGCTCATCTCTGTCTGCATTGACTTTGGTTGAGAACAAAAAAATACTTTGATTCTGTCATGCTGCTGAAATTTTGGGGTCACTCTTTGTGGCATTTAGCCTACTTTTGACAGAGTTTAAACAGGGAAAAATTCTTCAGAAACTTCAAAGAGTTATACTAGTGTTACTGGTTATTATTATGACTTTTATTCTAGAGAACCTTCTGAGAACACAGCTGGGGATTTTTTCCCCAGGTTTTATATAGTCCTCAAATCTTTTCTGGGATGGAGAGGACCAAGGGAGACCCTTGGCCTTTATGCAGTGGTCTGACTAAGCATGCCTCTGTGTAAGTGAAGGGGTCTAAGGGTTAAAACGGACCACGCTTCCAGGAAGAACAGTTCTGATTGGCTGTTTCCTCATATGCGGAAGAGCAGGCCTATCTCAGAACAGGCAGTGGGTGGCAGTATGTGATTCAGGGTCTGGGGTGTGCAGGGGGGCATCAGATGGGCCCGTAGCTATCTATCTAGTCATGGGCTGAGCATCTTAGGGCCAAAGAAAAGGGGATAAAATTGAAGCAAGTGTCAACAGGAGACCTGGTTGATCATTTGAACCACTCGGAGTTCTGTTCTCTTCATGCATGATTGCTTCAGTGTTTGATCCCAGTTGACTTGCTTATGTGTGTGTGTGTGTGTGTGTGTATCATGTGCATGTGCACATGTGTTTGTGTTTGTGTGTATGTATTTGTGTGCACCCATGTGTCATAAGACAGAGGTTAATATCATAAGCCTTCCTCCATTTCTCCACTATATTCTTTGAGACAGAGTCTGTCACTTAACCTGGAGTCCACTGTTTTGACTGCCTAGCAGGCCCAGGGGGTTCTCCTGTCTCTGCTTCCCTCATGTTGGGTTATAGGCAGGCACTGCCATACCTTGATTTTTATGTGAGTACTGGGGATCTGAACTCAGGTCCTCGTGCTTGTACAGCAAGCACTTCATTGGCAGAACCACCACCCCAGGCCCCTATTCTGCTCTTAACCAGGGCCTTCCAACCTGACCCAGAAGGGGACTGATAAAAGACACAGGAAACACTGCAGATGTTGATGTCCTAGGATGTGGGCAGACAGTGAAGTATAATATGGATGGATCAGTCTCCTGAGCCATTTTTCCAATTCCACTACCGACTCACAGAAAAAAGAGGGAAGGAAAGGGGCCTGCCTGGCTTACATCATTGTTCACCAGTTCTGGTCCAGACATTTTATCTGCAAGAACTCTTTAATCTTCACACCTCTGAGATAGGTCTGATTCCTGCTTGACAGATAGAGAAGCCAAGACTCAGGTAGCTTGAGGAACTTGCCAAGCTCCTACAGCTCATAAGTAGTAGAAGAGCCGGGAACTCAAACCCAGTCTCTCGGGCTTAGAAGCCCTGTACCTTGCAGCCTTGCCATCAGCTATGAGGTAGGCCCCCTTCACCAGGTCTGAGGAAAGGAAGCCACTCCTTCAGCTGGGGTTCTCCAAGGCTCTGGCTCCTTTACTGGAAGGTCTGTCTGCGGAGAGGCATTTGGTCCTCCTGAGTTTGGGAGCAACTCCTTCCCAGGGAGCAGGAAGCCTCAGATCAACAGAGAGAAGGGAGGTGGGGAAGAGGCAGGGTGAGTGTGGAGAGAAAATGTGCTGCTAAAGGAATGAGCACAAGGAGGGCAATTCTGAAAGAGCTTTGCAGATGGCATCAGGAAGCCATCAGGGAACTGGGCGAACAGCTGAAGCACTTCCCAGTGCAGGCAGGAACGGCAACTCTCCTCTCTGCCCTTTGACTGCTGGCATCTAGAACTGAGGTTCCAAGAGGCTCGAGACGCTTCTTAAGAGGTTCTGGGGCTCTTGCCTTGCACACATTTCCACCCTGTTGGCGTACTCTTCTGAGTCAGCCAGCGAGCCCCAGTTTCACATCCGCTTCCGTTTCTCCCGCCCTTCTCTGAACCCCAACAGTTCTCCAGATCTGCATCTCCCAAACTAAGACCCCAGTTAGAACCCCGTTTAGTTCGCAGTTTCTGAGTCTGGATTGATCAGCAAAGGAGAGGGAAGTAGTAAGGGAAGAGGTAAAAAAGGAGGAGGAAGAAGTAACAGCTGAGAAGTTAAAGCCTAGGAAAAAAAGGAAACGGGAGGAGGAGACACCACTCTCCCTGAGCTGTCTGGAGTCACAGGTGTTCTTGGTGGGAGGGAGGTGACAGACTGCCTCTGGGTGTCCAGGTGTCCTCCAGCACTTGGAAACCTGAGGGTGAGGAGTAATGGTTCCCAGTTTAGTCTGCAAGCTGACAAGAATTTCAGCTGTTCACAGTTGCAGGGCTGGGGATTAATTCTGTTGATAGAGTGCTGACCTGGTAAGCAGGAAACCTTGAGTTCAATCCCCAGCACCCCATAAAACTGAGCCTAGGGCACGTGTCTGCAATCTCAGCCCTTTTGGAGGTGGAAGTAGAGACAGAGGCCCAGAAATTCAAGATCATCACTATTGAGAACAGTGAAGGCTACAAGAGACCCTGTCTGAAAAACAAAACAAAACTCTTGAGTAACAGATCTTACCTTGTCCCCCTCTAAGTCTTCCTGGGGTCATATGGGCCACAACTTATCAGGAGCCTGCATTGGGACTTGTGAGAGAAGTTGTCCCCTGGTTCCAACGTTCCTGGCATGGCAGGCTACACTGGACGACACCACATAGGTTCTGGCAGCCCCTCTGGGGTCACCCAGCCAACTCCCCCAAGTCACCTGGTATGACAGTGCTGTTTGTCTTTTGCCAGCTGACATTCCATTAATTTTTGTGGAAATTTCTTCTGCAGCAGCTAACGCCACTTCTCTGTCCCCGATTGGGAGGGGAAAATGCACTGAAAAGCAAATTGCGTTTCCAGTCACAGGTCTTTAGCTCCGGGAGGCTCCAGGCTGGGGACGAGGACAGCTGGAGTCCTCCAGGGGACTTCCCAGCTCTCAGCCACCACCAGCTTTTCCAGAGGCTTTTTGCAGGCCAAGCTGCAGGGAGTGATGAGGAATCAGGCTACAGGCTTGGGGAAGGGTTGCACTTTGCATATTTTTCTGAGACCCGGAGCGAGTAGGAATGAGTAGCCGTAGGCCTGATGACCTGAAGATTCGCCAACATCTAGCTTTAAAGAGAAGGAGATCTTCAGGCGGTCTGTCCCTTCAAACCTCCTGACACAACAACTCCGCTGTGCTGGAAAATCAAGATTCTGCATGGTGTTTTGAAGCTCATCTGTCAGGACCGCTTGTTTATTTGACTTTCCAAATAAATTTCCTTTTAACAGAAGGAATGCCTTTAGTCATGCTCCTAGTTTTAAGAGGCTCTGCTGAGTCTCTTTTCACTGGCTAAATTATAACAAGACCGATGAGGTCATAGGCAGTGGATTAATTCTAGTGAGGAGGGCGAGACAAATCCAACCTTCGTTGATAAACACAGCTTAGCTACTCTAAGTGACAATTTGTTACTGTAAACGTTTTCACACATGCTGTCTGTGACAGCAAACCTCAGTGGTCTCTTGGTTAGGAGTTGGCAGCTATGGAACTCTTAAACTATTCAATACGCTAGAGAAATTCTTTGAATGTTTTTCATAAACAGTCTTAGATGGAAACTCAACTGTATGATGACAAGATTGAAGAGGTATGGATTTGACCAAAGTTTTGCTTCTGATATGTAAATATTTTCTCACCTTTTCCACCTGTCAATGCAAATCCCAGGCTAACCTAAGGTTTCACATCTTCAAGGTGTGTGTGTCAATATCTTCTTTACTTGAGTTTTTCATGAGGTGTCATTTAATAAAGACTGAACCAAAGAATCTTGGCTATACATATACAAATCGTGTATACTGCACATGTGGCAAACTAGCGAATGTCACAGTATTTGGGATTTTGGGGAGGAGGAGAGAATGGTAGCAGTAAGAGCTAGTTGGAAGAGTATGCCACTCACTGAGAGTGCATCTTGCCTATGCCACTTCCTGTTTGTGACTTTCCCCTGCTTCCTGCATGCCAAGAAGTGAAGGACGGCAACTGGCACATGTTCCTGCTGTCATGATGTCCTGCCCATGTGACCATGGCCCAAGTCCTCTGAAACCATGAACTGAGATAAATCTTTCCTCCCTTATTTCTGTTAGGTATTTGGTCACAGTAATGAAAGTATAACACACTGAAGGACTATATAGTAATGCTTTAAGATTTGTGGCCCATAAAACAAAATGCTGCTGTTCTGCTAAAGGAACATAACAATAAAACGACTCCTCAGGACATTCCGCTATGCCCGTAGATGAGTGTCTGACTCAGCCGTCATCAGAGAAGCTTCCTCCTGCAGCAGAAGAGAACTCATGCAGAGAATCACAACTGTACAATGTTCAGAGTGAGAGATGTTGGAATCCTTATGTGGTGGGGACAATTCTGTATTCTGTCAATTATGTTTTAAATAAACACTGATTGATCAGGAGCCAGGCAGGAATTATAGGTGGGACAACCAGACAGGAAGTAGAGGCAGAGCAAGGAGAACAGGAGTATTCTGGGAAGAAGGAAGCTCTCTTCTTCCTGCCCAGACCATGGAAGAAGCAAGATGTGACCTACCCTGCTGAAAAAGGTACCGAGCCATGTGGCTAACATAGATAAGAATAATGGGTTGATATAAGTTATAAGAGTTGGCAAGAAGCCTGAGCTAATGGTCCACTCAGTTTATCATTAATGTAGATCTCTGTGTGATTTTCTTTGGACCTTGCCGGCTGTGGGAACAGGGCTGGACAGAAACCCCAACAAGCCTGGCCCTCATGTTACAGGGATGTCTTCATCAAACCCTTCCTCTCGGGACTCAAGGAACTAAGGGGAACAGGGGGAAGAAAGATGGTAAGAGCCAGTGGGGATGGCGGACATCAAGGAAACAGCAGGACTGGCTCACATACAAGCTTGGAGACTGTGCAGCATGCACAGGGCTTGCACAGGTCCAAGCCAGGTGGGGTCCTGGTACTGAGAAGGGAAAAATGAGTTAGGGGACACAAGCACCCAACTCTAGCACAGAAACTGTCTCCAATTGACAACTGCTCACTAAGGAAAAATTAGTTTCCTCCAGTGGAGTCTCACTGGGCATACAAACCACACTCAAAGGAGGACCCATGCCCACAAGTAGATGGCCAACATTAAATGAGCTCAGTGATACTTTTGGAGATGTTTTGTCTCATAATGCTTATTTTTTTTTGCCTTACTTGTATTTTTTTGTCTTGTTTATTTATTTATTTTTGCAGGGAGTGGGAATCTGGAAGGGATCTGAGATGAGGAAGGGGAAACTAATCAGAATATACTGTATGAAAAAGTTATTCTCAATAAAAAGAGATTTGTGATCCATGCAGTAATAGCCATTCAATTCTGCTATCATAGTATAAACACAGACATGAATACTGGACATGTAAATGAGTGTGGTTCCAATAAAGCCTTATTTTATTTTGCTATTTTGTGTGGTGCACTGTATATGTTTGTGTGTGTATGTCTGCGCGTGCATGTGTGTTCTTGTGGAAATCAGAGGTCAAGGTTGGATATGTTCCTCTATCGTCTTCCAACTTACTGTTTTAGATAAGATCTCTCATTGAAACTAGAGCTCAGTTATCCCCAAATCAGCAAGACTAGCCAGTTAGCGAGTCCCAGGACTCTTCCTATTGGTCCTTCCCCTGCACAGTTGTGTACCACTGTGTCTGGCTTTTTTTGAAAAACATAATTCTTTATCGATTCTTTGGGAACTTCATATTGACACCCCAATCCCACTCACCTCCCAGTCCCCCCATACCTGCCCCTCACCCCTGCAGCATGCCCCCCCAATTAATTAAAAATACAACAAACAAAAAATCCACCTCAATCTTCCCTCTTTCTAACACCTCTTCATTCATCCTAGTGGCATTGGGAGCTGCAGTGTGTCTTGCAATAGACCCTTTGTCCAATCAGCCACACCTGCAAAATGTCCATTGCAATGAGTCATGGGTCTGGTTCAAGGCCTCGGGCACACCATCATCAGTGGATATGTACCAAAATTCCTCTCGGACATCCTGCTATTGTCCCGAGTCACGGAAATCATGTGGTTACCGTTCCACAGGACCAGTCCCTTCACAGACCCCAGCAGGCCATAGACGTTAGGGTGGGCCAACTCAAGGCCTGTGATGTTGGTGAATCTCAACACGTATGGTTCCTATGACTCCCTGTGGAAATGATGGCCACAGATGTCACCACAGACCCCAGCTACAGCAGGAACAAAGACCCAGACATGCCCTCGGTTACATCTTAGGTCCAGATGTCACCACGGCCCTGGAGGTGGCACTCGCTACCCAGTTCAGTATGGCCCCAGCAGCAGCAAGGTCCTTGGATACCAGCATGGTCTCAGATGACTGTCTAGACCTTAGGAATCTACTCAGCCCCTGGTGGCAATAGGAGCCATGGACATCAAACCAGACCCTGGCTGCTGCTGAGCCAGGGACCTAGACATGACCCACGGCAGCAGCTCTGGCCCAGATGACACTGTGGCCCGTGTGGTAGCACAAGCTATCCAGATCATCATGGCCCTGGTGGCAGCAAGGTCCTCAGACACCAACATGGCCAAAGGTTGTGGCCCTGTCCCTAGGCATCTGTGTGACTTTGGATGGTACCATGGGCCACAGACATCAACACAGAACCTGGCTGTAGTAGGACCATGGACCTAGACATGGTCCTTGGTTACAGTCCTGGCTTGGATGACATCATGGCCCCAGGTGCCAGTGCAGGCCTCTCAGATCAGCATGGTCCTGGTGGTGGCACAGCCCTTGGACACCAGCATGTCCACAGGATGTGGCCAAGACCCTGACATCCCTGTAGCCTTTGGTGGTACCACGAGTCACGGACATTACAGACTCTGTCTGTGGTAGAACCACAGACCCAGACATGGTCTCCAGGAGTAGCCTAGACTCAGATGTCACTGTGACCCCAAATGGCAGTGCAGCCATTCAGATTGGCAGGGCCCCCATAGCAGAGTGGCCCTCAGAGACCAACATGGCCCTAGGTGTCAGCCCAGACCCCTGGTATCAGGAGCCATGGACATAAACAGAGACCCTGGCTACTGTACAGCCATGGACCCAGACATGGCCCTTGGCAGCAGTCCTGGTCAGGACAACACCATGGTCTCATGTGCCTGGCTTTTTATGCAGCTTCTGGGATCCACACATAGGCCCCTATACTTGTGAGGCAAAACTTTATTAACTGTGCCATTGCCTCAGCCCTCAATAAAGCTTTACTTACAAAAGTAGGTGTTGGGTCAAATTTGGACTGTGAAGTTCATAAAGCAGAGATTTCACACACTCTCTCTTCCCCCTCTCTCTCTTTCTCCCTCCCTCCTTTCTTTCTTTCTTTCTTTCTTTCTTTCTTTCTTTCTTTCTTTCTTTCTTTCTCAAAAAAATATTTATTTATTTATTATGTATACAATAATCTGTCTGCCTGTATGTCTGCAGGCCAGAAGAGAGCACCAGACCTCATTACAGATGGTTGTGAGCCACCATGTGGTTGCCGGGAATTGAACTCAGGACCTTTGGAAGAGCAGGCAATGCTCTTAAACACTGAGCCATCTCTCCAGCCCTCTTTCTTTGTCTTGAGAAGCAGTATATAGTAGTAGTTTAGGGAAAGCATTTAAACTAAAGACTGTGTGTGTGTGTGTATGTGTGTTTGTGTCTGTTGCATGTGTGTGTGTCTGCTGCACGTGTGTGTGTGTGTGTGTCTGTTGCATGTGTGTGTAGTATGCATGTGGAGGCAAGGGCTTGCTGTTGAGTGACTTCTAGTACTCTCCACATTATTTGGGTTTTGAGAAAGAGTCTCTCACTGAACTTAGAGCTTGCTGTTCAGGCTAGACTAATGGGCCAGAGAGCCCTCAGGATCCTCCCTGTTGCTGGCGTCACAGATGTGCACCCCAGTGGATCTGAACTTAGGTCCTCACGTTGGCACAGCAAGCACTTTACCCACTGAACCATCTCCCCAGCCTGGTTTAGGGAAATGTTAAGTTTATTCTTTGCCTTTGAGAATTTAATCATTTTTGCCTATAAATAAATGGACAGTTGATGTATTAATAGGAAAATATGACAAGTTTGTTAATGTGGAAAAACACAAGAGCCATATACAAAGCACAGGACTCAAATGAAGGCTAGACAGCTGATGTTTATATAGTGTAGATACAGGGGCAGGCCATGAGCTTTGTTTGGGGAAGGAATGGGACACAAAGTGTAGAAGATCAAGCTGAGGAACACAGCAAGCACTATATGCCGTCCCATTCTTGCTGCTCATGGCCGTTCTCACTTGGGCAGACGTCTCACTCTGTTCTTTTCTTCCTGGGAAATGATCCTTTCCAGGCAGAAAGAAAGAGGCCCCGTGGAACAGCCTGACTACATTCCCTGGCTGCTTCCTTCATGGAGGCGGACTTCCTTCATAGAGGGAACACTCTTTCAGAGAGGCAGACTTGCGTAGCCATTCCTGTGGTCTACAGGGGCCTACAATTTCTCTGAGCAACCGAATCAAAACAGGCCAAGGAAATACAGTTGAAGAGAGCTGTGACTCATCTTCTGCATGGGTAAGAGTGTGGACTTGACCTGCAGGACCACATCCTGTCCCACTGCTTCCCAGCTGTGGACTGTGAAACTTTAGATTAATTAACATGATAATAGCAGTGTCTACCTGATGGATTGACCACTGAGAGTTCAGTGTGATAAAGGTTTTAGGACACATTGGCCATCCCTGGTTATGCATAAGAAACATAGTTAATGTGGCCGTTACCAATTGGATCTGCAATTCTTAGCCCAGTGGCTGGTTCAGTGAAGAGGGTTAGCGAATCTGTCATGTTCCTGAGGTCCAGAAAGGCAAACCATTTTGTGCGATGCTTTCTGAGTGGGGAAGCTGCATTGTGTCGTGAAGGTACGTGACTGACCTCTAGATTTCCAGCTTTTCTGAGGCCTTCAAATGGTCTTTTGTTTGAACATTTTAAATTCTATATAGGCTCTCCATTCTTTGTAGGGCAGTTTCTTTTCATAGTAAACTGACTATCTGTAGTCTTTTAAATCTGAAAACTCCTTCCCTTAAGAGAAATGAGTAGGAAAAAAATTTCTTCAATTTCTAGTTCTCCCCCTTCCCTGTCCCTTTCTATTTCACTGGCCTCAGCGTGAGTCTTTTTCAAGGTCTAATGGAGCATCTGTCACAGGCAAGTTGATCACACCTGGGAAAAGGCAGAAAGAACAGGTGAGCAGAGAGGAGTATGGCCCATGGATGGGAATAGTACATCCTAAATTGGAGACGTAGATCCCATCTCTCCTGCCTCCTTGATTGCCTAGACTGACAGCACGTAAAGGCTTCCACATCGGAAAAGACATTAAGGATGCATTTCACACCCTATTTAGCTTCCCGGGCTCACCGGCTTCACACCTGAGTAACTGCTGATGAGCCGCTCCCTGCCATTATCAGTCACTGGCTGCTCCACCACGTTCCCCTCCCTTCTTCCCTGCCACAGTAGGCAGAGGCTGGGCCAGAAGGCAGGCAGGGTGATCTTTGCATCTTTTCTATGGAACCAGTATTTGCTAGACCTGGAAATACTCGGGAAGCCTCAGCCAGATGACAGACAAGAGTGTGGGAAGGGCCGAAGGAAGCCAAGAACTGGAGTTTGCTGGCCGACTTCTATGGGAAAGGCGTGGTGAGAATGCAGAATTGTAGAAAGGGCTCTGGAGAGTTCAGGACAGAAACTGGTAAGAGTATTCTGCGCGAGAATTATGCCGTATTTGGCTCTTATGACATAGCTCTTGTCAGTTCAACTTATTGAAGGAGCTGGCTAAGAAGACATGGTGGCACACTCCCCCAGCATGGTGTGGGAAAAGACCCTCAGCCTTACATTCGGCCCCACGTCAGCTTCTCTAGGGCTCTGTGGGAAGTGCTGGTAAACTTTGTGTCCTCTTTGGTGTATGGGAGAAGATCTATTCTCCTTACTCTCTCAGGAACACCACAGGTGAGTTTGGGATTTGTGAAACGACAGAGAGTTTGATCTTGAAGTAGCCGTAGTTGCTATAAATGAATTTGTTTTGGTTGGGCCACAGTCTTTCCACCATCTTGATAGTCAGCCAGTTCCATAAACTGGTAAGACTGCTAGCTAGATAACTCCTGGATGGAAGTCCATCTGCTTGCTGCTCAAAAGCCAACTTGACTCAAGAGCTGAGGGTTGGTGGGAAGGAAACCATATTTACTTAAGGATCAGCCAGAGAAGGTGGGAAGAGCTGTTGTCACCTTTCTGTAAAGTCCTTCTCAGGAAACCAGGTCCAATAGCCTTCTGTAGATCAGGAGAGAAGGCATAGGTGGCGGTGTACGGGCCAACCATGTGCCATGTGGGATCTTTGGCATTCACGGCCTGCATTGCGTTTTTAATTTTACTTCTGGGCAGAGCATTGCAAATTAGCCTTGACTTCTGATTCTAGTTCCAATAATTCTTTCATAATATTTTTTTTCTTTGCAGTCTTGGGAATTGAACTCAGGGCCTTGCATATATAAGCAAGGGCTACCTGCTTGAGGTATGTATCCAGCACTAGCTACTGCAATTTTTCTTTAAAAATATTGTATTTGTTTTATTTTATTTTTTATGTTAGTGTTTTGCCTGTATATATGAATGTGAACAAATGGCGTAAGATAAGCCCACCAGAGGTTTCCATACAGGTACTCTTAAAGCTGAAAAGAAAGTCTTTATTGCTGGCCAGGGGCTGCACAGGGAACCTGCCCACAGCACACAGCCCTGAACCTTACTGTCCTCTGTCTTGTCTGCACAAAACCCATATCCTGGATGCCATACTTCAATTAGTAAGAAATAGAACACAGAAGCCAAAAAGCAAGGTTAGTACACGTAGGAACTTTCCTGGAACTGTGGACTAGGTCTTTGAGAGATGACATCATTTTGGTAGGTGTTGGTAAGTGCTGGGGCCTATGTGCTAGGGTTTTAAGGTTAGAATGGTGCCTCTAACATGGATGGCATCAGTTGTGCGAAGGTCTAGGGGCCTGCTACATTACATGTATGCCTGGTGCCTGTGGATGCCAGAAGAGGGTGTGGTGTCTCCTAGAACTAGAACTACAGATAGTTGTGAGCCGCTATATGGGGTCAGGTACTCAAACCCAGATCCTCTGTAAGAACAACAAGAGCATTCACCATTGAGCCACCTCTCCAGCCCCATTACTGTAATTCTGTAGACAAGCATATTACTTTCCTGCAAGTTCAATCTGACATCAGTTTATGTGTTTTGTGTTGACTGATGCACAGAACTAGACTGTGGGAGGGATGGGTTGCTACATACACTGATATTTTCCAAGGGCACCAGATGTTCTATTTTGCTTTGTTTTTCCAACTAAGGAAAGATTACTTAGCAATGTCTTAATCACTTAATTGAAATTTTTTTTCTTAGGAATTTAGAATGCTAGGCAAAGGGAAGGAAAGTCAGGGGTCATCTGGAGGTTTCCACTGTTATACTTCGTGGCAGAGTCCCCTTAAAGTTTGCAGTGTTAGTTCTTCATTTGTTTTACCCAGATCCCAACTGTCTTTGTGGACCAGCAAAGCCTAATGTAGCATGCCCACCAGATGGAACCTTTGGAGCAAAGGAGAGCTGTGGGAAGACCTTGGAGGGTGGGGTGGGAGGAGTGGATGTCACAAGATGTGGTGAGGGTGGACCGTGGATTCTGTCTGGTTTGGGGTTATATGAGGTAGTACCATTGGGGCTAGATGACTTTCCAAGTCTTTTTTGTGTTTTTCTTCTACAAATCTCTAAAGAGCAAGAGATGGGCCAGGAAATGGCCTCAGGGGCTTTGAGGATATGGACTATGAATCTGGGACAATTTGGGACATTTTCATTAAAGGAGAATGGTTTACACTTTAATCTTTGGTACTCTGCCAGGCTGTCTTCTAGCAGTTCAACTTTTTTTTTTCCTGCCTCTAGCAAGACCTCTTAATATGCTCACCAAATGTTGAATGGACCTCAGGGAGTCTGAAAGTACCCTGAGACAGTATGTAAAAGCATACATTGTGTATATATGTGAACTTTATGCTTTGGTCAGATTTTCAGAGAGACCATTGGTCCTAAAGTGTGACCACTTGCTGGTTGGAGATGAAGGCTGTTTTGGGCTGTTTGCTGCTGCTGCTGCTGTGGGGATTCCTATCTGAGGGCAGAGTCTTGTCTCTGGGACTGGGTGGGACTGAGGACAGGAGCTTGGAGACTTTCGAACAGAACATTTTAGAGCTTCTTCCTACACATTCACTATTTCCCACTTTGGATCTTTGCTGTTGGGGTTCAGAGAACGCTGCCCTGAAAATATGGCATTTTTTGCAACGCTGAACATTCTGATATAGAGAAAATTAAAAGGCCTTTAAAACTATCTTATTCCTTTGGCCCCAAGATAGGGAGAGACCCAGGAATTCCCTAGTCTGCATTTAGAGCAGACACCTTCCACCCATTTCAGGTTTTTCTTTGTAAAGGAGGCCAGGTAACTTAGCCACTCTAGGACAGACTTCCCTCCAAGACGTCAGTCCCTGGGGCTCATTCAGACTCCAGAGACCATTCGCTTCCCCCAACCACCACTTTTAAGCTCTCAAAATTGCCTACGCTCCAATTTCCAGCTTCCCTTATAGAAAAATGAGCATATACATTTTTAAATAAAGAGAAGAGGTAAATGTATTTCTGTGATTTCCCGTGCTGTGGGTTCTCCCTTTTGTACATTATTAACCTTGAATGATTTTCCTTCTTTTTAGTCTTTGTCAGTTTATTTCAGTGAACCTTAGGAGATGTCTCAGGATTTCTGTTGCTGTGAAGAGACTCCATGACCACAGCAACTCTTGTAAAGGAAAACATTTAGTTGGGGCTGGCTTACAGATTCAAAGGTTTAGTCCATTGCCATTATGGCAGGAAGCATGGTGGCTGGCAGGCAGACATGGTGCTGGAGAAAGAGCTGAGAGTTCTGCATCTGATCACAGGCAACAGGAAGAGAATGCCACACTGGGCCTAGCTCGAGCATCTGAGATCTCAAAGCTCCCAGGGACACACTTCCTCCAACAAGGCCACGCCTACTCCTTGAGGCCACACCTCCTAATAGTACCATTCCCTATGGGTCTATAGGGGACATTTTTTATTCCAACCACCACAAGAGGATAGAGGGATGAACTTCTTCTCCATTTACTAATGAGGAAAAAATAAAGAAAACAAAACGAAATAAATGCAAAGCGACCAACTTTAAGAGACTGAGAAGGCAGTTCACTGAGGAGGAGAAAATATTTGCAAAAGACATTTCTGATAAAGGATAGTTACTAACATATACCAAAAGCTCTTAAAATTCAACAGTCAAGAAATGAACAGATTAAAAATAGACTAATGATCTGAATAGAGGCCTCATCAAACGTCCAGATGCCAATCAAACATGGGGAAAATGCTCAACTTTATACATCACTAGAGAACTGAAAATTAAAGAGGATGTGACACACAATTATTAGCATGGCCTAATACACAGACAGCAGCAAATGCTGGCGAAGTTGGGGAGCAATGGGACAGCAGGAGTGCTTCTGCACCACAGTAGGAAGCACAGTGTGGTCTGGCCCCCTGAAAGATGACATGGCAGGTACTTGCGAAAGGAAACACACTCTTGTATAATCCAGCCACTACGTACCCCCTGGCCTCTACCCAAATCAGTTGAAAATGTATGTCCACACAAGAATGTTGATGGTAGTTTTATTCATAATTGCCCAAACTTGGAAGCAAGCAAATACTCTTCCTTAGGGGAATGGAGAAGCTGGGGCACTCCTAGACAAGGGGAATGCTGTCCAGTGCTGCTGTGAGCCATGAGGCAATATGGAGGACATGTGGATGCAAATGACTGAGTGAAAGAAGTCAACCTGGAAGGCTGTAACTGTATGATTCCAACCGCATGACACTCCTCAAATGACAACACAGGAAAAATACCCGGGGTCATCCGTGGTCGGGGGAGTGCGCAGAGCCTAGTGGGTCTTTAGGCTCTCTTTGCTGTGCTGCTATCACACAGGACATATGCCACCATACATTTGCCCAAGCCCACAGTTTTGTCTTGCCAAGAGCGAACCCCGGTATCAACTGTGGAGTCTGGGTGGTAATGGCATGGCAGGGTAGAATTACTGGTTGAAGGAACTGTTCCTACTCCAGTGAAGGATGCTGATAGAGAGGGAGGCTGTGCTTATACGGAGGTAGGGAGCACACAGCACATTCTGTACTTTCTGCTCAGTTTTGCTCTGAACCTGAAACTGTGCTAAAAGTCTGTTTGCAAACTACAGCCAGGTTATTCTTTGCTTTACATCTACTAGCCTGGCTGTGGTTTCTAAACAGGATTTCTAGAGCAGTTTCAGGTTCAGAGGTCATATATGAGCAAGGGGACATCAAGACCATGATGGGGAAACCCACAGAGACATTTGACCCGAGCTAGTGGGAGCTTATGGACTCTGGGGAGCCGGCATGGGACCCATCTAGGACCCCTGAATGGGTGACAGTTGTCTGACTTGGTCTGTTTGTGGGACCCCGGGCAGTGGGACCAGGATTTATCTCTGGTGCATGAACTGACTTTTTGAGCCCCTTTCCTATGGTGGGATACCTTGCTCAGCCTTGATGCAGTGGTGAGGGACTTGGTCCTGCCTCAATTCTATATGCCAGGCTTACTTGACACCCATGGGAGTCCTTATGCTCTCTGAGGAGTGGATAGGGAGGTGAAGAGGAGGGGAACAGGAAGGGGGGAGGAAGGGAGAACTGTGGTTGGTCTGTAAAATGAATAAAAAAAAAATAAATAAATAAGAAAACTACAGCCAGCCAAGATACAAGCAGCACAGCAGAATCAAAAGGACATCAACCTTGGGAGTTAATCTTCACCCTCAGCTCCCTGGGCTTAGCATCAGCATGGAAACAACTCTCTGGGCATGCCTGTGAGGGATTATCTAGATTAGGTTAGCTGAGGTGCTGAGACCCTCAGACTGGACAGAAAGAAGCAAACAAACTGAGCACAAGTATTCTCTTCTCACTGCTTCCTGACTGGGTGCAGTGTGGCCCGCTGCCTCCTGTGCTACGTGTTCTCTGCCACGATGGACTGCATCCTCCGGAGCTGAGCTGGAGTAAACCCTCCATTCCCTGTGCTGCTCGCTGAGGTTTTTCTTTAGGAATAAGGTGGGCGGGGCGGGAAACAGATGTTCTGCCGTTTCTAGGTAGGTCAGGGCCAGTGAAGGTCTGTTGAGCATTAGAATTTAAAAGCGGCCTGGGTCTCTGCAGCAAAAGGAAGACAGAGTTGTCCACAGAACAGTGCTGTGCACCCAGAGGTTTTGAAGAACAGCAAGAGCCTTTCAAATAACACCGGAGCATCGTCTTTCTTAAGCCAGGGGTTCCGCCTGGTGCCTATGGCCTGGACTCACCAAATGCTGACCACAGTAAGGCTTATAGTGAAAACATCTAAACTGGCATGATCAGGGCCCTGATCACACAGAATGGAGGCAGCTGGGAAGGAGCCTGGAGGCCTCTTTTATGCCAGGGGCTGAATCTTTAGCTGCTGGGTTACTAGGCAATCTGGGTAGTTCTGGCTTGGAGGGTAGGGAACTCACTGCTGTGCTGTTTGATCAGGGGTTCTCATACATACGTGATAGCAGAATGACTTGGAAAAACTTGCGAAAATCTATCACTGGGCCCTGTAGCCAGAGTTCTTGATTAGATAAGCCCGGGTACAAATTTCTCTCACGTCCCAGGTGATGTGCTGATGATCCTGGTCTAGAACCCATGACTCGTAACTAACTCTTTAGTATTCTGTGAACTGGCACAGCCCCGAGTGTAGGAAATACTTTCCATTTTTACAGATGGGCAAACAGAGACAGTGATGAAAATCACACAACAGTGACTGATGGAGGGGTTGGGGTTCGAGTCCACCTCACCCTGATGATCTGAATCTTTCCTTGAATTCTCCATTTGGCAGCTCTCTCTCAAGGTCAACAGAGGTCTGAGCAAATGACTAACCTCCTTTGGGACATCTTCTGCCCTCTGCCAGGCTGGAGGTAAAGCCAGACACATGTGGAGCCCCTGCCCATATTGTTGGGGTGTCCCTCTCTCTCTGAAGCCTCGGGGATGCTCTGAGATTCCTGAGTGGCTTGGCACTAGCTTCTGCAGCTTCCTCTCACCCAAGCAGCAGCTGCGGAGTTGACGAATTACACTAAACCGTGCCGCTTCCTTGGACGCTTGTTCCAGGACCTGCTGTGATGGTTCCCTGAGAAAGCCACAGGCAGGGTGGCTTGCAAAGGATCTCTAGTGTTCCTTGGCTCAGCACAGCAGCTGCTCTAAGGCAGCGTGGGCCCTGAGTGGCCCACCAGGGAAGCCTATTAAGAGCCTCAGCACTGTGAAAAGCACAGCAGAATAGCACCATTAAATCTGGTGGTGGTGATGTGTGTGTGTGTGTGTGTGTGTCTGTGTATGTGTGCTTAACAATGGGACCTAGCTGAGGAATCCTAGCTCTGCTCAGCTTCGCATAGTCTCCTCTTGTTAGTCCATTGTAGTTTCTTTTCACAAGGCCTTTAGGCTTGAGTGTCTCTGTGCTTCTGGTGTTGTTAAAGATGTAGCGTGA
Organism: Chionomys nivalis; assembly: GCF_950005125.1. Classification (NCBI taxonomy): domain Eukaryota; kingdom Metazoa; phylum Chordata; class Mammalia; order Rodentia; family Cricetidae; genus Chionomys; species Chionomys nivalis. The sequence goes on from NC_080103.1 coordinate 19,514,813, forward strand.
AAGCCAGGTGGTGGTGACACACACCTTTAATCCCAGCAGAGGCAGGTAGGTCACTGAGTTCAAGGCCAGCCTGGTCTACTTGGTGGAGTGAGTTCCAGGACAGCCAAAGATTCACAGAGAAACCCTGTCTTGAAAAACAAAACAAACAAAACCAAAAAGACAGAAACAGCCAGAAGTATACAGCAAGGTCCAGGCAGGAAGCAGATCTGAGGGATGTCTGCAGTCTTGGATGGTAACGGGCATACTTTGGTGAGAAGCTGATGAGAATGGTGCTGACGGCAAGGACAGTGTGGCCAGGGAGACCCTGCTCTGGGTACACTTGCTGTCCCCTTCTGAGCCATTACTCTCCCCAAAGGGAAAGGAATCCTTAGATTCAAGAAGATACACCCCCTTAAGGTCTATAATGATTAATCTCCCTGGTCAGTGTGTCTGGATTTGAATCACCTAGATGTGTCTAGAAAGGTTTAAATGAGGAGGGAAAAATCTACTCCCAATGTGAGGAACACCGCCCCATGGGCTGGGGTACCGGACTGGATAAAAAGGAGACTATGATCTAAGCACCTGCTTCTTTGTTCTCTGCTTCCCTACTCTGGATTCAATGGGGCCAGCCGTCTCCTGCTTCTGCTGTCACGCCTCCATTGCCACTATGGTCTGTACCCTCAAATCTTGAGGCAAAAAGAACCCTTCCTTCCTCAAATTGCTTTTCTCACAGCAATAAGAAAAGAGCACACAGGAGGGCCATGGCTCCCTCTTCTCACGTACTTTGTACACTCAGAACTGGCAGTTCCCTGCTAAGTGGTCCCAAGCCTGCATCTCATGTCCTTATAAGCCTCTTCCCAGCAGTCTTTTAGAGGCTGACTCTGTGAATGGGGTGGGACCGAGCTTGGACATTCAGGTTGGGGTGTCTGCCTGCGTGCGTGCATGCCTGTGTGTGTGTGTGGTCTCTCTAGGGTGAGAGAGTTCAATGTGGGAACAGGTGGGAATGGTCTGCAGGCTAGAAGTCATCTTCCCCCCAGCTCCCCCACTCCCGTGCAGAACTCCAAGGAGCCCAAGAATTCTAAATTTAAACCTTCCAGGCTTATAAAAAGTGTGTTTGTCAAGGTACAAGGGGGGAGTATATTTGTTGTAACAGTCTGTTGGCTTGTTTTATATGTTTTAGCTCTCACGATCTTGGCCCTGGGAGTTGGAGGTAGTCCTGGTACAGATGGAGGGGGAACAGGCTCTGAGACCTCCCAGAAGCAGGCTGGCCCCAGGCCATGGTCTCAAAGCACTCAAGTGAAGTCAGGAGAGTGGAATGGCAGGTCTCCCTGTGCCCTGTGGAAAAGACTCACTTGTCTTCTGGAATGATTTGCTCTGGGTCGAGAACAGTGACGACAAGGATGCTGATGATGAAGATAAAGATGTTGCTGATAAAGACAAGGATGCTGAAGCTGAGGCTAGGGATACTGATGGAACTGGTCAAAGCATCATGATGTATCTTTTGGAAAACAGTGGTCTTGTGAGGATGGGCTAGAACTCTGGTTCTTTGACTTTTGACCCCTTTCTTGCCCATCTTGTGAGAGAGGCAGATTTACTGTCCTCATCTCTTTCACGGTGCTGCTATTGAGATCCCCAGATCTTCTCACCCAGGCAGCCCACTCCACCCCAATGTAGATATATCATGAAGTTATGCAGTAACTTTCAGGAGGAAATATGCCACTGGGAGGAAGTCTGGGCTTTGGGGTCCCATGGCATGATAGACATTGAGCTTGGATGGGGGGCAGTTTTAAGAGCAGTACTGATGGAGACTTTATGTGGGAGGGGAAGTGGAAAGAGTGTTACTTCTGTGATTTCCAAGTAGCTTTGCTGTCATGGAGTAGAAAGGAACATAAAAAGCCCCTTTTTATATTTATCAGAAGCAAAATATTATTTGAAGGCTTCCTGGACCTCTGTCCCCATCTCATCTCTGATATCCAGCCATGCATCCATGCACCCATGCATCCATGCACCCATGCATCCATGCACCCATGCATCCACGCATCCATGTACCCATGCATCCATGCATTTATGCATCCATGAATCCGTGCATCCAGGTTTGTTTTCCTACAATATTAAAAAAAATAACCTAGGGGAGATTATATTTAGGCTGCGTGCCATGTTATCATGTAATTTAATTCACATAAAAACCCCGATGAATATTATCAACAGTCGGTAAATGGGGAAACTGAGGCTTGGAGGTGAACCAACTGGTCTGTGATCAAGTTGGAGCCCACGTCTGTGTTTTGTAGTGTTTTCACTGAGGGAAGATTATTCCTAGATATTTTCAAAATTGGAAAGAGATATCCTGCTAGGACTGTTTGCTTATCTCTTCCCAGCAGTGTTCCCAGGGGTCCTGGTTCCAAGTTCCCGTTCCAGAGGGAGAGCTGGGCATCCGTCATGTTCCTTGCTGCAGTGCCTGCGAATTCTGCCCATCTGCTACCCAGAATGCCTGGCCCCCAGTGCAGTGTCTGCTGTGCCCGCAGTCAGACAGTGCAGGCCAGTTCTGATGAGCGACAGGAGCTCTGAAACAGCTGTTTGACGTTGCCTGCTGGTCGAGAGCCAAGCACCCGGCAAAGTGGTCGAATGAAATGCTGAAAACATCCTTGTTTCAGGGAGGATGTTTTACTTACAGAACATCCAGGTTTTCTTTTCTTTCCTCTCTTCCCCGTGCCCATTTATTTCCCCCTCTCCTGTCTTCCCTCCCTCCCTGCCTCACACCCTCAAACCCTCCTTCCTCCTCTTTTCACCCTCCACATTCTTCTTTTTCTCCTATTAAAAAAAAAAACTTCCTGTCTCTATAGCTATGTCTTTTTTCATCTAAAAGCATCTAAAATATTTTATTTTTATTTTATGTGTATAAATATTTGCCTGCATTTATGCCTTGCACCATGTGTGTGCAGTGCCTACAAAGGCCAGAAAAGGGCATTAGATGCCCTGGAACTGAAGCTGTGGAAGGTTGTGATCTGCCTTGTAGATGCTGGGAATTGAACCCTGGTTCCGTGGAAGAGCAGCCAGTGTTCTTAACTGCTGAGCTGTCTTCCTAAGATCCTTCTTTAATTAAAAAAAAGGTACTAATTTACTTGTATGTGTATGTATGTGTGTGCACATATGTGCCCTGGCCTGCACGAGCAGCCTGTGGGATTCTGTTCTCTCCTTTCACCACGTGGGCCCCAGGGGTCAAACTCAGGCTGGCAGGCTTGCGGGCAGGCCATGGCATTGGCTGTTTCTCTAAAACACGTCTCCTCTTGAAAGACTCCACCTAAGTCTCCCATTCTGCCGTCCAGTTTCCCCATTCCTCATGCCCACGAATATGAACTCATCTCTCTAGTTCTGGGCACACAACTGCACAGATAAATAGTTTTATGAATTTCAATGTGTAGGTTTTTTTTCATACCCCCAAGGTGCTGCTTTCAATTAAACCAAGGTACAGTTGGGAAATTCTAAAACAAAATAATCCCTTCTCTGCCAAACTGTCACTCAATTTAGATCAATAAAAATCTGCCTAAAAGGACAAGGCCTCTGTCGGCACCTGCCTGTCCCCTCTGGGCACCTCTGCAGCCTCTGGAACTAGGAGCTGCAAGATCTAGGAACCGCAGACTTGGCTTTAGACGCTGGGCTTGTGTGGTCCAGCTGAGCAACTGTGACTCACAAGCACACCCGTTAGTCCAGCAAGTCCACAGAGAGCACTGCTCTCCAGGGAGGAGCTCCAGGTTTCAAGGCATACGTAGATGGGAACGGCTCCCGGCGGAGTCATAAATGCATTTTAACCAAGACTAGCATACAAGGTGGACTTTAAACCACGTGGCCACTCTTGGTCTTTGGATTGCTGAGCCCTTCCTCTTGCTTCCTGTTACTCACTGTCTGAAGCAGGTTAGGTCTCCCCAATGGAGGTGCTGTTAGGTTCTCAGAGTGTTTTCTCTCTGTGCTCCAAGGCCTAGGGGACGTCCCATTAGTAACGGTCCTTAACCTCTAGCTCCTGGGTCACGGTCAGGTCTGTTCCCTCCTGCACATTTTCCAGCTGTTTCCTCGGCAGCCCTGTCCAGGTGGCTCTTTATAGTTTGCTGACCTCGGTGTCTCACTCCTTGCTCTGGCTGCGGTCTCTCCTAAGTGAAAAACTGCTTCCGGTTTCTTTTGTGCTTCCAACGGCCTTATTAGCCACGGGCTGGCTCCCCGTTGCTCATTTTAAGCCATGGCTCTGCTGGAGCCACCTGTCCAGCTCCCCATACCTGAGCTGATGCTGGAGCGTCCTGGGGGAACCCATGACCGCTTCTGTGCTGGAAGACAAGGTTCGGTCCAGAGTCAAAGACAGCCTTTTATTCTTTCTTTCCAGAACTGGGTCCACAGGTAGGCCAGAACTGGGTAGAAAAGCTTCTGGTTTTCATCTGTGATTCCTAACATGTGAGGAAAAGGTGAGGGATTCCAGCAAGTGAGCTGCTGGGAAAGGCTGCCTTAGGCATTTACGGGCATTTCCCGGACTTTCCCCACCACACAAGTTACTACATTCTTTAGATAGAGAGAGGCTCATTTCTTTTTCCTTCTGGGACAGAATAAAATTCCCACTTCAATGTGCAGTGTCCAGTAGTTATGTGGGGAAGAGTGTCTTAATTACTTTTCGATTGCTGTGCTAAGATACTTCGAGCAAGACAACTTATAGAAGAAAGCATCTAATTTGGGGCTCCTTGTTCCAGAGGGTTAGAGACCTTGGCTACCATGGCGGGGAGCATGGCAGTAGGTAGACAGACAGTGCTGGAGCAATAGCTGAGAGATCACATCTTAATCCACAAGAATGAGGCAGAGAAAGATAACGGGGAATGGTGTGGACTTTTAAAACCTCAAAGCCCATCCCTAGTGACACTGTTTTTCCAATTATGCCACACCTTCTTACCTCCCCAGAGAGTTCCACCAACTGGGGACCAAGTATTCAAATATATGAGCCATCAGGGTCTTTCTCATTCAAACCACCATGGTCGGGAAGGGACGGTCAAACCCCTAAGAAGTTGAGGCTCTTCGGTGTTCTTTCCCCTAGCCTTCTGTAGTCTAGGCAAATAGAGGCCTTCTAGTCCCACCAGACAATTCTTTTTCATTTCCATTCCAGATGCCATCCCTCCTTCTTCCCTCATGAATTTCCCCATTTGTCTAAGCTCTATCCACACCATCTCCCAAAGCCTCCCCAAAGCATCTTTTAGATCTGAAGAGTGCAGACTGTCTATGTTGGACAGACCTGGAGAAGAGGCCTGCGATGGGCAGGCAATTTCAGCGTCTCTGTTATCTACACTACCATTTATGAGCAACAGCACCAGATCCTGATGGACATGCCTATCTCTTAATCCTGTGGCTTCTTGCCATGTATGATGGGTTACAAGTGTGTCAGGAGGTAGGTGCCATACAGGTCTCTAAACCGAAGCCCTAATGTCCTGGCTACCCTGGCCAAGGCTAGTATTGTGCACAGAGGCTGTAGAGGATGTAGACTTGATTTCCTCAGCAGACACTGCCTTTTTCTGACTTCTTGTTCCTGGAGATTGTTCTGTAGGGAGATGCCAAGGACAGAATGACAACCACCAGAGGGATTGAAGACCTGGTACTTTCTCTTTAGTTTTATTACCTTTCTGATTCCAGCCAAGTATGTGTTGTGATTCCAAACCCCACTCCACAATGATGTGTTAAGTCTGTTCTGGTTTCTACATTGATTCACAAGGAATAAAAATTAAGCTGGTACTAAATTTTATGGACTCTCTCTCTCTTTTTTTAATTCCACCTCTTTGAGCTTTAACTAGATAGTGCCTGTGGGAACTGAAGGCAATTTTAATTAGCATCTTACTACAGTAAAGAGGAACCCAGATCATCACTCTGCAACCTCCATTGCTGCCTTCTCTCACCCTGCCCACTTACCTCCAAGTAGTCGTCTGTGCCTATCCCTCAGGGCTTGCTCAATACTTATTTGCATCACAAAGATTCCTCTGGTACCACAACTGTGGCTTTAGTGGTCCAAGTGCCGCCATGTTTGCTGACGAACAACATTTCCACCTCCGTGCCTGCATTGATTGTCTTGGGAGAGTAATTGATTTCCTGGTCTGTGCCCGGCAGCCCGTTAGGTTCTCCAGGTAAGTACTTGAGGGTCAGGACGACATCTTCAGGTTTTGTTTCCATATTAACCTGGTGTCCTTCCTTAGATGCTCATGGGCTCCCAAGTGTGAACTGAGATAAAAACAAGGGAAAGCACTGGCCAGACAGTCTCAGAAGGAAGCAAGCTGCTGCCTAGAATTACATTTCTCACATTTCAGTGACCCTCCAGTTCACGTGGGCTTTATTGCTGGGATTCCCAGGGACTTGGATATAGAACATGATTTGAGAACAACTTGCTGGGACCAAGACTTGCAAAATCCACTATACAGAGACCAAATCTCACATGACTTATTTTAAAGACAGGGTTCTAGTCTAGGCTGGCCATAAATTCCGAGTAGCTGAGGATGACCTTGAACTTCTGAACCTCCCACCTTCACCTTTTGAGTGATGACATCAGAGGCGTGAGCCACCACACCTAGTTTATGTGGTGGTGTTATCACATGAATACAAGGCAGGAACTTTACCAAGTAAGCTACATCCCCAGCCACCACATGCGTTGCTAACAAGAGTTTATTTCAAAAAAAGAAGGTTTATGCTTTTATCTTTTGTTTTGATCTGTGAGTTTATTTATTTAGTTTTTTTAAGTGTGTGTGTGTGTGTGTGTAGTCAGTTTTCTCTTTCCACCTTTATGTGCATTCTAAGATTGAACCCAGGATGCCAGGCTTTCAAGGCTAGCTCTTTTTCCTGCTGAGCAATCTCTCTGGTCCTAGAACTGGGAATTTCTTAACAAGTTTTAAGGACACACAAATAGATCATCTCTGAGAGTACACACACACCAAAACGATAACTAACAAAAATACTTGTAAATGTCAAATTGAAATCGCCTATTTAATTTGTGCTGCTAGCTTTAATTCATTTATAATTAATCTCTGGTTTATTCTCAGCCCTGGCCTGTTTGCTCTTGACCTTCCTTCCTGTCTGCCTTCTCCCTGTTGTTTCCATAGTTTTGTTCATTAACTGTTGGAGTTTACAGCCTCTTCCCAGATCAGGCCCCTCTCTTGGGTTCTGAGCAGTCCCACCTCCCCAGCAACCTGAGCCTTCATCGTAACTTGTAGGAACATTCTTTCGTTCTGATGTTTTAACTAGGACTTAAGAGGCAGAGCAAATATTTTAAACGATCTCATAATTCTTTGCATTTATTTAAAAACACAATGTATGCATCAAATAAATATATGTATGGTTTATTTTGTCTTTTGGATGGCTGACTCAAAATATCCTCTAGACTTCAGTTGTATGGTTAGAAAGTCATTGGCTGAGGAAAAAAAGAAATCAAAAACCAAACCAAAATACTAGGATTCACATAACTAACCCAATGTGAGTTATAAATGCATTTTCAGGGAGTTTAGACCAATTTCTAAATCTTTTTTTTTTTAAAGATTTTATTATTTATTTTTTAATATATAGTGTCCTGTCTGCATGTATGCCTGCAGGCCAGAAGAGGGCACCAGATTTCATTACAGATGGTTGTGAGCCACCATGTGGTTTTTGGGAATTGAACTCAGGACTTCTGGAAGAACAATCAGTGCTCTTAACCTCTGAGCCATCTCCCCAGTCCCCCAATTTCTAAATCTTAAGAAAGAGATTCCACCCACATCTTCCTATATTAAAATGTAAAGAGAATCATGGTATAATTAACTGAAGTATGTCTAAGGGGACGTCATCAAACAGAAGGTGGGTACTTGGTGTGGGAGGTCCTTTTGTATATGTGTTGCTTTTATGGGTTAATGAATAAAGAAACTGGCTTGACCTGATAGGGCAGAACTTAGCTTGGTGGGGAAAACTAAACTGAATGCTGGGAGGAAGAAGGGCAGAGTCTGAGAGAAGTCATGGAGCCACCACTGGAGATAGACGCTCTGAAACTTTGCTGGTAGGCTATGACCTCATGGTGATACAGGGATTAATAGAAAAGGGTTAAATTAAGATGTAAGAGTTAGCAAATAAGAAGCTAGGGTGAATAGGCCAAGCAGTGATTTAATTAATACAGTTTCTGTGTGATCATTTCAGGGCTAAACTAGCCGGGCAGCCAGGAACTGGGCAGCGGGAACCAACAAGCTGCTCTCTCCTCCAATAGGTACTTCCTTGAGTCAAGTTAAAACTGAGCCCCAGATGAAACCTTTGCTCAATACATTTACCTGCTTCTCCTTTTTTCCCTTTCCCTCATAAGGTCTCATCCCAAACTTGTGATCCTCTTACCCCTCCTCCAAAGTACTGGGATTACAAGTGTGTGCCACTATGCCTAGCTTTTTGTATCTGTTCTGTAGGTACATATTCTCAGAACAGAGAAAAGGCATACTTGAGTGTAACATGTTCCAGGAAAACAAACAAATAAACAAAAACTTGTAACGGACATAACTTTCAAATTTCAAATTCTACAATTGGTTTCTTATCCTGTGCTGATGGATTTTAGTATGTTTATATATTTGTCTTCAATTTCTTGTTCCTCACTAAATTTTGGGGGTTTGGGGAGGGATTTTGTGGTTATTCTAATCAACTGTGGCTTTAGCTTGTAAAAATTAATTTTTAATTTCTCCTCTGAAAATTTCATAAATGTATATAATGTATTTGGATTATATCTACCCCTCAGTCCCTCCCTCCCAACTCCCCCTCACCCCACAACACATCTCCCTTCTAACTTCTTATCTTTTGCCTTTTGAAAAATAACCACTGAGTTCAACCACTAGTGCTATCTGTATTGTGCATGGATGTGTGGCCATCCATCAGGTTATGGGGACCCTTCTTGGCTACCCCCAAAGAAAAATGACAGCCCACCCTGGAAGATAAAACAACTTTCAGTTTCCACACACGTAGGAGAGCCCCTGGTTTGGTCTGGGCAAAGAGCGGCCTCCTTACTGTCTCTTGGGAGGAAGCTGGGCAGGTTCTACCTTCTCCTTAGAAGTGTAAAGTCCCTGAGAGATGAACTTGCCTTCAGATCCTTAAAGCAGGGGTACCATAAGAAGAGCTGCACCCCAGCACGAGAAGTCAGCTTGATGTCTCTCTTCAGTGGAAGCAATAACTACCTCAGAGAGTCTGGGGGCCTGGGATAGGATATCTGACTGATTAGAAGGAAAGCAGCAAAGGGTATATGGCATCTGCCTCACTGCCTTTTTCCTCCCAGCATTCTGTTCTGTCTACTTCGCCTATCTAAGCTGCTGTCCTATCAAAGGCCAAGGCAGTCTCTTTATTTGACCAATGAAAGTAACACATAGACAGAAGACCCACCTACATCACTTCCATGAGTCCCAACTACTCCTCAAACCCAACATTAATTAAGAAGGTTTAACCCAGTCATCTCCAGTTAGATACCCATCTCTGGGGGGCCTTAGCACTTTCTAGGACTTTTACATTGCGCATCAAGTTTCCACACATGGAACTTTGGGTGTGTGTTTAAACCATACTTAGCCATGACTCTGTCCAAGACTATCTAGATTCCAAGAACGGGGTTCCAGATTTCAGGCATTTTGAAAAACATTTTAATTACTGTATGTGAGGGCACAGTAAAGAAAACACCAAAATGGTGGCTCCATGATTAGGGGAAGGGTTTTGTTGTAGATAGGAGAGAGATAACATTCAGGGGCCTGGAATGAGTCTAGACCAGACAGAAAAAGAAGCAGACTGAATATGGCCAGGGATATCTGCAAGAGAAGGGTAATAGTAGAGACAGCAGAGGGGGGCTTGTCATTATATAGAGAACAAATGGGTATCTGGGAGGAGGGGGCCTGTGAACTGTGAAGGGTCAAGATGCTAGTGTGGGCTTTGAGATGTCTAACAAGTACATGTGAGTAGGGATGAAGGAGCCTGGAGGCCAGCATGTGCTTTGATGTATAACCACAGGTATATGCCAATGGAGAGCCCTATGTCCCTTCTGCCAGAGGCAAGGGAAATGACTCCTTTTGGAGATAGGGATCCATTTCACAAGTTCCTGGGGGTGATGCTGGCTTTTATCTAGCTGCCAAAAATTCTTCTGCAGTCCAGGTTGAGCTGTGCTAAGAATGTCATTTCTGGACATGTGTACTACCTGAGACCTGACACTTAAAATTCGTGTGTGTGTGTGTGTGTTTGTGCCCATACCACGGTGACTGTGTGGAGGTTAGAAGACAACTTTCAGAGGACAGTTTCTACCATGTGGGACCCAGGATTCCAACACAGGTTGTGAGGCTTGGTGACAAGCTCTCTCACCCATGGAGCTATCTTGCCAGACCAAACTGTATGCATTTTGACCAGTGTGTTATCTTTGCTGTATTGCACAGTAGAGAAGCTTGGCATTCAGAGGCATGAGAGGCTTAGGGTTAACTGCTCTGGATGGTGCTATAAAATGGGACCTTGGTGGGTCCCATGGCAGGTGACAGAATACACCAGGCAGACAGAACTTGAGTGTGGAGTTTGAGATAAAAGGAATGGGAAGGGGAGAGAGAGAGAGAGAGAGAGAGAGAGAGAGAGAGAGACAGAGAGAGAGAGAGAGACACAGAGAGACACAGAGAGAGACAGAGAGCAGAAGAAGGGAAGACACAGGAAAAGTCCTGCCTGTCCCTTCAGGGGAGCAGTAGGAAAAAGAGACCGTGAGAGGATGGAGCTTGTCTCTTAAGGGGGCCTTTGCGCCTGCGTACAAACTAGTACCCTGGGCAAAGCCTGGGTATATCCTACCAGATGACAGGGCAGGCCAGCACAATGCCTGCATCCTAACACTAACACTAGTCTTCCTTACAGTTGCTGGTCTGGTCTGACAAAGCTTCCCTGCTTGGGATGGGTCCTGAAGACACAGGCTAGAGATCACAGAAGACAGCAACCAGGAGGTGATGTAGGAAGGACCGAAGTGAACAGCCTCTTCATTCATGCTCTTCTTTATGAATTTTAATAAATCAGTTACTCTTTATAGATGTGTGTAACCTAACTTAATTGAGACCAGAGGTCAAAAGCTCCCAAGGATGATGTCAACCTTTCTACCAAGGAAGACTCAAAGACAATAATTGGCTGGAGAAGAGACAAACAATTTAAAGGATGTGTCTGGAAGCTATTTTGTACAGAGAATAGTGGTTTTCATTTCAAATATTGTGTTCAGAATAGGTTGGAGCCAAGGGCCAGTCTGACCTTACCCCAGACTCCCCCTGGTTCTGCCACTGGTGTGGACTGAATGTAGCTGCAAGCCATGTATTTGGTTCCCAGTTTGGTCACATGCATGTGTATGTTGTCTGGTGACAGACGCACCGACATCCTGACTACAGAAGCTGGTTGGGCACTCGGAGCTTCAAGCAGTTTGTGGACGGAAGCGGCCTGATATGAGTCTGAAGCTCTCCCACTGCGGGCCTAACAGGACGAGTGGAGCTTGGGCATCTGAACCCTTGGATGAGACTGTGCTTAGTGATCAAGAGTGGATAAAATTCCATTAGAGGTAAACGTTGTCAGACAGCGGGCTGGGAAGATATATTTTAAGCTGAGAAATTACTTAATAAATTCAGCCCAACACTCTGTGACATTTCCCACAAGACTTTAATGCTGTTTACAAATTCCAGAGAACACCCTGAGTCGTTTCTGGCATGGGCTTATGATTTATTTCAAAGGAAAATGGGACAGAGTGTGTGGGTTTGTGTTTAATGTGAGAAGGGATTTGGAGATGAGAAGTCAACTGGCATGAAAGATTGCAGGGCAAATGCAAAGCAGCAGAGCTTGTGGGTGGCCCTGCAGCGTGTAAGAGGGCACTGAGCATAGAAGGGCCTCGCGCCACCCCAGGGCTAATCAAGCGGTACCGTTCGCACAAGAGCCTGGCTTAGGAGGCCACGCTAGATCCAGGGCTGCAGGAGCACTCTGGAGACTTTCACGTTGAGAACAGGTAGAATTTCCTCCCTCAGGAGGGAGGCTGCTTACCTTTCTTTCTTCACGAGTCAACATTCAGAGAGTATGGACCTCAGTTAGACTGAAGGAAGGAATTCCTTCCCCTGTGAAGGCTTGTCGGCAGCAGGGGTGGCGAGATGGCCCGATGGTTGAAAGTGTTTACAGTGCAAGCCTAGGGACCTAAGTTTGATTCCCCAGGATCCACATCGATGTGGAAATAGAGGAACTTCACAAAGTTGCCCTCCGGCTTCTATATGTGTATGCTCCCTCCTCCTCCTCCTCCTCCTCCTCCTCCTCCTCCTCCTCCTCCTTCCTCCCCCTCTGCCTCCTCCTCCCCCTCCGCCTCCCCCTCCCCCTCCTCCTCCTCCTTCTCTTCCTCTTTCTTCTCCTCCTCCTCTCTCTTGCTCTCGCTCTCTTACTCTCTGTCACATACACACACACACCACACTCACACACATAATAATAATAATTAAGAGCTTGAACTAAGAACACAAGGACAAGTTGGAGATGTGTTCTCTATTTCTGATATTCGGTATTTCCTAAAAAAAAAAAGAGAGACAGATTATGTAGCATTTTGATGTAACCTCCCCGTGAGACAGAGACTACCTTGGGACCAAGGAAGATGGTCCATCCCTAGCAGGCAGCCAGAGTAATCCAGGGTAATGGGGGTTCAGCAATTGGGTGATGACGGAGGCAGCCATGCGATTTGGGACTGGCAGCAGGAGGAACTGTGGAACTCTTTCTCTCTTGCTTCTCCCCCTCCCCTGGAAACCTCTGGTTTATTCATCTTGTTTGCCATGGAGTATGTGGTCTGAATGGGAACCGAGGACAGTGACGTTCCCCATCTTTCTTGGGGAGAAAAATGACATTCCATTTGGTTTTGGAAAATACACAATATTCCCCGTATAAAATATTCAATCAGTGTCATTAATCCTCCTGCCTGGGCTGGCCCTGTCCCACTTAGGCATGAGTGGCAGGGCTTTGGCAATGGTTATAGGCCAAAGAGCTTGGTTTCCTTTGTTGATGATGTAATCAGAGGTTCCATGGTCCTAGGTCAGCTGACCGGTAAGAGTCAGGGTATACGTTGTCCCCAGTACAATGTGAAGGCTTAAATGGAAGGACACCAAATGACCCAGGGCCTCTTACAGTTTAGCTAAGGCTTTATAGGAAAGTGCTGAGTTCGATAAATTAATCCCTATCATGCCACTCCAAGAGTTCTCTTGCATGCAGCAAAGCAGAAAAGAGCCAGCCCTTGTCGCCTGTGCCTGGCTGGACCTAGGGGTCTCTACCCCGATGGTCACCAGGACATAAACTGCTCTTCTCTTCTCTTATACTCTTCTTTCTCACCTCTTCTTCTCTGCCCACTTTCCACTCTGTTCTTATTTATTGTTTCAAAGTATTTCCCCCTCAGCTTTAAGATATTGACAAATAAAGGTTACATCTATTTATAGTGTATAACATGATGTTTTGATATTTGTATAACATGATGTATTGATATCCATTGAAAAGTGATTAAATAAATCTGGTTAACATAGTTATGACCTAACACAAAATGTTATACCAAGTAAAGTAGACAAAGACAAATACCACATATTATCTTATTTATTTATTCTTAAATAATAATAGAATCCCAAAACGTCAGAGTAGAAGGTGTTTTAAGATTATCAACCTCAAATATTTCTTTGGCTATGGGAAAAAATCATGGAAAGAGTCTCTCAGACATCTTCAAATTCCAAAACAGCTTGTTTTCCCCCTCCATCCTTCCCAGAGGGATGGTCATTTGTCTGGAACCTGTGCATGCCACAGAAGAGGGCTCTGGGCCTTGTGACCTGATGCCATGACAGTTCTGAGTTGATGTGATCCCAGATGAGATGAGGCTGTAAGGCAGGGCCAGCTGCAGGTGGCCATTGGCACAAGCTCCCAGGATAATGCTTTCCTGGCACAACTCCACTGTCAGCTAACAGGCTTTCTCCTGCCCATGTGCTCCTGGGTGTTAGCTGCGTGTGCTTGCAGAGCCCTTTGGGCTTTTTATCCTGGGTGTTGCCAGACAACTCCTCTCGGCACCCCGCACAGGTGGGTCTCTGCTCTGGCCCTTCCAGCTCTTGGGACTCTTGTTCTTGTGAAGCATCTATTAGACCTACCTGGGACTTCTCTGACCTCTAGAGCTCCAGACTAACCCAAGGTCCTTAGGACCTCAGAGGAGGACCCTGTTACTGACAGTGTGAGGAGGAGGGGGAGGGACTCTCTCTCTCTCTCTCTCTCTCTCTCTCTCTCTCTCTCTCTCTCTCTCTCTCTCTGTTTTGATACATAGTTTCTCTGCGTAACAGCTCTGGCTATCCTGGAACTTGCTTTGTAGACCAGGCTAGCCTCGAACTCACAGAGATCCACCTACCTCTGTCTCCAGAGTGCTGGAATTACAGGCATACACCACCACTGCCTGGCTGGGAGGGAGTTCTTTTCTGAAGGAAACCCGCTTCCCAGATGAGGGTAGCACCTTGCTCACCAGACCCCTGTGAGTCTGACTTAGATCCTGAGGGAAGCTGTTGATATTCTGCTAGGATATTTTGTTCCCCACTATATCCTGTCTCATCCAAGGGCATGGGGTCTGGGTAGCTGCCTTAGCTTGCAGCTCTGGGCACCAGGACTGCGTCTTCTCTCATGCCAGGCAGGACAGAAACTTCTGATGGTCTTCACAACTAAGTTTACCCAGGCTCCCAGAACTAGGGAGATTGTTGGAGCTTCAGCTAATTCCTTCCTGTCTAGGATGGGGATGCTGGAGACCAGGGAGATGCAAACCCAATCCCCACAGTTTATTAGCAACAGAGCTGGCTTTACTTTCCAGGGCAAAAGCAAAGCAAGAGGCCATCACCAGTATAGTTGCCTAGCAGCTCCAAGAGGCCAGCACAGCAGGCAGCACATCTGTCCTCCCAGCTGTGCAGAATCCTACCTGGTGCTCTGAAACCTGACTTCTTGGTTCTTTTGGGATTTTCATAGCTGACATGGGATTTTGAGGGACCAGGCAGCCACTGGTTAGGGCAACACCAGCACCTTCACGATCTCTCTGGAAGCAACCATATTCTGTATTTCAGGGCCTTGACTACCTCGAGGGTGAGTAGTCCACAGCAGCTAAAAGGACCAGATCCCTTCAGCTGTAAGAAGGAATGACAGCCACATGATATCTGGAACATTTGTGGAGCTGCTGAGCGATGAGGGAGGTGAGGGGTACTTGGGTATGGAGAAAGACCTCTCCTCTAATTGTCCGTGTAGCTTGGTCTTGTTTTGTTGTCTCGGGTCCTTTCTACAGTGCTCAAAGGGAGCATTCTGTTGTCTGATTATAGCCTTTCTAGTAGAAGGGTTGGGCTACCGGCTTCAAGGAAAAGAAACAGTAGGAGCTATTCAGCTCTGACATTGCATGTTCCCCACCTGGGCTCGGGCCTGGGAAAATAGCTGGAATCCGTTGTCAACTCCCGGGCATCATCAGCCTGGGCAATTCGTCTGCCACCAGCTTCTCCAGGAGAAGCCCAAGAAGGGTTAAGCATTTCAACAAGAACAAAACCGAAGCTGAAGAAGCCATGGGAGTCAGGACCGAGTAATCTCCTATCACAGAAAGACAAGGGTCAGAGCCCTCTCTGCCCTGACGTAGTGGGCTGACTTACTTCCCCATAGCTGATGCTGCAGGTACATTCATTAGTGATAAAGGGGCTGGTGCATGTGATCCTGCATACAGACTTAGGGACTGAGGGAGTGAGGACAGCACCCCACCTTCCATGATCAACTCTTCCCTCCTGCAAGCAGCGCTTGTCCTAAGACAGCTTGGGGCTTCCCATGGTGCCCGTTCATAAATGATTCAGGTTCTGCTTTTGGAAAGTGTTAAAGGCCCTGCCTCTTTTCTTTCACTCAGGAGCACAGACAGTGGTCTGATGCTGGAATTTAATGCCCAGTAAAGCTTTCAGGTTTAGGAATAGAAGGGCAGCACTGAAGACAGCACACAATCCCGTACAGCTTGGCCAGGCTGAGGGAAGCGGGGAGAGGAAAGGGCTGCTGGGTACTCAGCTGAGGAACCAGACTGCATTAAGCCCTTTTCAGGGCTTACAGCAGGCTCTTGGATGCAGTCCTGGTCATAGTGAGCTGTTGTAGGAGGAGAGCCGCTTGTTGGTTCCCGGCTGCCTGGCTAGTTTAGACCCAAAATGATCATACAGAAACTGTATTAAATCACTGCTCAAACCATTAGCACTAGCTTCTTATTAGCTAACTCTTATATTACTTTAACCTATTTCTATTAATCTGTATATCGCCATGTGGCTGTGGCTAACTGGGTAAAGTTTCCAGCATCTATCTCCAGCAGCTTCATGGCTTCTCTCTGACTCCGCCTTCTTTCTTCCAGCATTCAGCCTAGCTTTCCCCACCTAGTTCTGTTCTTTCTTGCCATAGGCTCAAAGCAGTTCTTTATTCATTAACCAATAAAAGCAACACACAGACAGAAGGGCCTCCCACACCAGTCAGCTTTTCATCACTATTACAAAATAAATGAGATATTGAATTTATAAAGACAAAAGACTCACTTTGGCCCTTGGGTTTACAAGTTCTAGTCCAGGGTTAGACAAGTCACTACTTTGAGCCCCTGGTGGGATGTGTGGCAGTGAGAGGCATGTGGCAGAGGAAACTGCCCACCCTGTGGCCAGAAAGCAAGAGAGGGAGAGCAAGAGGCTCAGGATCCTCCAATCCTCTTCAAGGGCATGTCTCCAATGACCTAAGGATGTCCCACTGGGTTCTGCCTCCTAGAAGTTCACCCCTTCCCACAGCACTACCAAGGTCTGTGCCATAGGAGTTCTTGGGGAATACTTACGAATTACAGGGAGTTCTCTAAGAGCCTGGACCCTGCTGACCTTCCACTTCTCAGGAAGGAGCTGGTAGTCCCAAATCAAGACCTTTACTTCAATTCTCCTGCCCACAATTTGAAAGGAAGCAGTGCAAGTGTTTAAGGCTCACGTAAACACTCCTCTGCTTGCTAGGAGGTTGGCACGCCTTTTCTGGTCCTGTTAGCTAGTCACGGTATCTCTTGTCAGTGTTCCAGTAGGCCGCAGTTACTCTTTGGGGTCTAACCCAGGCTCTGCTATTTACAGAAACATTTTCTACATGCCCTTGCCCTTCCGCAGCCCCATGGTAGTGCATGTCTGTAATCAGTGATGATGGGGGTACAATACTAATGGTGGCAGCTGGCATTCGTGACATGCACACACACTGCCAGGTTCTCTTCAAGCTCCTCTTTCTATTAACTCAGTCTATCCCTAAATTCCTTTTCCAGCAGATAAAGATTATCAAGATTATCCCTATCTTGATGGTACAGAAGTACTTTCTTTATGACCGCTCCCCCAAGGCCTTTGGTTTTGTGTGTGTGTGTGTGTGTGTTAGTGCTTTTCCCCACTGTGCCCTTGGAAGGAAAGGGATACAGGCTTATTACACAGTAACAGTTGTTGTTCAGAGGCTCTCCTAGTCACGGCCTGACAAGTCCTCACTGTCAGAACCCCAGTGAGAATGAGTATTTCACCCATTTTCTAAATGTAGTTCAGCTAGAAGTGCTTCATTTGCACATACAATATGCGTGTCTTGAGGCTTCTGCACTCTTGTGGTTAAATGCATGTTCTTACCCTGTCCCTTTACCCAGGGCATGGCTTTGGGCTTGGCCCCTCTGCCCTCCAGTTGCATTATCTGGAAAATGGTAAGTAGACGTGTCCACCTCTGAAGTTGTGGTTAGCACCAAATGAGAAAAAAGCACGGAAAGAGCATTGAACAAGATCCCTGGCACACACTAAGCACTCAGTAAAGGATGGTTGGCATTACCATGGTTTAATGGGATGCAACACTACAAATGTTTAATGAGCGCCTATGACGTGATTCAGGCCAAGGTTTCACATCGAGTATTTGCTTCCTCTGTTTAGATTTCCCTTCTTTGCTTACCAAAGTGCCCCGAGAAGCACTAAGCCCACAGAAGCTGATCGATCAATGCTTCGTGATCGATGGCAGTCATTACGAATGTTTCCACCTGCCTGTCTTTATCCATCTTTCCCCTCTTGGAAAAACCAGTGGTTGTGTGATGATCACCCAAAACCCAGTATTGAGAGCCAGGTGACCCAAAGGTTAAGTTCCTCCCAGCTTTGGGTCTCCAGGACTTGGCTTAGATGCTCTCTCGGTCCATTGTACATTTCAGTTCTTAGGGAAAGTGAGTGTCAAAGAAGTGGAGACCTTGAAATGCTCCCCAACTCTTTGTACCTGGAGCTAAGTTGCCATAAACTGTTTTCAGCTGAGAACCAGACTCAACGGACATAAACATCCCTTCCTCTGTTATATATGTTAGCCCATCTCTCTATGTTTAACTATGGTTGTGGCTTAAGTGAGCTTGCTCCGCAGTCCCCATTTTCCCTATTGAATTCAGGTCAATGGACAATCCCATAAATATGGACACGTGCATACATGTGAACACCTACACAAAGCCTTCGTTAATACTTGGAGAAAACTCCTACTTCTTACTTGGTCACTGGTACCCCGGCTTCTATTGGGAGGGAAGAGCCTACCAATTTGGAAACTTTCAGAACTCCTTATTCCAGTATTGCTGAGGTTGTTAAATGTGAGCAATACGCTAGGGGGAGGCCAAAGGAACGCCATATACGGCATCTGAGAAAAGGAGACACACAGTCTGGCTCAGATTAGCCTTTGATCAGAAAGGGACACTCTGACATCTTCTTCATGTGGACAGCTGAGGCTTGTCCTTCAGGGATGCTTTCAGAGAGAGAACTATGGCTGAGACCTCCAGGTACAATGCTTGCCTGGGAAGCAGGAGTTAGCGTCACATGACAGAAATTCGAGAGCATGAAGTTGAAATTTTGGGCTCAGTTACGTGACCATCGAGCTTCTCCTTTAGCCTAGCTGAAAGTTACTAATTTTACTTCTTTCTGGAGTTCTTACAGAGAAAAAGATCTGCTCTTACTCTGTGAATTTGTTGCTGGAAGCCCTTGGTTAGGTAGGAAGTGGGTGTGTTTACTGGGGACTTGTGTCTTCTGGCTGTAAAGTAAGAGAAATGAGCCCCTGCCAAGTGTGTGTGCATTACAGGCAAGGTTTTAATGGGGCTTTGGCTCCTGGGAGACGCGAGCAGCAACTGGCCAAAGAGGAGGCCAGGCTGCTCTTAACCAAAGCACTTATCGATTGCAGGGTTGGGCTAATGGAAGTCAGAATCTTGCCTGAAGGACTTCAAGTGCTTAGCAGTGCAGGGTGGGTGGAAGCTGACAGACTTCAGGTGTTGGGGAACAAGCTGGGACGCAGGAGTCTATTCTGCCTTCTCTCCTCTTTCGGTGGCTCCTGTCTCAGGGGGTACCTGGTCAGGGGCAAGAGAGGGACACGCGGGAAGGAAAGTGGCCGCGGCAGTAGGGATGTAGGGGTGGAGGAGGCAGGAAGGAGTTTCTTTCTCTTCTGCCTGAATGAAGGAGCAGCCCAGGGTAGCTGGTCACCCTGTCTCCCAGTCTGAATTTGGACTTGATTTGAAGACTTTAACCTAAGGAGTAGATTGAAAGAGGATGCCCTGAGAGTTGCTCAGACTCACCAAAATATGGCAATAAGTTGGCAGGGCTGAGATTGCCTTGGAAATGGGTATGAAGAAGCTCTCTCTCAGGTGTTCAAGGAAGGGGCTGAACTACATCTCTTAGCAAGTGATCCTACAACAGGGATCCTGGGCAGGGGAAAATGGGAGGGATGCTAGCCAGGGCTGACCAGCTGTAAACTGGCAAAGGAGTCTGTGTTAGAACATTGGAACAGCAGACCCAGGGGTATCTTAACCAGCCCAGCACCCACCTCCCCTGGGAAACTTTAGAAGCCCTCAGCCTTCTCCCACCTTATATCATCCCACCTTTCGCAGGTCTTAAATTATATTGATGACAGTTACTTATTGGCACTTCCTTTTCCTATCTAGAATGACTGAGAGCCTTGAGGGACTGTCCCCTGTGTTCTGTCCCTCTGTCTGGCAGATAACAAGAGGACAGTAAGAACAGGTTAGTCAGCAGGCTGAATGTACTCAGAACCAAGCAGGCCACCTTCCCATCTCTTCTAAGTGGCGTGACCATTGGCTTCGGACCCTGCAAATGAAGACTGCTTACTTTGTGCATTTCCCAGTTCTTGGTCCACCTTCTCTCCTCTCCCCTCAGTCATGAGAACAGAGGCTTCACATCTGTTCCTTGTGGTGCTGGACCTAATTTGGCTCAGCAGACCTCCAAGTAACTATTTCAGAAGCCAGAGGGCGCTGCCCCCTCCTCTAAGACGCCTGGCTAAGAGTTGGTTGGGGGAGGTGTGGTGGCCTTACCAACAACCCCCTCACCCTAGCGCCAGCTCAGACAGAACAAGAGCTGTTTCACTACAAATTTAAATTTATCTCTGCACCCTGCCAGGATGGGAGCCTCTTCCTTGGGGGTGAATTATTTAATCACTTGTCTTCCCCTTGAATCAATGCAGCTAATGAACTTTTTTTTTCTTTTTTTGCCACTTCCTCTTTCCCTCTGCTACTAGCCTCTTATTATTCAGATCCTTCTAGCCTGAGCCCCGAATCACCAGGGACTTTACCTAGGGAAGGCTGGCTGCTTCCCCCCCCACCCCGGGCACCGTCTACTCTGGAACAACACCTGCATAGGCAGCTGGGCATGGTGGTCTCTCTGGTCAGTGCCACACAAAGGCAAGGCCCTTGAGCTGCCCCTGAGAGGAAAACTTCAGAGCAAGGAGGTGGGGGCTACAGGAAGACGGGAGCCGTGGAGTCATTTGTCACGGCTAAATGGAAATTTATTGCTATAATCCCAGGGCTATAGAAAGGCTCCAGCTAGGTTGGCAATAGGAACAGAACTCCAGAAATTTCTGGGGGGGGAAAAAAAACCCAGAAACCAAGTGTCTCTAAATCAATCTAATGGCTGATGGTTTTGGTGACATCAGGGGTGTTGACATCTCTGGGATGTGGGTAGCCTGAGGTTAGGGGCATGAAGAGCTGGCTCATTTCCCAGACAGTCTTGTAGGTGTCAGTAACTCCGCTACCACCATCGTCCCCAAGTCTACTGATCCTTCAGGAGAGCCCAACCTTAAGCCTGTGATGAGACTAGGAGGGAGGAAGTGAAGACCCCTAAATCAGCCAGGCCTGTCATGAGTCTCCTTGGTCCTATGAGCAGTTGTGTCCTGGCTGGAGGCCAGTGTTAATCCCCAAGGTACAAGGAGAAAGACCACAGACTCAAATCATTTGGGCCAAATTAATTAAAGCAAGTTTTTTTTTTATTTGCATACTTGGGTTGCCTTCCTCTAAGGTGGGGTTTGAGAGGTCAGCGTTGGATATGAGGAAGACAAGGTTGTTTTATAGTTCAGGGGCAAGGGGTTCCCAAAAGGGGGTTTTGGCAGGAAAAGTAGTCGGGGTTACAGGAACAAAGCATAAACATAACAAGTTAGTCATAACCACCTCCTGAAGCGAAGGCACAAAGACATGATCGCAAGTTGGGCATCACAAAGTTGCCATGACAACCTTTTTGAAGCAAAGGTAGGGTTGTAAGATGGTTATAACGTTTTGAAACAAAGACATGGTTCCCGTTTCCAGGAGCAGGCTGTGCAGAACCATTTGTAGTTAAGCTTACAGGTGGGCCATAGTCCGATTCTTGAGCCTAATTTGTCTTTACTATAAGATGACTTTTAAGCCTAAGATGGAGGCAGGCTAGTTCAACACCAGAAATGTCGAAAAATGTTCTGACTAGAGAGACATTGGTTTGTGTCCTTGGTTTTAAATCTTTCTCCTTTTGCACAGAAAATGAACAAGCAGAGCCACCTAGAAGATATGTGTGGTGAGATATTTCACTGATCTTTGGACATGTGTGCTGAAGCCTGTCTAGTCACCAGGATGCAGAGGTAAGAGACACCTCACAGGGCTCTGTGGCCTGACCAGCTGGACTGATCAGACCACCACCCCATATCTCAGCCAAATCCTTTCAAAGTCCAGTTGACTTCCTTAGCAAAAAGCCCATTTAACCCCTAGATAAAAGTCTCTTGGCAGCAACTCTGCCTCCGGCCCCCTCCCATCATAACCAGAGTCTAAACTTTGCTAGTGACCCTCTTGTGAACCTTCTGCTGTGTGGAGGCTCTGTTTGCGTTCTCTTTCTAATAAAACTTTCTGACTTCACCCATCATTGTCCTTGAAATTCCTTCTTGGAATTTGTGAGACAGAGGACCCGGAGCCCCTGATTAGCTGTGGTGAGCGTGAATGTCTGGCACCTTTGCCCTTGAGTTAAGCTTGCTTGAGATGAGAACATTTCACATCATATCCACAGACCTCCAACTGTCCTAGTTTTACCTGGATGTGGTGACTGAGTACCGAGCTCTTCCCTACCTACCACAGAGGAGAGAAGTGTGCCTGTCTCTCAGGTGGCTTGTAACCTAATGGAGGAAGAAAATTAAGACCAGGGTTCAAGTGGGGACACAAGTGTCTTGCTATTTGCATGAGCAGGTGTGTGGAGAGAGGGCCTCTGATGACTGGGGCAATCAATCTCTCATTCCTTGAATTTGCTTCTCAGTTTATGAAAAATTTTTGGATAGAAATTTTCTTTTTCTGATATTTTGATGCCTCTGTCACTATTTCTGTTAAGTTTCCATTTTGCTGACAGGACCACAGGCTGAGAGAATTTCAGCAATAACTGAACACTGGCTCTGACTTTGGGTTCCTTACCCTTTTCTTGCAATATGCCAAGGACTGAAGAAAGAGGAAATGAGACTCCAGGTGAGTAGGGTTTAGAATGGTGGGAAGCACATTTCAGGGTGGAGAAATAGCAGCAGCAGCAGCAGCAGCAGCAACAGCAGCAGCAGCAGCAGCAGCACTCCTGCTTGGCACAGTAGAGGCTAAAAAGTGTTGGATGAAAGAGTAAACACACCAAGGAAGTCAAGAATGCCCCTTGTGCTATGCCAGTGGGATTCCAACTAATGTACAGGGGGCTTGTCCTACAGAGGAGGGTGTGACTAGATTAGGGGTCCTGCAGGTGCAGGCAGAGGAGTTTGGGTTGGGTGGAGACACGGGTTGGGGCGGGGCATGGAGTCTTCTCTGGAGGAATGGCAATTGTGTCTAGCCTTGTCTGTGCTATGCCCATCGGATGGTGTTCTCAGGGACATAGAGGTAATGCAGAAAGAAAAGAATGCTGCCAGATGAAGAGAGCTTTGAGTTTCCAGAGCCCACGGAAGGACGAGTCTAACAACCTCTCTAATTGCTTCCTCCTTTTCTTCTTTCTTCTCTTATTCTTAATATGAGATAGGTGTCGCATGATATTTGATCACAATGTGAACCCTGAGGCTGCTTAATTTACTGGAAAAACCTGTTCCTAGTTGTGGTGTGGCTCAGTCCTAGGCCACACCTTCAATTCAAGAGCTTTGGGCTTCAATATTTTTAACAGGATTAAATAAAGACAACCATAGGCCAAGAGGCTGAACAAGAAGCCAGTTGACAGAAAGTGAGCATAAGATTATTAATAAAAGAAACTATTGAGAGTAAGAGGGAGTCAGGAGGATGGATAGAGAGACAAACAGGAAGTAGGGGGACGGACATTGAGTTGAAGAATTCTTGTTTGAGACAGTAGGAAAGATGAGAGGCTTCAGGGTCAACTGCTAAGGGAAAGGCAAGCCAGGTGCTTCCTCTGCCTCTCTGATCTCGCAGGCTTTCACCTCCAGCATCTGGCTCCGAGTCTCTACTGGTAAGATTGAACGATTGAGATTTTGTTAAAAATAACAGACAGGGTCTTGTTTTATAGCACAGACCGATGGCCTGGAACTTGCTCCCCAGCCTAGGTTGGCTAAGAACTCTTGTTCTTTCTGCTTCCGCCTCTCAGCTGCTGGAATCACAGGTGCATGCCACTGGACTGTCAAATGAGGACTTCCCTCATTTCTTCAGAGCTCAGTGGAACTATCACCACTCCGATGCTCTAACTCAGCCAAGTGTCCCTCCAGTCCTACCTTTTCATAGCTCCCTTTGCTTCTCCCATGTGGCACTTGTCATAGTCGTAATTGGTTAGTTGATTAATACCCGACTTGGCTGTGAGTCCCCAAGTTCCGTAGATCAGCTATTGCTCTATGGCATTCAGGGTTGACTCTCCAGCAAGGAGCATGAAGTTGGGGCCAGTTACCAGGAAGGGTGTACCTAATGACTGAACGCACCTTGAAATGGGTATGGTGATATTAATTCACATGGAAGGTGGGAGGATGTAAGGCCATCTCATAAGATTGTTGCAAAGCTAAAGATTAATGGCGCAATCACTGTTGCTCGGGCAGAAATAAAGACCATGGAGGGCAGTGACTCTCAAGCTAATCCTGCGACCCTTTAACAAAGTTCCTCATGCTGTGGTGACCCTCAGGCATAAAATTATTTTCATTGCTACTTTATAACTGTAACTGTGCTACTGTTATGAGTCATAAGGAAAATGTTTTTGGAAAAGGAGGTTTGCCAAAGGGGTTGCGACCCACAGGTCGAGAACCACTGATTTAGCATGTCTACTAGAGGCAAGGACAAGTTTGTTGTCAGTCACCCAGAGTGGCAGGAGGTAGGGGAAGGGTGGAGAGTGACTGAGTGTTTGGAAGAACGACACAGCAGTGTGCCTACTGTCCATATGGAGACTGGAGGAGACCAAGAATGGCAGCACCCTCAGGAATTGTTGAGGCCTGCAGGACAGGCCTCTCTTCTCACGAGGCTTCTCACGAGGCTTCCCACCCTCCTTTGCAGCCTGGCTTTACTGCCCTTTTCTTGGACCCTCTCCGGTTCCCTGCCTTGGGATTCCTTGTATCCTCTTTACCTGGCTTAGCCCTTGGTGTTCCCTACTTGTGATCCCAGCGGGCCGCTCACTCTGATCTCTCCTTTCTTCCGTCTTCTCTCCTTCACCCTCAGGTCTTTCTAGCCTTTTCTCTTTCCATCACTACTTGGTGTGTTGCCCTTCAGGGTTTTCTCATCTCTCCTTCTTTTCCTATTAGTCATCTGCCCATTCAGTTTTGCATGCTGGGTATTTTTTTTTTTTTTTTGAGATCTGCCAGATGGATCGATACCAATACTGACAAATTCTTTTGACTTTTCTTCTCTTAGCCCTTCCACCTCTGCCAGCTGCTTCAATGTCCCCTCAATTCTCCATCCTTTCTAAGTTCCTAGATTAAACATATACATTCTGATTGTTGAAACTGGCCTAGGTACCAGACTACTCTTTCATTCTCTTTTGTGTTCTTTTCTTTGCATTTTCTTGGACAAATTGAGCAAGCCTGGAGTTACCCCTTAGCTGGGACCATTCTCTCCGCCCTGACCTAGCATACCCTCAGCTTATCTGTCAGGTTTTCTCTGGCTTCCCTCCCTCTCTTCTTACCTGACAACTAGGGAAGCTGCTCATTGTCTCTTCCTGTTTTAATCTAATGCCCCGTGCATTTGTCTTCATGTCAGCGTGCCTGTCTAGAAAATTGTCAGGGGACTTGGACGTGGCTGGTGTCACT
Source organism: Chionomys nivalis (assembly GCF_950005125.1). Taxonomy (NCBI): domain Eukaryota; kingdom Metazoa; phylum Chordata; class Mammalia; order Rodentia; family Cricetidae; genus Chionomys; species Chionomys nivalis. The sequence continues at coordinate 19,540,292 of NC_080103.1, forward strand.
CCCTTTCAGTCTAACTAAGTGTTGTCATGGGAAACCAGTCTCTTCATAAATACTTTTTGATGCTAATGTGCATGATGTTGCTGATGAAGAGATGACGATAAGTGAGATAAATCATGACAGTTTCTGGACCGAGTGAAATAGGTATTCAATAACCATTAGTAGTCTCTTAATCTGGATGGCAATGCTAATTGCTTTCCAAGACTCTCTTTTTGATTGCCAATAATGGGAACCGACTCAAAGGGACTTCTGGAGGAAGGAAGCCCAGTGGGGTGGAGCCTAGTGCACACTCAAGGGCAGAAGATGAACTTGGGCTTCTTTAGAGTCAGGAGCAAGGAAGTGCGATGCTATCAAGCATTGGGATAGCTGCTGTCCTTGTGTGGTTTCATCTCGTCCCCCTTTATTCTTCTCTTTTCTATGTACTTGGTTGAATTGGGATAGAAATGGAAATGGGGCAGAGGGCACCTTCCCTCATCCATCCTAAGAATCACAGTTGACAGTCTTGTAACAAAAGGCAATCAGAGACCAGCAGAATGTCTTAGTATTTTGTGATGTAAGAGGCTTCAGAAGCAAGGTAATGAAGACCCAGCAGAAACTGTTTATGCTTAGGGTCAATGAAGAAAGGACGGCTGTGGTAAATGACATCAGACAAAAGGGTGTGCCATGATGTCACCGGCAGAATGGGATGAAGCAAGGCCTGGCTGTGGCAGATTCCTTTCAGCCTCGCTGCAGTCTTCCTTCTTCCCAGGCCTCTGGATCACGGGAGAAAGGAAGAGTGACCTTCTAGGTTTTATCACTAATTTGGGAGAAAGAGGGTTCTAACCTCCATGATGTAACTTGGTGATGTGGGATTCCCCTCTGTACGTTGTTAATATGTTTTATTGCCATTGATTAATAAAGAAGCTGCTTGGACCTATGGCAGCACAGAATAGAGCAAGGCCAGGAATTCCAAGCAGACAGAGGAGGAAAAAAGGTGGAGTTAGAGAGATACCATACAGCTGCCGAGGAAGACAGATGCTGGAGAACCTTACGGGTAAACCACAAATCTCGTGGTGATACATAGATTAGTAGAAATGGGTTAATTCAAGATGTAAGAGTTAGCTAGAAATATGCATGAGCTAGTTGACCAAGCAATATTGTAATTAATATAGTTTCCGTGTGATTATTTTGGGTCTGAGTGGCCGGGAAACGAATAAGTGGCCTTTGCCTACATGTTGGGGAGAGGGATGCTATTTCTCTGACACACTTTTATACACAAAGAGCGGATGTTGACAAAAGCATTGCAGAGCCTCACAGAGACTTTGTTTCTCAGGCTCCTTCAGAAGCCTTCCAGGCCTTCTCCATAGGGCTGTACTTTTGGGTGCCATTCCATGGGCCCCAACAGCAAAGCGTGGCCACCTTACCCTGGTGTCAGTCATCAGCTCTCTGAGCTCCAGGGGTACCATGCTTCCAGGTCTTTATGTCTAAACATAAGAGAGAAGGACATGACCAACCCAGATGGTGCTCAACATCCCACTTTGGTCTATCAGCCACGGATGGAACACTGTCACAGGAATGCTTCCTCTCATGACAGAAGTGATCCTTACAAGTGTGATATGTGTTCTGGGCAGGAGGACAGGCAGAGACAACCAAAATTGTCTCCCATAGTAAGTGCAGGGGAAAAGCAATGTTTGGGAGACTGGATGCCGCTTGAACTCTTGTCTTCCGATGATCTTGGCCTTGAGCATCTCAGCTGAGAATCATTCCAGGAAGCAGGGCCACAAAGTTGCTGAGCTCAACTTGTCCAAGGTGTGGAGACAGCATCAGGGCACACCTAGGTCCTTCCCTTTCACAGGACCTGTTGGATCCAGGCACTTTCTGGGCTTTCTAGACAAGCCTGAGTGGCAGCCTCTTCTTAGAAGCTGATTACAAAGGCAAAAGCTCTTCAGCTCCTGGCAAAGATAGAGAAGAATCCTCCCACACTGGATGGGTTTGCCCTTCTGCAAGTGATTACTTTGGCTCAGATAAGAAGTCTAAGTTCCTAGTGAACCAGCAGATTGCTTATAATCTCTTCTCTCAGATTTGAGCTCAAACAACCTTAGTCAAACTCCTCATCACACCCCACCCCTAGCAAAATCTACTTTCTGACCTCTTCTGCAAAGAAACAGATGCTTAGGGTTACTGGGAGGATGGCAGGGCTCTGGAAGCTCTGACTGCTGGAATAAACAGCACCCACTTAGAAATGGAAAATTCTGGTTAGGAACTCATGGCTATACAGAGGGGAGGGCTCATGAGGCCCCACTTCTAGCTAAGGGGCTATTGATTGTTGGTGACTTCTGGGGGAGGGAGAGTCAGTCTTCTTTCATGGTGTGGCTCCTGGTAAGTCAACCACACCTCTAGCCCCACACTCTTGAGTACAGGAGTAGCACAAACTGTGTTTGGATCATTAAAACAAAGAAAAAAGGCGTGGAATTGAGAGGGGTGTGGGAAATGGTGGGTGGCTCTGAGAAGAGTTGGGGAGGAGTAGGGGGTGAATATGGTAAAAATGTACTGTATATATGTATGTATGAAATTGTCAAATACTTAATAAAAGTAGGTTTACAAAAAAGAACTCAGAGTAGGCAGCCCTGGCTTATTCATCCTGGTAGATTTACTTATAGTTAAGAAAGTTTTTCTTTTCTTTTTGTTAAAGCTCAGGGATCATATTATCTGAGTTTGAGAGAAGAACAACAGGAAGGCAAGCTGTAAATCTTGGCAGTTGCCAGAAGGAGGGAGGTGAAGAAGAGGAGAGGTCATGTCTTTAAAGTTAGACATGGAAGTCAGAAAGCAGTAACATGGGGGCTAGGTATGGGGTCTTCAGCAAACAGCAAGGAAGCCCAGAGGGTCAGAGAGCACACTTAGGCGCACAGCGAGGAAGCCCAGAGGGTCAGAGAGCACACTTAGGCGCACAGCGAGGAAGCCCAGAGGGTCAGAGAGCACACTTAGGCTCATGCTGTGTTGGAAAAAGTGAAAGAAAGAGGGAAAGGGAAGATGATGTTTTTGAGTTAGAGTTCAGAAAAATGGGCGAGACTTTGTAAGCAGTTGCCACTGACAAACAATTATATTTAAAACTCTTGTATTTAAAAGAGTCATGGGGAAACCAAGGCCTTTGCAGAACTCTGTATCTATTTACCCTGGATGTCCTGTCTTTGTCTTCTATCTGGAGGGAGTGGCATCCTCTTTTCCATGTCTTGGGTCTCAAATGCTGAGTCCTTTCATTTATTAGTTGTGTTCTGGGTCAAATTCTTTTTAAGAAAAATATTTCATGATTTTTTTTTTTAAAAAATGCTTATGGGTGTTTTGCCTGCCTGCATGTCTGTGTACCATGTGTATGCCTGGTGCCCAGTGAGGACAGAAGAGGGTGCTAGATCCCTCGAGACTAGAGTTGTAGACCATTGCGAGTTGCCATGTGATGCTGGGAATCAAACCCAGGCCTTCTGGACAAGCAGCCACTGTTCATAACCACAGAATCATCTCTCCAGTCCCCTGGGTCAAATTATTAACTTCTTTCAGCTTCAGGGTTTCCCTAAGTAAAACAATGACTAATTAAATACTAACGCCATTGGGTTATTCTGAAGCTAAAACAGGGTCCGTGTGAGTCCTCTGCCTGCCTGCATTAGGACCCTCTGAACTGAAGCTCTTACCACTGCTTCCTAAAGTGACCAGCATCTTTCAGAGGTGACTTTTAAAATCACAGGCACAGAACTGGAACAAAGCTATGTCCCCGTGAAGACTGTCCTATGAGTATATCTAGTGTGGGCTTCGCAGAATGCTAGATCCTCCAGAAACTGTCACTTAGTGGGAAGCTCCTGGGATTCGGGGCATACTTGCAGGGTGAGAAGTGATCAGGCTATCAAGAAGGGGAGGCCAGCTTGGTTTCCCAATATATCGATTTCTATTAAAAGATAATCACGTTGCAGCTGCGTATCCATCATGGACTGGCCTTTCTCTGCTTGATGGCCCTGTTACTCTAGGACTCAGGAGGCTGGTGCCCTTCTGCCCATCCTCAGCCCCCTAGAGAAGTGATCTGACCCTGTCCTGATATTTTCTTGGGGTTGGCATGTCTTCTCTCATTTTCACTTGTCCTTTCCTATTTTTCAGCTGTCCAAGAGTTCTTTTTAAGTCTCCTGACTTTCCTGAAGTTATTGGGTGTTAAGAAATGTGCCACATTCTTTGGTAAGAGAATTGTTTTCCATCCATCTGTCCATCCATCTCTCCATCCATCCATCCGTCCATCCACCCATCCATCCATTCCTCCAACCATTATCATCATCCATCCATCCATCCATCCATCCATCCATCCATCCATCCATTCATTTAGGTATCTTTTATGAACACTTACACAGCACCAGGGTCTGTGTTGAAGACCAGGAATCCAGATCTTCTTGAGACGCTTCATCTTCCCTGAAGGTCTAACAACAAACTCTCCTCTGCAGGTGTCAAAGGAGGGCACTCACTCTTAGTGTTCATTTTTTGGCTCCTAATCCCGCTGGTTGATTCTTTAATTGAATACTTTGCATACGGTAAGTTTTCTTGATATCCTCACTGCCTGCCTGGCTTTTCCAGCCAGGGATAATATCCCTTTGTGTACTAATCGGCTTTCTGTGATCATCCGCATCCTCCAGATTCTCAAAGGCAACTCAACTTGAAACCTCTTAAGCAAACAGAATCCTGGAATTTGCATAAATGATTAGGTCTGCACTTTCAATTTGGCCAGGGTGCTTCCCAGCTTGCCAGATCCCTCTGACTCCAAGGTGGGGTGCTCATACACGGAAAGAGTGGGGTCTTCGGCAAGAGGTGCAGTCAGTAGAGCCTAGTTGGGTCAGAAGCTTTAGGGCCTATTTCATCTCTACCATCATTGACAGCGTGGCCTTGGGTGAGCTTCTGAACTCTTTCTATCTCTGTTTTAGACCAGTTCTTAGCTAAGTAAGAATTAAGTAGGCTAGCCCATCAGGGACACATTCATAATTGCAGAGCTTGGGGGGTAAATGTAGGAGGATCAGGAATTCAAGGTAACCTTCGACTACCAAGAGAGTTAGAGGCCAGCCAGGGTCACGTGAGACTCTGTCTCAAAAAAACTAAAGTAACAACAGCAACAACAACTAATCCCAGCCTCCAAAACAAGCTAATTCAGGCTAAACACTGTGTCTGAGCCAGAAGAAGTTCTTGGTAAACAACAGCAAAGATAGTAATAGTTATTCTTATTTGAAGATAGAAGGGGATTCTGAGAATTTGTTAGTGGATTCCTGAAAAGATGACTGCTCACATCTGCTGTTGACAGAATAGACATCTCGTTTATTAAGATGGAACGGTGTTAAATTTGTTCTCTGTGTGGTCTCTTAGCTGTCAAGTACTTCTGTGAGGTGGGCATTCTGGTTTTCCATTTCCAGAAAGAAAAATTACTAGAAAGTTAGGTAACTTGGTTTAGGATCACATAGCCAGAGGTAGTGAACAGGATTTGAAATCAGGTCCCCTGACACCCCCACCCCACCCCCTTTAAGTGTCTATTCTAAACAAAGGAAAATTTCTGCTGTAGTAGGTGGAGTTAAGGCATAAACCAGCATGCTCCCCAAGTATTAGACCACTGAGCCATGGTCTCAGTCCTAGGAAGGAAATAAAGAGTAGATCTGTCTCAACTGCCCAAATTGTTTTTGCTCGATTTTATAAAATAAAAACCAAAACTCAGACAAGGCCGAAGTCCAGACAGAGGAGCAAAGAGGCCTGGGTCTGTCTGTGTCTGCCAAGTGGGCATCATTCCTGAGTATCTATCCAGTTGTCTGTGTGACCTTAGGCAGGCGACTCAACTCATTTACACTCCAGTTTCTTTACCTACAAAACAGCAGGGAAGAACAGACAGCCACCTCGCTGCATGTTTGAGCCGCAGGATAAATGGTGATGTATTGAGTGGGCTTCATACACTGGAGCTCTGTAAAAATGGAAGGATTATTACCATCGCCCCGTAAATCTCTCCCCCATCCCCTTCCCTATGCCGCCTCCAGCTTTAAAGCTTCCAGAGCCTGCCAAGTTATAATCCCATATCTCGGCATTGGAAAGGCAGGCCTTTTATTCTTTGTGACCCTTGTGTCTTGTTGCAACTCTCAGTGTGGATCGGCCTCTGCTGGTGTGGCTTGGACCAAGGGCTTGAGTGCACGGGCCCACTGATGCTTTCATGGGTGCCTCCTTGCCACAAAGCTGCTAACAGCATCCTAGGGCAGGGTTCTGATGGAGCCTCGTGGACCACACCCCACACACTCCCATTAACTCCAGCTTCTAGAGAGGCAGCTCCCTCCTTTAGCTCCCCTACCCAAGGCACTCAGACTTGCTATTTCAAGTGGCTTTCTGTTGAAGGCTCAGAAGAAGCAAGCTAAAGACCCTTAAAACCCGCTGTCTTTTAACCCCTTCTCTGCCTGCTTTCTTTCCTTGCTCTTCTTTTACTACAGTTCCGGCCGCTCTGGCTTCCTCTCATGAGCCCACATCCACTCAGCTTGGGGCCTCACTTCAGCTTCCTCTTTGGGCTGTTTCTCTTTGCGAATGAGTCCGATGTCAGGGCTGGGTTTAGATGTTATCTGGCCCAACTGTGTGATTTTTCTTAAATGAAGAAACTGAAACCAGAGGAGAGCGTAGTTCATTCAAGTGTATTCGATTTGTTGCTTCCCTACCCATGTAGGAGGATGCGGGCAGGATGTGCTGGGTTGGGAAATGGGCAGAGGAATAACAGGACACAATATTTTTAAGTTCTTCTCATCTAGAAGGCAGATCTGATTGTTTTAGCTGTCAAGCACGTACCCTCTTCCACAGAGCAAGAAGTGGTTTGAATGTGATCTATTGTGGCAGTAGGGACACTGGTGTGGTACAATTCTGGATTCTGTCAATTATGTTTTAAATAAATGCTGCTTGGTCAGTTGCCAGGCAGGAAGTATAGATGGGACAACCAGACAGGAAGTAGAGACGGGGCAAGGAGAATAGGAAGAAGGAAGCTCTTGCCGCAGTCCTACCCAGACCACGGAAGAAGCAGGATGTGATCTGCCTATAGATAAGAATAATGGGTTAATATATGTTATAAGAGCTAATACGAAGCCTGAGCTAATGGGCCAATCAGTTTATAACCTAATGTATACTCTGTGTGATTTTCTTTGGAACTTACTGGCTGTGGGAACTGGGCAGGATAGAAACCCCAACAAAGCAGGCCCTCATGTTACAGGGCACCATGAAGTGGGAATTCGCTAAGTGCAAGCCAGGTTCCCAAGTGACCAGTAGGAGAAATGTGAAGGCTGGCCATCCTTCTCCCTTTAACTGTGCATTCTCTGCACACTCCAGTCCAGAGATGTGCGGCCTGGGTAAGATAATCTTGGTAGCCTTCTCTGGAACTGCGTGGTGCTGATTCTGTGCCTGTTTCAGCCTCCCAGCTCAAGAGACACTCACCGATGCCTTGCAGTGCTGTGTGGTTCTTCGGCACTCAAGAAATGTTAGATAACTGTTGCCATCAGCTGCAGTAGAAAGGAGTAAGTTGCATGAAATTTCATTTCCCCCTTGCTCCCATGATCAAAAAGACAGAGAAAATGCGATTATCTCCTCTTGTCCACAGACAATCTCATTGCCTCTGCTCCACTGGCTGTGTAGCCACGAGCGCATTTCGGCATCTTTTCGTAACAAATGCAAGACAGGCCCTGGTGGCAGACTGAAGTGAAAGAGAATCAAAACTCTTTCCCTGGTCCTGTGTGGGGAAGCAGAAGAACACTTTCCTTCAGTTTCTTGAAAAGATGCTCCAGTCCCGCTTGACCTCCAATTCTTCAAGCACTGAAGAAGTTAGACGTGCAGGGGTGGGGTAGAGTGGGGGAGAGTAAGTCCCCCACCCCACTCTAGTGTGTTAGTGACACAGGCTGTTGCAAGCGGAGCCAGATCTAGACCGAGCACATGTTAGGATCACGATTTGTCTTCTTTCTAGTTAAGAGCTTTGTGTCCCCAGCCTTGCCTCTTCAGGGCTGTCCCCAGGCATTCAGTGCTATTCCTAACCACGCACGCATATCCCACCAGTGACATAAAAGCCTCGAAGTTAAACGTGTCATCTAGCACACATAACAAGGGTGCACCCTGCTTTTGCTTCCGGTTTCTCTGAACACTCCTTTTTTAATTCTCCAGCCTATCTCTAGATGCACGCATATGGTCTCACCAAGGCTCAGCTATGTACCCAACTCACCCCTACAGTCCTTTCGGCAGGGGGATTTTGGCAAACTCTCTAGCTTCCTGCATCTTCAGGAATATTTTGCCATTCTTTACAGATGGCATCTAGGGTGGTAGGGTCTACCCTTGCTTTCTGTTCATGCTCCAGGTCCTGAACCTTACTGGGTTTGCTCCAGAATTTTGAATTTCACGATGGGTCCTCAGTTCCATTTTTTCTCCTGAGAAAGCCAGGCCGTTTGCAGTTCTTATTGCCCCAGCTTATTTCTTCCTCCCCTGATTTGGCTCTTCTTCCTGCCCACTGGCACTGATCCCCTAAAGGGCCAGGTGGTTTGAGTTTTTGCACCCTCTCTCTCCAAATTGCTCTTCTCTGTCACTAAACCCTCTATTTATTTATTTTTTTTAATGAAAAAAAAATTTCTGCCTCCTCCAAGCCTCCCATTTCCCTCCCCCTCCTCCCCCTCCTCTCCCCCTCCCTCCACTCCTCTCCCCCTCCCTCTCCAGTCCAAAGAGCAGTCAGGGTTCCCTGCCCTGTGGAAAGTCCAAGGTCCACCCCCCATCCTCTGTTTAACCAATCCCGTGGTTCTGGTCACAACTAGAAAACCGAGGGTTGGTTCTCTGCTGCCCCCTGGGGGTGCACATTCTCACAGCTGGCTCATAAACCCCTTCTGAACCCCTATAAACCAAGAGGACATTCCAACATCAGGCACTTCTCCCTCCACCCTCCCTTTCTGTTCTCAACCAACTGTAAGCACACAGATGTGTTCTCCAGCTGCAAAGTCCTCTGTGGTGGCCAGGTGAGGACTGCACGTTTTCTACCCAGCTCAGGATCTGCAGAGAGAAGACTGGCTTCCCCACACTGCCATTCCCTTCACCCGTGGAGAATGGAATCAGTGTAGATTTGCTCCAGCATGGGCTCTGCTAGCACAAACATACATGTGCACATAACACCCACATGCCAAATATTCAATTTCGGTAAACAACCAGACCCTGCTAATTAAAATGTCTCATCCATTTAGACCAATGTAACAATTAATTTAGTCAGGCAGTAATTGTGCGAGTCCAATACTCTTTCTTTTCTTTCCCATCTAGTTGGCTGGTAGACTCATTTCCTGGGTGGAGACCACACCTTCTGATCTTTGAAATCGTTACTCCCTGGGGGCCTCTCACCTCACAGGTCACTGATGAGACAGACTCCTGCCTTCAAGGAATGTGGGTGCATCAGGTTGTTCCTGGCTCAAGCCACGCAGAAATAGCCTGGGTCTGATTTTCATCTGGAATACTGCCTGTCTTTTCCTGATTCTTCCCAGGATGGAAAAGCCTGGAACTGTGAATACTTCCTGTGTTCCCATTCTTACTCCTTTCAGAAACTGTTATATTAGTATAATTTAAATTAGCACGGCTAGGAGGTAGAAGGAAAGGGAGAAGAGGGAGATCAAAGAGACAAAAAATGCACACTAACAACTGAGATGCAGGGCAAGAGGAAGGCTCTCGCCCATGCAGTTTGATGCACAAAGAGGAACATCAGAACCATATTCTGCCATCCCCAGCATACAGACCAAGACCAAAGGGTACTTGTCTACTCCAAACCCTTTGTCTCAAGATGGGGCTCTTCCTTGGAAACACTATCAAATCCGTAAGGCCTTGAGTGTGGTCATTGGAATACCTGTGGTGGACACCATTAGAGAGGCCCGGTTTGAGTAACTGCAGCTGTGGTCTTGGAATTCCTGCACAAACCAGAGTAAACGTTGCAGCTAAACGTAAAGGTGGAAAGGGTAGACTTAGAAAGTCAACCAGGATTTATGGAGGCAGATCCAGGCTTTTTCCGAGGAAGGGCAAAATATGATTAATTAGCAGGACAGTTATTTAAGAGAAAGAAAGAAAGAAGACTGTGAGTGCAGAGCTAGGTATAAAATTGGACACTTCTCACAAACAAACAGATAGATAGCTATAAACCGTACATCTCAAAGTGAACAGACAACGCAGGAACAGAAAAGTAGCAAGGCTAAAGATGAAGTGGGTGACTGACACGCCTCTCGGGCGCTTTCTTCCTACAATTTAGGTTGCGTCCTCTTTGATGTTCCCTCAAATGACAACAGTTTGGCATGTTGTGTCCTCAAGGCAGAATATAAAAGGTAACCCTGTTTCTCTTCCAACACAATTGATCAAGTCTGCTTTGAATTATTGATAAGATCCATAAAGCATGAGACTCCGCTCACCGATACGTTTGTTTTTGGGGACAGGGCTACGGGCTTGTGCTCTGTGACACAGAAGTTCTAGCAAAGGCCAGGAGGAGAAGTCTCGGTTGTGTCCAGGCACCATCCGTACCTCTGCTCCTGCACTGCTGTGTTGTGAAGCCAGGTGGGCTGGCTTGTTGGTAGGAAGGGTAAGACGTCCTCCCAGAGTCACTTCTGCAGGGCGGCGTGGCCCAGCTAATTCCAGTCCCAGCCAGGAACCGTGTGGATATAAAAACCCACAATAAACTCCTTCAATTCAGTTCCCCTTACTCTGTATCCTTAAATGCTCAAGGCGACTCTGCACCCAACCAGTGACAGGAAGACAGAAAGATGCTAGGATAGGTGTAATGATTGTTCTGTGTAGCATTTTCACTAATCCATTACAAGGACACTTGCTTTGACAAGATTTGGTTAAAATGTAGCACCAAAGAATGTTTTGCTGAAACATTTCCAGGGCAGCTCTGGAAACTCGGGAAGGGTTTCGAGGGTGAAGGCCCTTGGTGATTAAGTCTTTGTGGGTTCAGAATTCATCTGCGATCAGTGTTTAGATTATGAATTCACCTGGTGATGGGAATCACACTATCCTAACTCACGCCTTCAGGTGAAAGAGAGGGCCGTGCAGTCATTATGGGTGGATGTTGGAGACAGCAGTTCTGGGTTCAAGTTCTGGTTGGGTAATGTAGGAGTTTTGTGATCTTGGATAAGTTACCAAAATGTCAGCTCTCCCATCTATAAAATGGGCGTACTAATAGTGTCAGTATAATGCACATAAATTGGAAAGCAAGAGATAACACTGACAGTTTTGTTTCCTAGAGAGAGGAAAGGTAACTTTGAGCTTTTGGGGTTGCTTGGTGAGAGTAGAGGGACTGTCATAAATGAGGGAATATTTAGGGTAGACCCCCAAGATCCCATAGGATACAAACTTTAAATGGGATGTACATCACAGCAGAGATGTGACCAGTTTGCTGGGAAGACAGGGTGTCAAAGAGGGAAGTTTTATGAACATTGAGGGTTTTTAAAAAAAAAATGAGGCTGAATTTGGTATATATGTGTGCATTCATGTGTGTGACTGTGCTTGTGTAAATACACAGCATGGGAGCTAGAGAACAGCCTCAAGTGTTGGTCCCTGCCTTCCCCTGCTTCTGCAGGGCTAGCTGGATCACAGATTCTGGGGGTTCTTCTGTCTCTGTCTCTTATCTCCCAAGAGGAGCACTAAGGGCCTGAGTTATGTGTCTGGTTTTAAGTGGGTTCTGTTAGGGTCTCATGCTTTGACCCGGGAATCATCTCCCTAGTCCTGAAAGAGGAGTTTTGAGGCAGGAGAGAGAGGACTGGTGAGGAGAGGGAATACGGAGTCATGAGACCCACGAAAAACTCACTGAAACCATCCAGGCAGGAGATGATGAGCGGCCTCGGCAGTGTCAGCCACACACACACACACACACACACACACACACACACACACACTCACTCACCCTCACCCCGGAATAACAGACATCACATTTGTGGCATGGTTTTACTCTGTATTGCTTTGAATTGTTTATCCTTCTCTCTGCTGGGATTTAACAAGTAGAAGACAGGCCTGGCAGAGCTGTCGCCGGTGCCAGCTTGAAGCTGTGCCCTTTCAGGCATGTACTGGGCCCTTGCATGACAGAATGACACCCCCTCAGCCAGTGGGGGTTACTCTTGGCTCTAGCTGCAGCTGGCTGACTTGTCTTCACATCTGCACAGGCTCTTTCTGGGAGCCATAGGAGCCGCCAACAAGGGCTGGCCTCCAGCAGCCTGATGGGCAGCCCAATTTATTGTATGTTGAAACGACACCAGAACCACAATGCTTCTTGCAAGAGACAATTTGGTTCTTGTAATTGTTAGCCTGGGGGCAGGAAAGACATAGACTAGCCATTCTCTCTCTCTCTCTCTCTCTCTCTCTCTCTCTCTCTCTCTTTCTATAAAGTAAGGATGATAGGAACAGGTTCCCTGAGAAAAAACTCAGACCTGACTCCTGTCCCTTGCCCTGGGGCCTCTCAGTCCACGATCTTTAGCGTGGGGGACTCTTTTGAGCCAGACACAGGCAGAGGTGAAGTAAACACTAGTCCACAGCATCAGCCAGACAGAAAGTGGAGTTTTGTCCAAAGGTTTCTACCTTATTTGGATCAAGTGAGATTCTAGAAGTATCTGCTCATTGATTCAGGGCCAGTTGCAAACCTAATAAATCATTAATGGTGATTTTTTTCCTGTAGTGCCGAGGGCTGAACTCAGCATGCAAGGCCAGTGCTTTTCCACCAAGCTACAGCCCCAGCCTCCGTTAACAGGAGTTCGTAACTGTCCATCCTCAAGATATGGAAAGTGGAGGCGTAGATGACTTCAGATCAGGCAAAAAGAAAGTTAGAGGGACCTATTGCTGAACACAAATTTCATGAGGAAGCCCCTCCTCCGCCCCCTTCCTGGTATTTAGCTTGTTTGTCCAAGCTGCATAGCTTAATACAGATTTTGGCATACCAATTAGTCCTAATTTATTGACTGACTGGTTGTATTCTGAGATGAATAATAATTTGGACCAGGTAATTAATTTCTATTACTTTCCTGTGAGAAGGAGGGGTAAAGATCACTGTGGACGTCTTCATTCATTCATGTGTTTATCTAGCAAATATTTACCGTGTGCTTCCTATGTCTCAGGCATTGCATTATGTGCTGGAGACAGAACGCCCCAAATGCCTCCAGCAGCTATAGCTTTGTTGTAAGTGGTCAGTTCATTGGCACAGGGGAAGAGACAGGTGAGCACATAGCTCATTCCCACAGGAAAAGAACCTGTTGCCAGGGGAACCTGTCCCCAGTGAGGGGTGCAGGAGACAGTGGCTAGTGGCTGTTCATTTGTGATCTGAGGGAAGGGTGGAGTTGGAAGTATGGCTAGTCTACTAGTTGCTTTGCTTTTGCTATGCTAAAATACCAAGATAACTTCCCTAAGAAAGCCTTTAACCTGGCTTAGAATTCCAGAGGGTTGGAGTCTACGATGGTGAGTCAAGGCACAGTGGCAGGAACGGCTGAGAACTCACATCTTGAACCAGAAGTAGGAGGTAGAGGCACTGGGACAGTTCAGAGCCTGCTCCAGTGACACACCTCCTCCAACAAGGCCACACCTCTTAATCCTTCCCAAAGGCTTCTACCAACTGGGGCCCAGGTATTCAAACATGGGAGGCTATGAGGCCATTCCCATTCAAACCACCACAACTAGGGAACCAAAGACAAGGCCAAGAGAGACTACTATTGCAATAGTATGAAGCTGCCCCAAGGGAAAAGGATGTGTTTCACCCAGGCTTGGTTCTATTTATTTATTTATTTATTTATTTATTTATTTATTTATTTAATCATTTAGCTTCTCACAGCTGACTCCAGCCAGCTCAAGGTGGAAGATATTGTCATTAAACAAAAGGGAAAACTGAACGAAGAGAGTGTCTCTAGGCTCTTACTAGGTCACCTTAGATTTTGTCTCCAGGACAATAGATTCCAGTAGCTCCCACTGCCTGTTACTTTCTGTGTGACTGTGTTCAAGTCTGCATCCTAGATTCAAGAAGATGATGATGAACTGAGTCTGGGGCCAAGCACTCTACCCTCGGTCCAAACAGACCAAGGGAGGAAGCAGGTGTGGGGATGGCTAATGAGAAATCCCTGCGAATCCTCTCATCCACTTTCCTCTCACCCTCCTAGGCTTTGTATTTTATTGCTCTGAAGAAGGAATTGAGGACGGGAGGTCCTTCCCTGAAAGATGGTGCAGGGGAGTCAAAAAGCTTTCTTAATGTCTCCACCGAGTTCCCGGGGGGGTCTAATGCAGCCTGGTAGGGCTCACTGGCTTCTTTTCTCCGTGCCCATCATCCCTGTGAATGGGTTGCCTGTGCTCTCCACGCTGCTGGATTTCAGCATAACCTCCAACATGTCTGTGAAACACCAGAGACCCTAGAGGCCTGAGAACTTCCCTGGACTGTGACTGGAAGTGGCTGGAGAGAGGGAAGGAAGGTGGAGGGGCACACTGGTGGAGAAACGTTCCGGACTTCAGGGGTAAAGAGAAATGTGCCACTTGCCCAAGTTTAATTTGGGTTTATCCAAGTGAGTAATTTCTTCTGGCAGCCACGAGAAGCCCCTAACCCCCTGAGACCAAGGCTGATCAGAATTCAAACTGCAGTTCTGACAGCTTCAAATTGGAATCAGGCTCAGCTGTGGGGCCTTTGAGGGTCCTTGCCTTGCCTCTCTCAAGTCTCCAGGCCCAGAACAGAATTCTCAGGGGCCGGCGGCAGCACGGCTCTGCCGAGTTCTCTGATGCCCATCAGGGATAGGTGTATCTTTACCAGCCTCCCTTCCTCATTTTTTCCATCTGGTAATTGACTCGATATGCCTGGACTGGCAAGCGTGAAGGAGTCTAACCCCAGAAGACGCCCCTACTCACTCCCTTTGGGCAGATCCTCTAGTCTTTTCCTTACTCCCGGGATGGGCAGTTAAATGGAGATTCAGTCTTCTCTCCCTCCCTCTCTCTCTCTCTGTCTCCCTCTCTCCTTCCTCCCTCCCTCCCTCTCTCTGTCTCTCCCTCCCTCTTTCCCTCCCTCCCTTCTTCCTTTCCCCTCTGTCTCTCTCTCTTTCTCCCTTCTTCCTTCCTCTCTCTCTCTGTCTCTCCCTCCCTCTCTCCCTCCCTCCCTCCCTTTCCCCTCTCTCCCTCCCTCTTTTCCTGCCTCCCTTCCTCTCTTTTCCCCTCTTTCCTCCCTCCCTCCCTCCCTCCCTCCCTCCCTCCCTCCCTCCCTCCCTCCCTCTTTTTTTCCCTCTCTCCCTCCCTCTTTTCCTCCTTCCCTCTCTTTCCCCCCTCTCTCTCCTCCCTCCCTCCCTTCTTCCTTTTCCCTCTGTCTCTCTCTTTCTTTCTCCCCTTCTCTCTCTCTCTCTCTCTCTCTCTCTCTCTCCTCTCCCTCCCCTCCTCCTCCTCCTCCTCCTCCTCCTCCTCCTCCTCCTCCTCCTCCTCTTCTTCTTCTTCTTCTTCTTCTTCTTCTTCTTCTTCTTCTCTCTCTCTCCCTCCCTTTCTCCTCTTCCTCCTCTTCCCCCTCCTCCTTCCTCTCTCTCTCTCTCTCTCTCTCTCTCTCTCTCTCTCTCTCTCTCTCTCTCTCTCTCCCCCTCTCTCTCCTTCCCCCCAGAGGCCCAGACTCCCAGACGATGAAACTAGAAGGCATCTCAGATACTTGCTACTCTATCCTTTCATTCTATGGGAGAGGCAGGCGCATCAGAGAGGATGAGACTTGTCAAAACCAATCAGTGGTTGGTGACAGACTTGGCTTTGGACCCAAGAGCTTTGGAAGCTCAGCCAAGGAGTCACTCATGCTGTCTCTCACACCCCTACTGCTTTTCCTCCTGTTGTTGCCCTCTCTAAGGCTGTGGTTCTCAACCTTCCTGATGCTGCAAGCCTTTAATACATGTGTAGTTACCCCAACCATAAAATTATTTCGTTACTACGTCATAACTGCAATTTGCTACTGTTATGACTTGTAATGTAAATATATGATATGCAGGAGAGCTGATGGATATGTGACCTCCAAAGGGTCATGACCCACAGGTTAAGAACCTCTGCTTTAAGGTCTGCATTGGTTTCAAATTTGAAGGTAGGGAAAGTTATTGCATCTCCTGTCTCTTCCCTGAAGTGGTTTTCTTTGGGTAAGAATTTCCTGGCCTGAGCGTCAGATTGAGGCTCAGCTGATTCTAAGAAATGGCTGCTTAGACCTGTGTCTCCAGCTTAAGGGTCCAGAGTGGCACTGCAGACAGTGTCCTGTTGGTGCAGGCTCCTGCATCCTATCTGAACAATAGAAGAGATAAAGAAGTACACGGAGGAATCAACCCATTTGTCAGCGTAGAGACTTGCTCAGTGTGTTTGCACACAGTGGTAATAACAGTGCTCCAAGCTCCTGGAGATTCCGGTCCTCCAGTGATAGTGCACCCTGCTGGAGAGCAGACATATTGTGTGCACCTGAGAGCCAACTGCACTTCGGGGGAGAGGCATCTGGACCCATCAGGCTTGCCCCTTCTTTTCCAGAAATACCTGACATGCTCATCTCACTCCAAAGACAGTGATTTTATTTTCTCACAGAAGTGATTTGTTTCCTTCCTTCCTTCCTTCCTTCCTTCCTTCCTTCCTTCCTTCCTTCCTTCCTTCCTTCCTTCCTTCCTTCCTTCCTCCTTTCCTCCCTTCTCTCTTCTCTCTTCTTCCTTCTTCCCTTCCCTTCCCTTCCCTTCCCTTCCCTTCCCTTCCCTTCCCTTCCCTTCCCTTCCCTTCCCTTCCCTTCCCTTCCCTTCCCTTCCCTTCCCTTCCCTTCCCTTCCCTTCCCTTCCCTCCCTCCCTTTCTTTCTTTCTGAAGGTCAGATGAAGTGATCAAAATGGACACCTGCTGGTTCATACAGGAATAACCCGGAGATATGAAAACAATCCTGAGCAGTTTGATTTATTCGGTGTGTATGCTGCTGCTTGGGTGTTGCGGTTCTTTAGGATTTCCAGTTAGTTTGAATGTACAGGAGACTCAAAGTCGCTGCTTGATTTTTTATGTTGTTTATTTTTGTTGCTATTTTTACCCACCCCCTGAGATAGGGTTTCTCAGTGTAGCCACGGTTGTTCTGGAACTCACTCTGTAGCCCAGACTGGCTTCAAACTCACAGAGATCCTCCTGCCTCTGCCTCCCTAGTGCTGAGATTAAAGGAATGCACTACCACTGCCTGGCTATTTCTAACTTTTTATAAAAGATACTTTAATTGTTTATTTTAAAATTTTATCGCATTTATTGCTGTATGTATAACTTTTAAATAAGGATATTGGTGTATAAGTATATATTATGTGTTGAGCATATTCTCCTCCATGGCCCTGCCCCATCTTTCGCTGTCTCGTTTCTCCCCTTCCTTTACTCTCCAAATTAGCTTTGCTTCTAGTTTCACTGTCATCATACATCACATACATATAAATCTATCTATCTATCTGTCTGTCTGTCTGTGTGTGTGTGTGTGTGTGTGTGTGTGTGTGTGTGGATTTTAATAAGAATGTAAGGATATGCTGAGATCAAACAATAATTGTAGAGGCAACAAGGAGGGAGGATGAACATGAAAATAATTGATTTTTCTTTGCAAGGTAATACAATATGTATATATGATCTATGTCTATCTCTCCATCCATCCATCCATCCATCCATCCATCCATCCATCCATCCTCCCCCTCTCTCCATCTCCGAAGACCCAAGCTCTTTCCTGTCCTTTGCTCTGCTCCTCCTAGCTCTGTTTTACTACCTCTGTGGTTGCAACCCAGCTTTATCCTGGATGTAGGCTCCACATGCGGTCAGATGATGGTCAACAGAAGAGGGCATTTTAGAATCTGATTCTTGGAGGAAAGAATCACTGCCCAGAATTCTCAGCAGGACTGTCGTTAGAAAGGAGGAAGAGAAGGGTTGGTGAGCTTACTGATGGTAAATGAATATAGTCTGTCATCCACTTTATTCTGTAGGTTTGTCATTCTCAATTATGGTGACAAAGGTCAGACTTCTGTATGTCAGGTCTGTCAAATAGAAATAAGGGTCTTGCTGATATGCCCATCTCTTTTATTCTGAGACTTTAATGAACTGCCATGCCAAGATGTATATGGATTGACTGTCCACTGTCTGGTCTGCTAGCCAAGCTCCATGTGTCTCTGTCATTCATGGTTTTTCCCAGCTTGCACTATTTTATAATACTCAACATGCTTGAAAATACACATACTGTTTCCATACAGAGCTTCTCTCCAGTACCGTTTGCTGACAGGGACTAGTTACAATGGCTTTTGGTGAAAATGTAGGGACTCTTATCACCGATGTATTTAGTGTTGTCTTGATGGAAGTCCCAAGTTTGGAGTACTCCTGGGAGTTGGGAGATGCAGTTGGGGGTAACTAATCACTCAATGATAATTCTGCTCCAAAACTTCTGTCTCCTTAGGCCTTTGAATTTCCTTCTTCTAAATCATGCTTTGTAATTTCTAGAACCAAAGCTGCATTTTGTACAAGGCACCAATGAGTCCAGGTTTCTGTCAGCTTAACTAGCAAATAATTACAGTGTCTCCTAGTTCTTCAAGTAGTGCATTGAATGCAGAGATATTAGTAAACCTAGCTAGTTCATATATTGCCCAGCTCTCCGTCAGTGTCAGTTACCAGAGGCACACATTTTTGTCCATTAGCTCTTTCTTTCATACCTTAGGTAGGGACATGAGATATACTTACGCCTTACCCCATCCTGTCCCGGGATATGCTGAGATCAAACAATAGTTGTAGACGCAGCATTGAGGGAGGGTGGGCATGAAAAGAATTGATTTCTCTTTGCAAGGTAATGTGATGTCATAATGAATCCTGATTGTCAACTTGATTGGACTGAAAACTACCTAGGGGATTAGTAAAATATACCTTTGGCTGTATCTGTGAGGCCATTTATAGACAGGATCAACTAAGTAAGGACAATACTCTCTAATTGAATGTGGCAGGCACTATCTTGTAAGTGGAGAGAGGGGGAGCTTGATGGAATATGGGAAGAGAAAGGGAAAAGCCAGTAGCATCCGGCGTTCTCTCTTGGCTTCCCGGTCAACATGATGCGAACGCTCCTGTTCTGCTAGTCTTTCCACACCGCCGTGGACCAAAACTTCTGAGCAAACACGTCCTCCTCCCTGAAGTCTTCCTGCTAGGTATTTTGTCATACGATGAAGCGTTTAATACAGGAATTCATACCTTGAGTGGAGCCGGTGTTGTGACTGCCTGGCCATGTCGTATAGAGCCTTTGGTGCTGGTGTACGGAAGGAGTTTGGAAGACTTTGGAGATGCAGACTACAGAACCCTGGAATTCTGTAACACAATTGAGTGGGCATCTTTGATAGGAAAACGGAAGGCCAGAACACAAATGGGAATATAGACAGCAGAGACTGTACTTGTGGGGGTTCAGATGGGAACAAGAACGCTATTGGAGATTAGACTAGATTTTTTTGTTTTGCCAGAATAGTTTGGCAAAGACCTTGTTTACACTTTGTCCTTGTCTCAGGACTTTGTGTGAGGCTGAATTTAATGGTGACAGACTATTAACATGGTAGGGGACATTTCAAGGCAACCCAGCATTTAAGCTATAACACAGTTATTGTGAGATGCTTTTATTCAGATTTACAGTGAGAGCTGGGAGCAAAAATAGAGGGGAAAGGTTTTAAAACTACACAGTGTGGGCGGAAAAGGAACTCTTTTAGAGTTGTGGACACAGATAGAGCATACTTGTTGAGGAAATCAGGGCTGATAGGAAGAAACCAAGTATGCTGTATCTTGACAGTGGGAGAGGAATGTTGAGGGAATCTCAGCTAACAGCCAGACCCCACTCACAATGGCATCAAGAATACAAAAGATTTTGACTCATGTGAAAGGCTTAGCTTTGAGAAGAGAGCACACCAGCACCCTGCTTGCATAGGTCTATCTACAGAAGTGTGTCACCACATTCCACTATCCAGGAACTAAAGCTGCTCCAGCCATTGTCCAGGGGCCCAAGGGCCTGACATCACCCGTGTGCTACTAGTTTTGCGGGCATGCCAGTGTAAAAGTTATGGGGTCACAGAAGTGCCCACCAGGTTTTAGAGAAAAGCCTGGAGGGTCAGCAATGTGTGGCAGGGCTAAGATCCCTTCAGGCAGCCCCTGAAAGGGCTATACATGAAACTGTGTGGATGAAGCCAAAGATGAGGTCAAATCATAGGAAGTTAGAGATGCCAGGAACATGAGCTGCCTGCTGAGGAAAGTGTGTTTTAAGTTTTAATCACTGTGCTTGGGAGTGAAACAAATGGCCTCTAACCTGTAAGTCCCACTTGCTCGAGGACAGATAATTGCCTAGAATGCTGGGCCCCGTTCATGTAAGATAACAAGCCATGTGTTTTCACTTTTGTAAACAAGGTTGGTTGCCCCAACTGCATGGCTGTATGTCATCACACACAGGTGGGAGGAGCGTAGGGAGGAAGTACTTCAGGATCTACGCATGCCCGCCCCCATTGGAGCAGAAGCAGGCAGCCTTGTGGGTTTTGCCATTACAAATACTAATGTAATTTGGGGCCATTCTCTGGGAATCCCAGGTAGGAACCTGGTTAGTGTCCATCGTCCAGTATTGAATCAAGCTTGCTTCAAATTTGGCTCGAAAACTGTGGTAGTGGTCTGCTTCTCGCCTGGCGCCCTTATCAAAAGCAGCAGTCAGTAAACAGAGTTAGCTAGAGAGAGTCCATGTGGTGTGTAACCGGTGAGGCAAGAGCATTGGCGCTTGCATCCCGACACCACATGCCCTGGAGGCTGCTTCCAGGGCAACAGGATTTATGTTTGCTCTCTCAGGCTTCAGTTTTGCTTTAGTTGAGTCTTTCCTTATTATTTTCTGATTCTTCTTATTTGCAATGGGAATATTTACTCTGTGTCACTGTGTGTTGAAAGTATATAATTTTCTGTTTGAAAAATGCATAGCTAAGGGTTTGCCGTAAGTCTCAGGGGACATTTTGAACTTGGATTTTGGAACAACGAAGGCGCTATTGAAACTTTGGAATCTTTTGCGGGTAGACTGGATGCATTTTTTTTTTTTTTTTTTTTTTTTTTTTTTGCATTAGGCGATGGACGTAAGCCTTCGGGAGGCCCGGGTAAGATGAGTGTGTCAGGATGACGACGGTAGATGTGGTGAATCCTTGACTGTCAACCTGCTTGAACAAAGACTGTCTGAGCAGTAAAGCCTTTCCAGAGAGCATTAAGGAAAAGGGGGGAAGATTTGCCTAACTGTGCATGGGGCTATCCCATAGCCTGAGGCCTAGATGGAATAAAGGGGAAATACTAGGCCCAGCAGGTATACACACTCTCTCTTCTTCCCTCGCTCCACCCCTCCCTTCTTCCCTCTCTTCTGGCCTCAGTGATACAAGCTTTTACTCTGCCCAACTGCTCCCTGCGGAGAACCAAAGCCTCCATACATGTAAATGTGAGCACAATCAATTCTTCCTCCTCTAAGTTACTTTGGTCAGGTATGTTGCCATAGCAACCCAAAGTCTAACTGACACACGCCCTCAAGTTAGATCGGGGCAGGGTTTTTATCCAGGTGGTCCAGCTGAACACAGAGCGCAGGGACTGATTTGGCCGATGAGAGGGATCAGGATCAGTGCAGTTTAAGAGTTTGGTGTTCTCTGAGTCATCCGATGTGTGCTATAAAACAGTTTCAATCTTTAGTTCTACCTCTCGGCTAATCAATGCCCTAATTTTCACCTAAGCGGCAGCATGAGGCTGCAAATGAAACCAGTCTTGTAATGCAGCCATCTTCAAGAACAAACGTTAGCTTGATTTGTGTCTCTTGCAGCAGGTAAAAAGCATTCTTCTAATACGCAGGAAAACAAATTCTTAATTTTCATTTGAGGCCTGGAGTTGAGAACTTAAGAATTGGTGTTTTTTTCATTTCTAATGAAAGGTAAAGATCCCTTTAGTGCCGCTAGAGGCAAACGCTTTCTCGTGAAGATCTTGATTTTTCTCGTGATTTGGATATGGCTTATGGAGGGAGGTTGCTAGGGGCAAGCAAGACTTGGAGGATACCAGCTTGCCTCCTGCTTGTGGCAGATCTGTTTGCTTCAGGACTGCTGCCATGATGTGACTGGCTGTCTCATGTGCCTCATGACCCTGCCACCGTAGAAAGGAGCTGGCACTGCTGTAGTAACGTTCCTGCCACACTGCCTCGAAATCCTGACCTAAAATAAACCTCTTTTGCCTTAAGCTGCCTGCGTCAGGTATTTGAGGGAAGGAACTAATATTTGGGAGTTATCTAATATTAGGGAGATATCTCTACTCCCAAACAAAGGTGGACCCAAGCTTCAGAATACCAAAGCAAATGAGAAGCACCCATCAGCCCATTGGGCAAGTCACTGCCTTCTCTGTTTCTGAGTATCCTCATCTTTAGAGAGAAGGTTAAGTTTCTTCCAGGCCTGTGGTGCCGAGGCCGCCCATTCCCTTTGGACTCCGGAGTCAACCGCTCTGGTCCCTTGTTTCGGGTGAGAGGTGATGAGCCCTTGGGCTGCTCCTAGGCTTATGGCAGAAGAGTCTGGGGACAGGAGTGACGGAGGCTGTTTCTCCTGGCCGTTGTCAGCTGTTGGACTGAAAAGTGTGCTGCAAATGTTTTCCTTTCTTTTTTCTTTTTCTTTTTCTTTTTTTTTTTTTTTTTAACAGCAGTTTCACACTGATGCAGAAAATAGAATCCCTGTCAGGCCAGTGCCGCGAAAGCTCCCGAGAACAAAGTCATTTCTCAAGACACTGCCCTGTTTGAACACTGGGTGACAAGGTGACAGATTCCGTAGACACTTTATGGGAAAAAATCCACCACCTTGAGTGATTTTGAAACCTTTAGAAATATTTGGCGAGTGTGAACAGCCAGTTCCCTACCCTCTGTCTTTAATCAATTGCTTCCTTAAGAAACACTTTGCTGCCAGGAGAGGGCTGTGTGCTCGTCCCCCACCACCTCTGGCTCCCTTCCCACAGCACTGCTTTTTCAATACGAAGAGGGAAAACTTTCTCCACAATCCCCCGAAGTGGTATCTGCATATTAAAAAATACAGCAGCTTCCTTTGCTGTTTGCCTGCGGATTTGTTTCATTTCATACCTCACTGAAGCTCCTCTCTGTTCAGAACACGCTGTACCCAGCTGTAAGGAGAGAAGGAGGGAGGGAAGGGGCCTGAGAGAGCATCGCTTGTTTTCTTAGCAAACGGAGAAATGCTAAAAGGGAAGCCTGAACTCTGAATGGGCAGAGGCCCAGGGACACAGGAGTCATCGGAGTTCTGGCTTGTTGGGAGTGTTGATATTGGTCCCTTCCTCACCTGAAGGTGGCATCCACAAGTCTTTTCCCAGGAGATAGGCATCGGTATACAGAGTCTCAGTCATTATCACCTTTGAGCTCATATCCAGCCAGGATGCAGGAACATTAGCATTTTGCGTCAATGGATGGAGGAAATATTTGCATATTGACTATGACATACCACCTCAGAAGCCAAACCACAGCCATAGGTTAAATGCATCCCTACCCCGAAATCCATACCCACGGAGACCCTCAGAATGTGATGTATTATTCGAAATGAGGTCCTTCATAGGTATAACTACATGAGATATCAGGTGAAAATTTTTGTGGATTTCGGGCCGACCTAGCAGGAAGTGTCTCTGTGAGAAGATGAGAGAGCTGGGGGAGATGAACAGGGATAAAGGGAGCTGCAGACCAGGCTGCAGCACAGACCATCAGGTGACCAGCAGGAGGCAGAAGGTGCACAGGGTCGCTCTTCCTCCAAGTTTCTAGAGAGTCGCAGTTCCCCAGACACCATGATCTTGGATTTCTGGTCTCTTGGAATGCAGAAGAATCCGTTTCTGGTGTGGTAAGCCGCCAGCTTGGGCTAATTTGTGCTGAAGCTGTATAGGAAGCCAATCTGGGTTTTGAATGCCCCTCTGCTATGCTTGTCCTCAGCCCTTAGTGTCCTGGATAACTTTCTCCTCCTCCCAGTTTTGGCTCAAATGTCATCTTCACAGTGAAGTTCCCCGAGTGTTCATTAAAAATGCATCTGTCTTTCCCCTGTGCTCTGCAGCTTTCTGTGTTGGCTGTGTGCTTGCATTTAGTTAGAGCTTTATAGGCACGCTCCTCCCTCCTTCGCCGTGGACCTTCTGAGGGCAGGGGCTCTTCCTCACACCTGGCTCATAACAGGCCTTAGGAAATGTGTGTCCTCGATGTACAACCATTCTCTTTCCCTGGTTAAATTTATTCCTAGGCATTAAAATTTTTTTTGGTAGCTATTATAAGTAGGATTGCTTTGTTGATTTCTTTTCAGGCAGCTTGCTGTTGGAACACAGAAATGCTACAAATGGAATGTTGATTTTGTATCTTGTGGCTTTGCTGGGTTCATTTATTAGTTCTAATATATTATTTTGATGGAGTTTTCTATGTATAAGATCGTATTAGCTGCAAACAATGATGGTTTGTTTTCCTTGTTTCATATCTGATGTTCTTTATTTCTTTCTCTTGACTGGTTTGCCCTGGCTGGTACTTCCAGGGATGTATTGAGTAAGTGCAGTGAGGGAGGGTGCCCTTGTCATGTTCTTTCTAAGTGATAACTAAGTATGATGTTAATGTGGGCTATATGAAGAGATAGATGGAAGAAGGTACAGCATCCTCCAAAGGTGGCGAGGTAACACGAAGAGGGGCAGATTATCTCAGAGGTCTTTCGCATTCTAATCTACATACATTTCTTTCCATCTGAGGTCTCTGTCCTGTGTATTTCGCTGATGACTCTTAACACATCTCTGCCTAAATAATAACTGGAGATCTGAGTGTTGGCTGTCCAGCTGCAAGGTGAGGCTCCTTCCGGGGCCTTTTATATTTACAGACTAGAGAAGTCTTCTTCCTTAGAATGGGGCAGATGGGAAAGGGGAGGGCAACCTGCTGTCTCCACAGGGGATGGGAGATGCAAAGGATCACAGGCCACTTCTGAATCACTGCATCTTCTCGGGAAAGATGGTCTCCTGTGTAATCCCTTTCTGACCCCTCTGCCATGTGAAGGTGCAACAAGAAGGAATAATTCTTCGCCAGACATCAAATATGCTGACATCTTGATCTTGGACCTCGCAGTTTCCAGAAATGTTAAAAACACATTTTTTTTTTTATTATTTATGAACAACCCATCCAGTGGTATCTAGTTAAAGCAGCAGGAATAGACCAAGCCGTGTTTTCTCCTTCTGAGAGGCTTCCCCACACGAGGCCTGGACCTCTCAATGTGGAATCCAAGTCAGCGCACAGAGCACTGGAGAGAGGACATTTTGCTCTGGAGGGGCAGAGAAGGAGAGGAGAGCATGCTCCCCCAAAGCCCAACAGGTTTGTGATTAATGACTGTACCCGACCAGTTCTCTTTAAGTCCCAGGGCCAGGTGCTAGGGTGAAGGACAGTCTGGTGATTTAAATGAAACAAAATGACCAGAATCTTCCAGAGAGTTTCAGAGGGAGCTGAAGCAAGAGAATCCAAGACCTTCTCATAAATCATCTTCAGATTCCGCGTATGTGGCCTCTACCCTGGAATCTGTCACCATCCCCACAAATTCTTGGTTCCCTTGGCTAGTTGGCCAAGAGGCTGAGTGTTGTGAAGATTCTGCGTGAGGCAGAAGGCGGAAAGGTCTTGGGGACCTGCAGGGGACCTGAAGGAATATAGAGATAGTGACCTCTGTTACTAGCAAGGGACACTGGCTTCCCCTTGCCATTTTTTCTTCTTTATCATAGGCAATGATCTGGTAGCTCTCTGCATCTCTTCTTTCAGCTACACTGACGCATACCCTGTGGAACCTCTCCTAGCCCCTCAGGCCACACAAAGTGAATCATACACATCTGTGTGGTCCAGAGAGCAACCCGAGTCTCTCATCACTATGCCTCGTGGTGGAGAATTGTCTGAACAGATTCTTCCCTTTTTTGCATTCTTTTTCTTCTTATTTGATTTTAAATTTAAACAAGCTAAATAAATGTTTTGAAAACATGGCATTTTCTAGTGTTTTGTCTCATGGTGATGACAGTGAGTGGCTAACGCGATAGAACAAAAGATAGTGTTTCTTATACCAAATGATGGAGACGTTAGGTAGTCAGCAGCAAGAGGACGACGGAAGAAGCTGGGGCGGGGCTTACGTGGGATGAGTGGCAGGGCACACAAGGCTGTCCGATAGCTAGAGAGAGCCATGGTTACTCAAGCTGGCCCGTGTGTGATATTTGGTAATGCTGGAGAAGGGCTCAAATGGGATTGGTTGTCCTGTTGAGGTAAAGTAAGCTACCTTGAGGAGGGCACTGGGACCTTCCATTCATCTTCCCTCTATAGACAAAATGCATGCAGTGGGGAGGGACCCTGATCCAGGTCAAAATAGGGGTGGCATGCAGAGACCGCTGTGTGAATAGCATTTATCTCTTTCCTTATTCTTTTACTTCTAGAAATACCCAGTGCTGCCAACTCCAGGGAGCTCTGAGGGCTCTGTGGTGTATTACTGAGCTGACTTTTTGGCTTTCCAGACTACCAGGCCTGACTTAAGATTCCTTGATTCTGTCAAGTTCATTATCCTTTGCCTGTATACTTTTGCAGCTTTCAAGATTTATCCCTGCTTCCTCCTTTCCTACTCCGTCTTGTCCTTGTGAGTTTGTCTCTCTTTAAACAATCCCTTCGCTGCACTCTGAGTGAGGTGTGGGGAGGAGGGGATGACATGCCCACTCTCTGCTCTCAGTCTCTACAGCAGGTCTGGATGTTTACGTTCATCTGTCGCTTTCCTCTGAGCCAGGGTCTGATCCTGGGCACTTCCCATGCATCGTCAGCAAAGCCCTATGGTCCCTGCCAGGTGGCCTGGGTCATTGTCCCAGGCCCAGCATCTTCTCCCTGGTCCTGATGATACCCCTGTCAGTCACACTGCCTCTGTCTGTCCTACTTCAGCACCACTCCTAAACCTGTACATCATCCTTTCCACTTCGGTGCCTGTGGGGCCTTGTCAAGACACTCTTAATCCATCAAGGGGCGGGGCTATGGGGGGAGAGGAGAATCAATAGAGTAAAAGAAAAAAAAACATCGACTACCTAGGTAGGTTGATGAGCATGGGAATTGGATTTTCTGGAATTTAAATGGGGACTTAGGTTTTGCTCTTATGTTTAAAATATTACTTTGCTGATTTAACAATTAGAATATTTTAAATTTTAAGTTAAATTTATTTTTTTAACAGGTACATAAAATTTAGCATAGTAATGTGCTACCATGTGATGTTTTGATACATGTATACATGCATAATGTTTGCCAGGGTAAACATATTTATATCTTCAAACACTTACCATTTCTTTATGGTGAACACATTTCAGATAATTTCTTCTAGCTTCCTGAGGTGTACAGTAAACAAAATTTAAACTGCTGGTGCAGTTTAAATGCTAGCATTTTTTTTTTTAAATTCAGGGGTACCAGCAGAATTCTTGAAATCTGGTCTCTGCCAGAAAATGGGGGACATCATCATTTGTACCTGGGGGAATGTAAGAGGACATGCATCCTGTTCTGTAACTCTATCCTGAGGAGACAAACATCTACTCACCTCAGACAGGGAGCTGATGGCAGGTCAAAATTAGGATACCACCAAAGTCCAACTTGGTAAACCAGTGAGTTTATTGGGGTCACTCACAGGACTATGGTTGAGGGTGTCATACAGGAATATGGGTGACTCAAAGGCAGCTGTATCAATGAGAGTCCCCAGAATGACTGTCAGCTTTCAGGATTCATGGAGACTAGAACCCTGGAGCTCTCTACACAGCGTGCCGGCAGCTAAAAAGGTTGGAGGGTCTCCTGTGTGTAGCCATCCTTCCTCAGTATATAACCTCGGAGGGAGCAGCCTTGAGAATGTGGCCAGTTTGAAGGTCCTTTGGAGGCTGTGGAGTTTTTTTTACTCCCTGACTTCCGCAGGCCTAGGAGCTTCCTTGAGTCTTAGTGAGCCTTCCTCTAGGATGGAATGTTTCGAGGGGAAGGAAACTGCTCCACAGCAGTGGTCTAACTGGAAAGGGGGATCACCTGGAAAGGGAGCCCTAAATAAGTGGACAGGAGACTGGAGGACCACAGACCCTGGGGGTGTTGGGCTAGACAAAAGGAGAGGCAGTTTCCTGGAGGAAGCAGGGTTAGGGATGGACCTGAGACCCCCTGCTAGAGGACAGGCCAGGGTGTGGCTCTGTCTTCCCCCTGCCAATTCCCCTTTTCCCTTCGCCTGCCCAGTGTCTTTTATCCCTTCTTCACTAGTGGCTCTGCCACCCGTTTGTCTGCCCCTCTTGTAATTCTCCCTCAACCTCAGAACCCTCTTTGAATCATTTAGGATTAAGTTCAGTTTTAAGGAACCCAAAGTAACCATATCTTAAAGGGAGGCTTTCCTTCTTTCTCAGGAAAAGTCCCGAGGGGAAGTCTTTTACAAGATGGCCTCTTTCCAGATCACTGTAGTCTTCTTGCTAAGACTAACTGGGAGGTCAGGGTTCCAGCCATCACATCCACACCCAAAGCGGCAGGGTGAAGGAAGAGATAAAGAAGAAAAGGGAGCAGCTGATGAGGTGTGTTCTGCTCCCCTGTCTTCTTACACATCTCTCTCACTTGAGTCTGATACGCCAGAATATAGTCAAGTCAAGTTGGAAGCATCTGTCGGGATGTGTAACCTTTCTTCTGGGTGGGGTGGTAACCACAGGAAGGGGGAAGAGTGGCTACTGGGGCACTTAGAAGTCAGGACACCCTGCTACCATCCATCACTCTCAGCCATCTTCTGGCCACCCCATCTATTTGTTCTCCCCCATTAATCTTTCTCTGGGTGGCCCTCACCGCTTGGAGCTGATGAATGAAACGTTCTGTATGGCATTTTCCTTGAGTAGTTGCAAGGATTGGGCATGACTTGTCTGAGGTCTGTCACGCTGCTGCATTGTGGTGGGACGAGCCACTGTAATAAAGATTTGTTCAGGGACTAGGGAGATGTCCTCGTGGGTATCCTGCTTGGTTTTTTGTTTGTTGTGATCTTGACACAAGTTAGAGTTATTTGGGGAAGAGGAACCTCAGGTAAAGAATTGTCTCTATTGGATTGCCTATAGGCAAATGTGTAGGGCATTTTCTTGGTTAACGATCGATGTTGGAGGGTCCTGCCCACTGTGTGTGGTGTCATCCCCTTGACAGGTGGTCCTGAATGCAAAAGAAAGCAGTCATAGAGAGTAAGCCAGTAAGCAGTATTCTTCTTTGACTTCTGCTTCACCTCCTTCCTCTGGGTTTCTGCCTTGAGTTCCTGTCCTGACTTCCCTCAGTGACAGTGTGACTCGACAGTTGCAGGATGAAATTAATCCTTTACACCTCAAGTTGCTTTTGGTCCTGGTGCTTTATCACAGTGGTAGAAGTTTACCAAAGACACCAGGTGAAATTGCTTTCTGTGCAAGCACGAGGACCTGGGTAAAAGCTGGGCATGCTGACTTGTGTTTGTGATCCCAGTGATGGGGAGCAAAGACAAGAGGATCCGTGGGGATTGCTAGACAACCAATCTGTATGAAACAGTGAGGTCCAGGTTCAGTGAGAGACCCTGTCTCAAAAAGTATAGTGGAGAGATATGAAGGAAGACTCCTGACACTGATCTGTGGCCGCCAAACATGTATGCACAGGTGCAGGCATTCCTACCCCCCACGCATATACCTCAGCATATGCGCATGCGCACACATACATACCTGCACACAAATAAGATTTGTTCAAATTGTTTATCTAAGTACTAAGGGAGTAACAGAGAAATAAGGTGCTTAGAACTAAGTCAGGATGTCTCTTGGGTGAGGTGAGGGTTCAAACGAGGCTAGGAAAGGAAAAAGAAATTTAAAGGGGAAGAGAATGTTTCCACAAGGGATACAGCCCAAGGAAAGCCACAGTCAGATTACAGCATGTGGTTAGGCCTGTGTGACTGTGAACAAGATGGAGGTTGGGCTGTCAGCCAGAATGAGAGCATCAACCATAAAAGAAAGGAGGGCATGGAAGAGCAGCAGCTGAACAGGTTTTGAACTTCATCTGGGGGCTTGGACTCAATGGAGAAATACACCTGTTTGGAACTTTTAGGTTCAGCAGAATGTGGTTTGGTGCCCCCTCATCTTTGTATACCTGTTTCCCCCATTTCTGCCTCTGACCCCATCTTAGGTTTGGCAGGATGTGGTTTGGTGCCCCCTATCTTTTTCCACCTGTCTCCCCATTTCTTCCTCTGACCCCATCTTAGATCTTAGTTTCCAGTTCTCTATTTATTTTCTCTCTCCAGTCCCTGGCAGCAGCTTCTATGCTTATAAAACATTCCCTGTAAGTCTCTTAATAACTGATGATGGGTTTCCAGCTCTGAATCCCAATCGTACACTCTGAGGTCCACGTTCCCTTAGCCTCTCTCCTGACCCTCATGACGGCAGAGACCATGCTGGTTTTCGCTCTGGCCTGGACACTCAGGGCAGGACCAGATGTTGAAGAGATGGGAGGTTGTCTGCCTGCTCTATGACGGTGCTTGGGAGATGGGAGGTTGTCTGCCTGCTCTATGACGGTGCTTGGGAGATGTGTTCACTCTGTGGTTTCTGTGGACAAAGAGTCTCTCCTACTCCCTTGAAATCTACCAGCCTTGAAATTTATGATGAATTCCCTGTCCCCACTCCCAGAGGTAGCTGCCAGAGACAGGTTAAAAGCCTGTATTTATGGCAAGTGACACATTCTGAACAAGATGTTGATTAAGGACACGTTGAGTTCTTTCTGTTTCACAGACTCCAAAGGCTGCGCAGTAAGTGTGAAGACCCAGCCTATGGGTGAGGGTTTCCCACCACCCACCTAAGCCAGAGGCCTTCTGAGACGAGGCCTTTGGGGACTGTGGGGGTAGGGGGACCTGATAGGGCTCTGCTGAGGCTGGATCACACAGGGGGACTGTAAAATGTTTAAGAATGTTACAAGCTGTTACATTAATGTTACACCTTAAAAAGTGATGGCTTGAATTTGATCGCAGACACCAAGGATTAAAAGCAAATTTACCCGCAGACAAACACATCCATTGTCTGATTCCCATGTAACTCTGGGACCAATATTTTGGGAACTTCTTCTATAACCCTCTTGCTTACTTGGTCTCCCACACTGAGGCTGATATTGGGGGTTGTGGTGGTTTGAAAGAAAATGGCCCCCAAAGGGAGTGGCACTACTAGGAGGTGTGGTCTTGTTGGAGGAAGTGTGTCGCTGTGGAGGCAGGTTTTGAGATCTCCAATGTTCTTAAGACATATCCAGTGTCTTAGGTCACTTCCTGTTGCTTCGAATCAAAATGTAAGAACTCTCAGCTCCTACTCTAGCACCACATCTGCCTGCATGCCACTGTGTCCTACCAGAATGGTAATGGACTAAACCTCTGGACTGTAAGGAAGCCATCACAATTAAAGATTTTCCTTTATGAGGGCTGCCATGGTCATGGTTTCTCTTCACAACAATAGAAACCCTAACTAAAATGGATAAAGAAGCTGAGAGGAAAACCAGAGAAACATCATCTTTCACGATAGGCACAAATAGCATAAAGTATCTTGGGGTAATACTAACCAAGGAAGTGAAAGATCTATTTGACAAGAACTTCAAGTCTTTGAAGAAAGAAATTGAAGAGGATACCAGAAAATGGAAGAATCTCCCAGGCTCTTCAATTGGTAGGATCAACATAGTAAAAATGGCAGTTCTACCACAGGCAATCTATAGATTCAATGCAATCCCCATCAAAATCCCAACAAAATTCTTCACAAACCTTGAGAGATTAATAATCAACTTTATATGGAAAAACAAAAAAACCCAGGATAGCCAAAACAATCCTATTCAATAAAGGAACTTCTGGAGACATTACCATCCCTGACATTAAACTCGATTACAGAGCTACAGTAATGAAAACAGCTTGGTATTTGCATTAAAAAAGAGACGTTGACCAATGGAATCGAATCGAAGACCTGGATATTAATCCACAAACTTATGAACACTTGATTTTTGACAAAGAAGCTAAAATTATACAATGGAAGAAAGAAAGCATTTTTAACAAATGCTGGCATAACTGGATGCCAACCTGTTGAAGAATGAAAATAGATCCATTATCTGTCACCATGCACAAAACTCAAGTCCAAATGGATTAAAGACCTCAATATAAATCTAACACACTGAACCTGATAGAAGAGAAAGTGGGAAGTAGCCTGGAATACACGGGCACAGGAGACCACTTGCTACGTGTAACCCCAGTAGCACAGACAATAAGCAACAATGAATAAATGGGACCTCCTGAAACCGAGAAGCTTCTGTAAAGCAAAGGACACCCTCATTAAGACAAAAAGGCAACCTACTGAATGGGAAAAGATCTTCACCAACCCCACATTAGACAAAGGTCTGATCTCCAAAATATATAAAGAACTCAAGAAACTAGACATTAAAATTCTAAATAACCCAATTAAAAAATGGGGTACTGAACTGAACAGAGAATTCTCAACAGAATAATTTCAAATGGCCAAAAGATACTTAAGGACATGTTCAACTTCCTTAGCTATCATGGAAATGCAAATCAAAACAACTTTTTAAAAAAAGATTTATTTATTACGTATACAATATTCTGTTTGTGTATAAGCATGCAGGCCAGAAGAGGGCACCAGACCTCATTATAGATGGTTGTGAGCCACCACGTGGTTGCTAGAATTGAACTCAGGACCTTTGGAAGAGCAGGCAATGCTCTTAACCGCTGAGCCATCTTTCCAGCCCTCAAAACAACTTTGAGATACCATCTTACACCTGTCAGAATGGCTAAAATCAAAAACACCAATGATAGCCTATGCTGGAGAGGATGTGGAGCAAGGGGAACACTCATCCATTGCTGGTGGGAATGCAAACTTGTGTAACCACTTTGGAAATCAGTGTGGCGGTTTCTCAGAAAATTGGGAGTCAACCTACCTCAGGGTCCAGCAATACCACTCTTGGGAATATATCCAAGAGATGCCCTATAATACAACAAAAGTATATGCTCAACTATGTTCATAGCAGCATTGTTTGTAATAACCAGAACCTGGAAACAACCTAGATGCCCCTCAATGGAAGAATGGATGAAGAAAGTGTGGCAATCTACACATTAGAGTGCTACTCAGCAGTAAAAAACAATGACACCTTGAATTTTGCATGCAAATGGACAGAAATAGAAAACACTATCCTGAGTGAGATAATCCAGACCCAAAAATATGAATATGGTATGTACTCACTCATTAGTGCATTCTATCCATAAGCAAAGGACATTGAGCCTATATATAGATCGTGATCCTAGAGAAGCTAAGTAATAAGGTGAACCCAAAGAAAAACATATATAGATCCACCTAGAAATTAGAAGCAGACAAGATCACCAGGCAAAAGTTGGGAACATGAGGGTGGGGATGGGGTGGGGAGAAGGGGAGAGAGGGAGAGAGAAGGGAGAAGGGGAGGGTTGGGGAGAACTTGGGGGAGTGGTATTGTTGAGATGGAGGAAGAACGGATATGGGAGCAGGGAAGGAGATATCTTAATTGAAGGAGCCATTTTGGGGTTGGCAAGAGGTTTGGCTCTGGAGGGGTTCCCAGGAGTCCACGGCGATGATCCCAGCTAGGACCCTGGGCAGTGGAGGAGAAGGTGCCTGAACTGGCCTTGTCCCATAGTCACATTGATGACTATCTTTTTTTTTTTTTTTTCGAGACAGGGTTTCTCTGTGGCTTTGGAGCCTGTCCTGGAACTAGCTCTTGTAGACCAGGCTGGTCTCGAACTCACAGAGATCCGCTTGCCTCTGCCTCCCGAGTGCTGGGATTAAAGGCGTGCGCCACCACCGCCCGGCCATTGATGACTATCTTGAATATCACCATAGAACCTTCGTCCGGTGACGGATGGAGATAGAGACAGAGACCCACATTGGAGCACCCAAGGTCCAGTTGAAGAGCAGAAGGAGGGAGAATATGAACAAGGAAGTCAGGACCATGACGGGTTGGTTCACCCACTGAGACAGCGTTCCGAGCTAATGGGAGCTCACCAACTCCAGCTGGACTGGGACTGAACAAGCATGGGATCAAACTGGACCCTCTGAATGTGGCTGACAATTGGGGCAGACTGAGGGATCAATAATAATGGCACTAGGATTTGTCTCTACTGCATGTACTGGCTTTTTGGGATCCTAATCTATTTGGATGCACACCTTCCTAAGCCTGGATGTGTGTGTGGGGGAGGGCCTTGGGTTTCCCACAGGGCAGGGTACATTGCTCTCTTTCAGGACTGGAAGGGGAGGGGGTGAGGGTGTGGGGGGGAGCGGGAGGGAAGCGGGAGGAGGGAAAATAATAAAAATAAGAAAAAAAAAGAAACCCTAACTAAGACAGGGGGCTTCCTAAGGGTTTCTCTCCACCTAGTTATAGCAGCAGGATGTCTCAGTTGAACCCAGAGCTCACAGACACGCTAGTCTAGCTAGCCAGCTTGCTGTAGGGATCCTGTGTCTTTGCTTTCTGAGTACTGGAATTACATGGTACCATTCACATTGGTTCTGGGGACCTGAACTTTGGTCTTCATGCTTACAGGGCAAGAGCTTATCCCAGGAGCCATCTTCCTGGATCCCTCTTCAGGTTATTTTTATCTTCTATAGCTTTGCTTTATTTCTGCTCCTTCTTTCGTGGAGGGGAAAGGTGGCTTGTGAATCCCAAACCGCAACATACATATGATGGAACATGTTTCGACTCACATTTAACAGCTCGTAGTGTGCACCATGATGCAGAAGGCCAGCTTGTACCCAGGTATCGATTTGAGGTGAGGATAACAAAAACCTGGGAAGCTAATCACCAAATGTCGATTTTTCCTTGACATGGATGCCCCTGCTGGTAAGCAAGACACTTCCTCACTCTGATGAATGCCGTGGCTTTAACTGAACATTTAACACAGGGTGTGGGGACAAGGTTGGACATCGGCTTAGTGGTGAACATCAGACACTACAGAATACTTCCCCATCCATATCTGTTAGTGTGCACACTGAAACACACCAGAACAGTCTCTAGATGGTATCGAGGGAAGCCTTGGGAAGTCAGTCTAGAAGGCAGACACGCACGACTATGAATCTAACTGCTGAGACAGACCCACGGCAGGCAGTGTAACTGTCATTAACCACAGCAAGCGGCTCAGGTGACAGATGTTGGCAGCATCAGTGCTGACAGTCGCCTACTGAACCAGGATGAATGTGACGCAATCATTTCCTGTATTTATTTGTGTGAGATTAGATTTGACTGGGGAATGTTTCTCCCTCTTCTAAATTATTAACGTCTAATAAAAGATTACAGCTAAATTCCTAGACAGCCTCACATGTGGAAATAAAACTATCATTTTTGTTTTAACACAGCAGCTGTGCATCTCCCTCCATTACTGAGGAATCCAAGAGAGAACTGGAAAGAGTTGGGATTGTCTTTAGTTCTTTGGGGCTTTTGCTCTGGTCGCTGGCCACCTTCCTTGGAGAAGGGATTTGTCTTGGCTGTGGGCTGGCTCCTCATTTTCAGTTCCTCTCTATTGACAAATGCCTCTCTATTGACAACTGCCTTAGCCTCAGCTCTGGGCCCCTTTGCTGGCAGAGCTCCTGCTGTGGGCAGATTATGGGGGAAGGGACTTCTGACATCGATGGGGCTTGTGGTGTAGAGGGCAATCAGCTTGTCTATCAGTTGGTCAACAAGTCTTTATTTATCTCAGCGGGTGCAGAGCAGCTATTGGACGTCTGGGGCACATGGTCTCCCTGTCTGCAGTCTTCCCCCCTCACACCATCCTACACACAACTGTCCCCTGATTAACTCTCAGATACCGTCCTGATCCGGTTGAACTCCTGCTCAAACCCATTTGGCGACTGACTCCCTATTCCCTCCAGGAATCGCACGCTTTGCCTAGTATTCTGGATGCAGCATTCTGGCCCATCTTTAAGCTTTTGTCCTTATTGCTCATGGTCTTTGAGGACTGCTTGCTGTCATTTTAACGCACCACGTAACTTCCCACCCTGGTCCTGTTTATAGCGGATGTCCATATGCGGGTTCTTCAGATCTTCCTGGACCTCACTAATGGTCATGACTTCTGGTCACTCTCGCCAGAAAACATTGGTCGTGCTGATGACAGCTCCCCGTGCCAGCATTTTCTGAGGCAGGAGAGTATGGTGGTAGGGAGCAGTGCTACAGGTCAGACTCAGACTTTAAATCCCAGCTGTACCATTTAGAAGCTAAATGCCCTCTCTTTTAAGCTCAGAGTTTCCCAATATTTTTTTTCTAAAATAAAGCTTATAAATATTAAGATTAAAGAAGTTCAGTGACCCTTCCCCAGTGGAATAAATGTCATCAAACTGTACAAAACCAGTCACCATATTGTTTAGGAACTACATTATACAAGCAGAGTATCAGTTCTTTCGGTGCAGAAATGGGCAGGGAACTATGGTGAGCCATGTCTCAGCAATCTGCTTTTTTTTTTTTTTTAGTTGGGGGGCAACAGGGAAGGAGCCTCTTTCATCAGCAGGAGTATTCACAGGTTCTTTAGCCACTCCAGGCTTGGGCCCTGAGGGTCCTGGGGGTGGCTGGGCACATCGGGCATGTTCCCATTATCTCGTACAGGGACTGGGTAGTTGTAGGGTGTTGCCTGGTTGATCATGGAAGCATACTTGGTGTAGGGTCTGATTATGGGCATAATTATAGCGAGGCCCCAGACTGAGAAGGACACCACCAGCACCGGCTCCTTCGCCCAGACATTCTTGAGGAAAGTGGTGATTCTCATGGCCATCTTGGTCTTGGAGCCCAGCAATCTGCTTTTTAGCCTGCTCATAGAAACGTAGGAGGACAGATTGCTCGTTTCTACCTTCCAGGTGGTAGTCATATGTGTGAATTCCAAGAATTCCAACCCTCTTCGCTATTAGTCGAATGAACATTAATTAGGTAGGCACATTTACAGGAGAAATCCCCAAACAAATCAATGATGTATTGTCTAATCATGCATGGCAAAGCCAAACAGAAACGTTTGGAGATCATTTGCAATTTTCTGTGATCAGATCCAGTGTGTTTCTTTACCAGAACATGTGATTTCTAGACAGCCCGCTCTCAACTCTTAAGTGCATTCACCTCCATTCTGTAGGATGACCCTCACCCTCCCATCACCGACCATGTAGGAGTTGTTTTGGGATGTCCCTGCCAGCCCCCACACTCTACCTCATGGTTTATGTCAGCGTACTTGATGTGGGAGGCATCCCAGCACAGTGCCAAGTGAGGCATGAAACTTTGATAGTGATGACAATTAGTATGTCTGTGTCTGGAGCAAATTAAATTTTCTAAATCATTCAAGCCTGGACTCCTAGGGTTTTGATGATGATCTGGGTTCTAGTTCAGGTCCCAGCACTCATTAGCTGTGCATCTCAGTCTAGATCCTGAGAGGAGACTATCTCTCTCTCTCTCTCTCTCTGGTTTATATGCAAATATACATATTGTGTATGGGTATGTTTGCTACTTGATTGAATGTATGCGAGAGTCAGAGTCTACAGTGGGTGTCTTCCTCATCACCCTCCACATTTATTGTTTGAGAAAATCTCTTACTGAACCTGGAGCTTGATCTTTGGGCTAAAATGGCTGGCCACTGAGTCCCTGGGATCTGCCTGTCTCTGCCCACTCCTACTGATGCTGGGATTACAAACCCATGCTGTCATAACTGGATAATAGTGGCCAGGGGAACCCCAATTTCTCTCTTCTTTTACCTTCTATCTTCTTGCTTATAACCTCAAGTTAGCTCAACCTGACTAAAAGTCAGAGGGTCAAAGAACTTCTGCCATAGTCCCTCTAGGAATAGAACAGTACGAAGAAGCTTGGACCACCAATCTGGAGTTGGAGAAAGGATACAAACCAAGATCACTCAGCCTACCATGTGCTTTTAAATAAAAGTTTCTTAGGATTTTCAGTTTTTCTTTCGTAAGGCAAGGTGGCAATCTAGCCACTGCAGACTACTAAATGTGAGAACTTTAAGACATAATGTATGGGCTTGTATTGTGATTTGGACATGAAGTATGCGTCCAAAGGGCATGAACGTCAGGATCTTGGTACCCAGGTAGTGTTACTACCGGGTGGGAGGCTCCGGAAACCTTAGTAATCAGAACATAGTGAGAGGAAGCATAGTCCCGAGGGTAGGGCCTCAGGGTATCATGACCCTGGCCTCTTTCTGTTTCTCTCTGCCATGAGTCAGGCGTACAGCCTTTTTTTTTTCCCACATTCTTCCAGTCTCACTGCTGTGATCACCAGCCCTGCCTCGCCAGCCCAGAATCCATGGATCCAAGGACCACAGATGGAAAGCTCCAAAGACACGAGCTAAAATAAACAATTTGCCCTTTAAGTTGTTTCTGCCAGGTAAATCCTGGTCTCTGGCCTCCATCTCCTGTGCCTGCCAAACCTTGACTCCTCCCAGAGGAGGTCAGGACCATTCCCCCAGTCTATTTAAACCGCTCCCTGGAAAGTCAACATGTGACATCCCCCCCCGCCCCCACCCAACGAGGGACCACCTGAGAGCACAGGAGTCCTATTAAACTTGGATATCTTTAAATTCAGCTTGTTTTGATTTGGCTTGATTGGGATTTTTGTGGCAACAGAGAGCTGGTGTTAGAAAATATTTCTAACAGTTTCTGGTTGCATTTGGTTACTCTGCTGGCAAAACATTATAGGTTGATTTTGTTTCCTGCGTGTTGACTTAGCTAATCATTCTTTGTTTGGACCAATCTGGTGAGTGACAAGTCCATGTAGGTCCAAAGCAAAGGGAAAACTGTGGCAGGCACCCAGGACGGGGTGGAGGGAGGGAGCCAGCTTGCATTACTGCTGTCTACACACACACACACACACACACACACACACACACACACACACACACAGAGAGAGAGAGAGAGACAGAAAGAGAAACCACACATTTGTTCTTGATTCATATTGAAGCAATCTTTTTCTCTTTGCTGCAATTTTTTCAGGTTTATGGAGCACATAAAGACCTACAAAGGCAAGCTTTTGGTGTAGTTATGCAGCTATAAACTTATACAGCTGTAATAATTGCATTTTAATGATTTCTTTATATTGCCATAATTGGTAGAGTTAATGATCATGTCAACTGGACTATGAAAAGAACACTCACCACAGCCAATCCCTTCCTCTCTAAGGCTCTCTGGAGAGGATACAAAGATACATGTTTTCCAGCTTCTCTTTATTCACAACCAATGGACCCCCAGCGGGTAGTCCCTGAACTCCAGAAACTTCTCTTCGGACAGGTTTCCATCTGATACATAGACTTAATTTGTTCCATGTTCTGAGCAAACCTCCTTCCCCAGAAGGAGCCAGGCTGGGGCATCTTCTATTCCTCATCCTCTCTTCGCTATGGCTTCCCTGCACAGTAGTTTTCCATTTCAGGCTTCATTACTGAAGAAAGAACTGGGAAATAAAAGGGTTTGCGGATGGTGCCCGCACGTGTGCCTGCTATTTAATCATGTCCCAAGTGCTGAGGGGAAAAAAAAGTCCTTCTGAGATCAGAGCTGCATGAAAGATCTTGATTTTAGCTGGAAGGGAAAGAGGGAGCAAAAGAAAAAAAAATCAGTTTGCCTGAAAAATTCTCATAAAATTTGCAAAATCTTGAAACTGAAAGTTCTGCAGTGCAGAGGCACTTCCGGGCGGTGTGAGCAGGCTGGGCTGGGGCCTCTTGGAACTGTGCTTGGATGGGGACTACTGTCAGTCAAGCTAACGGCTCGCTCGAGATGCGGGTGGAGGGAACTGACCCCAAAATAGAGATGGCTTTGGGCAAGACTAGAAAATAAATAATCGCTTTCCTCCCACCTTCCCCATCTGCTTCTGGCAGAGAGAGGAAAAGGAAGCCGATTAATCCCATCCCCCACCGCCCGCGCCCCCTGGTTTGACAGACAATTCTGACAGTCTGGACAGCCGCCTAGGATCTGTCAATTGGATTATCGATAATTTGTAATGGCCGTGGTGGTGGGGCCAGTGGGAGGGCTGTGAAGGGGTAGTGGAGGTGGGGGGACAGGGCTTTCTGAGTAGCCGGGTGTAGCCAGAGCTGCTGATTTTGATGCTCAACAGAGGAGGGCTGATGGACGTGATCCTTTAAATTGATTCTGCAATGCATTGTGGGAGCCAGTGCCCTCAGACTTCCCGATTTCTTTAGGCTTTGTTGAGGCTAACTTGAGACGTAGATTTGAGATGGGAACAATTACCAACCCAGGGTGCAGAGAAGAAGGAAGGGGCACAACCGGAGTGGCGGGAGAGGTCAGCCTGGCAGGAATCCAGAGAAATCTTAGGAAACAATTAGTCCTCATGAGAACGCTTCTCATGGCTGAAGGCTGGTCTTGGGAGAGTCTCTCCCATCCCAACAGCTAGCAACACAAAAACCTAACTTGAGAGACAGATGGAGGTGCTCAAACTCCTAGCTTGTCTCCGGCTTCCGGCTGTGAATGGGGCCAGGAGGAGAAGCAGATTGAAGGGGAGACTCTCAGTGGCAGCACTATGCTCACTATGAGTTTAGCTTTTCCCCAGTCAACATGTATCTTGATGACTTTTAGGAAGATGTCTTCTGCTTTTGCTGCCCTGATCGCTTTTGCCCTGTCTGAAAGGCTAGCTGAAGACATCACGGCTGATGCCTGACCTTTGAAAAAATAGCATCCTGTTTTGACTATAGGTATACCAGGCTTTATTATGCCTTGGGGTGACTGTTTCCAGCATTATTTGTTGGGGATGTGGAGGGAGATTGGCAGCACAGGAAGAGGAAGAAGTCTTTGTAAGGAAACGGGAAGGACGAAAGATGGACACAGTCTGGTAAATTCCATGTACTGATCTTTGGAGAAAATCTCAGAAGGACTTTTATGTTTTTCTTTCAAGGAATAAGGAGAAAGGGATACAGGAAGGTGGGGGGAAGACAAACCCCATTTGCCTTAGTAAGTCTTTATTAATACAGGTTTGGTAGACATCTTGAATATTTTCTTTTTGAGATAAGGTCTCCTTATGTAACCTAGACTGATCTTGAATTTACAGTAGAGCTCAGTCTGGCTTTGATCTTTCAATCCTTCCGTCTCGGTCTTATAGGTACTGGACTTACTATTTATCCAGGTTTCTCTCTGATTTCTATCTATTTATCTATCTATATTTATTTATTTTTAAAGATAGAATCTCTTGTAGCTCAATACATCTTCAAACTTGTTATACAGCTGAGGATGATCTTAAGTTCCAGATCCCCTACACCCACCTTCCAAGTTCTGGGGTTATAGACATGTGCTACTGCACCTTACTTCTCTCAGACTCTGTCATGACCTGGTACCTTCTGGCTTGTCAGAAGGCAGATCAATTCTATAGCACAGGGCAAGATGACCTGGGTTGTGGGTAAACAGCTAGAGGGTGTTATGCTAGTTACATGCAGAAAACTGTTTAGAAAGCGAATGGCATTGTGGTGTTGAGCTCCACCCATGTTCAATTTGCTTTCACACTCATTGGGGCTCTGCAAAAATCGTCAGTGACTGGAGGAATGTTAAACTCATCGAAGGGAGCTATGGAACTCAGCAAGTAAGTGGCAGAGCCAGGATTAGGATGTTCAAAGCTCTTGTACACCAGTGGCTAAGGTGGAAATATCTCTATTATGCATCTTTTAGTAGCACCCTCATTACCAGGGGGACGAGCAAAGAGGCTTCTGAAAGTCTTGGTCTCTGAGTTCTTAATTATTTAAGACAATCTACTTAGAAAAAGGATGTGAGTTTCGGGGAATGTAATTGTGGAAAACCCCCAGGAACCTTGCAGACGGCATTTGTCTGGCCAATCCTTGCAGCCTAGGACTACAATCATTTGGCATCTTCTTCAAATACATATGACTGGGAATCAATGGTGATGAGGTTCTTTCCATTATATCTCCTGCCTTTTCAGAGGCTCGGGTGTAATAAACAACGTGGAGATGTCTGCCGGATGAAAATTAAGAAGTATTGCCACTAACATGCTCTCCCTATGCCCTCAGGATCAGAAGAGACCCGGTGGGGAGGGGGACGACTGTCAGTTTAGAAGCTGGAATAAGCTTCCTCTCCTCTCTGCCTTACACTATTGGGTTCTCCCTGGCCGGAACTGCGGCTTCCCAGCAGTTGTAAACCCTGGCCCTGTCTCAGGATTGCTTTCTTCAGCTTCTCTTGGAATTTCCCCCCTTGACTGTCACAAGATTAAAACGTTCTCATTAAATCACGATGATCCATCTAGCCCTCCATCTAGTTAATCACCTATCTGTCCATCTGTCCATCTATTAAATGGTTACTTAGCACTTACCCACTCTGAGAATTGGTTGCTATATCAGGTGATGAGGGGACCCAAAGATGACTCAGACGCAGTCTCTGCATTTGTCAGAATGCCAGCCGAGAGAGAGAGAGAGAGAGAGAGAGATCACATTAAGTATTTACAACAGGGGAAATTTAGTATAAGAGGTGGCGATAGAAAGGTTTCTGCTAGAAGCCAAACAGGAAACTGCACAGCAGCTCAAAAGTCGGGAACACTTGGAAGGCACTGAAACTGTCACCCCTAAGCTAGAGAAGGATAAAGGGGGTGTGAGATGCTACCAGAGTCCAAGAGCTAGGCCATCAGGGGGAACCATGGTGGTTGTGTTTGCTAGGGATTTGAACTAGAATAAATGCATTTAACTGGAGTTTGGAGGCACGGGACTTGACCTTCATCGTCTCTCCTGCCCTCCCGATAGTACCTCTAACTGGCTGGATACAGCCAGAAATCTGGGGGATGCAAGCCTCATGGACCAGGCTCCTCGTCTATATACTAAAGTAGAGAATGGAACCCAGCAAGGGTGAGGATGACTTTGAAGGATGATAGTTAGCTCCAGTCCAGCTCTAGATGAGGATGAAAGAAAGAGCATCACCTTCACCTGGACTCTAGTTAAATCTGCCTGAGTTTTAAGGATAACCTCCAGAAGAAGACCGGGACCTCAGTAGAATATCCTAATGACTCTCTAAGACCCACTAACAGACTAAGTGCTCTTCCCAACATGGGCGTGTTATACAAGATCTGACTGTGTGCAGGGATGATTGAGTTGACTGTAAACATAGCAAATGATTGTTCCTGACGCTTGGGCACTGGCCCAGTGCTCCAGGTCACATGTATTCCCCACTCTAGCCAAACGAGTCAACCATGTTCTTCCCCACCCTCT
Organism: Chionomys nivalis; assembly: GCF_950005125.1. Lineage (NCBI taxonomy): Eukaryota > Metazoa > Chordata > Mammalia > Rodentia > Cricetidae > Chionomys > Chionomys nivalis. Next base: position 19,583,474 of record NC_080103.1, read on the forward strand.
CAGTGGCTGGAAATACTCCCCCTGTCCCAGGGATTCTCACCCCTCTCTGCTCTGTGTAGATTCCTCACTTTTCTTTTGGACAACCAGATTTATTGTCCCATCTTTGTGGAGACTTCTTTGTTCTTCCACCTCTGGTCCTTTGGCATTTCATGGGTTTCCGGTGCTGTGCATGGTATGATGTGTGTGGTAGATGTTAGTATACCCATGGCTTTTCTTCATTCGTCAGCAGTTCCTGGGGCACAGGGCCTCGTCTTCATCACGATGTGTGGCACAATGAACACGCAGTCATCAGCAGACCTTGAGCTGACGTCCTGATGGTGCTTTGGAGAACTGCAGTCTTCTCTTCTCCCCTGGGGTGATGTTTACCAGCTAGTAAGGGCCATTGAGGTCATTGCCAAGTCTGTCTGTCCCACACTTCGACTCTAGAATTATCCCGCTAGGCAGAAATTCCTGGGAGAGCGGGACTGAGAGCTGAGAGCAGCTAATGGTGCCTTCCTTTTGATGTTTTATAGATGTGGTTTCTCAGCCCAGCCTGGCCAAGCACCACCAGGAAGAGCTTCCTTATGCTGGAATAGCTCAGACTGCTTGGCAAGCTTGATCATTTAGGTGAGGTTTTATATGCAGGGGAAAAAGAAAAAGAGTCCTTTCTCCCTTACCACTCCAAATTTATCCCCCACCGCCCCCGCCAAGTAAGAGTACCCCCACACCTGGTCTTGCCTAGATCTTTAGGGTCCTGATTGGCCCAGGGGAAATAGTACTATCAGGTTGTCTTTTCCAGGGAATCCGTTTTCTCTCCAAGTTTATGGGCTTCTGACTCTATTGATCCAGTCAGTGTGGAAAGGCAGGCAGCAGTGGGGCTGGAGAAGAACCTCTTGTGCACAGGTTAAGTGTTAATGTCGGTAACGTTTTCCTCTTAGAATGCCGGGATTTCTATCTTTTTCCATCTCTAAATGCTTCCCCCAGAGAGTTCAGAGGGCCCAAACTGGATGCTGTGCGGTGGGAGCCTGCACTCAACCATGGGGTGGTGAGCCTCTCCTCCCTCAGTGAATAATGGAACAAGTGGTGGGGCCCTCCGAGGTTTCTGTGTAGCCCCCCTCACAGCCACTTTCTCAAGTTTACTGGTCAGATATGAAAGAGGAGAAGCAAAACTCAGATTGTCCTTGGACCAACAGCCAGGATTTCCTTGAATACTGGCCTTGCTGTTTTGGGGCTATGGACAAGTTACTCGGGATATATGGCAGTTGGATTCCTTCCTGAAGGCTGTTTAAGTATTAAGTGAGATAGGTGTGCAGCCGGTGCCTGGCACACGACACTCAGTGGGTATTTGGAGTGGGGATGACTTTGACTGCACCATCCCAGCTCCTCGCCCTTGCCCTCGGCTCTGACCTCAACCTCGGAGCATGACCAAACTGTGGTGGACTGCCTGAAAACCAAGAGCTTCCGCTGCTCTTACTCACACCACCCTCTCCCTCAGTGCCCCGTGGCCAGGTGCAAGGAGGAAAAGGAGGTCTCAGGAGGGGCCCAGGACTGTTGGCTATGGGGTCCGGGTGAGTGATGGTTAAGGGTTGACTCATTCAAAAGACCCAGGGATCACTCTTCTGAATGCTGGCACATCTGGGTAGGAGCGGCGAAGATGTAAACATAAGAGCTTGTTTCACTGCAATGAAGAAAATCAACAAGAAGCCTCAGATAAAAACCCTCAGGGAATGAGGATCGGAGAGAACAGACTGGCAGACTCAGTCTTGACCGTGTGAGAAAGCTAGGCAGGAGGTCTCCATGTGGGTCCCTTTCAGCCAGGTCTGTTTGTGACAGCAGGAACTGCTTTCACTTCTGGTAGGATCTACCTCAGTCTCCCAGACTGCCCTAGGTCCCCCTACCCAGTGTGAGTGACTCCTGATAGAATCCCACACACCTGTGCTTGGCTGTTCTCGCCCCTCGCATGGTGTCAAGCGGGCTCTGATTGGCTCTCCTCTCACCATGCATTCCCCCCGCCCCCCCCCAGCCGGCTGCTCACATTCAGGCTTGGAGGCCCATTTCTCTGAACCACATCCTTTGTGCCACGCGCTGCCTCTGTTCTTTGCCTTTATTCCAGGGGCAGTCAGAACCGGGATTTGCCGCCGAGCAGGGCTGGCCTTCACCGTTATCTTGTGAGATTGGATCTGGCTGCGACATTTCCAGGCCGCGTGATGAATGGGTCCCTGTAAATGTGGGTGGCAAGTAGGCTGGAGGGGAGGGTGAGCCGAGCTAGAGGGCTCCTTGACTTCAATGAGAGGTTTGGAAATTTCTGTAGATATAGATTTCTTTTTTCTAACCAAGTCCTTGAGTTGGTTCCCTTCCTCACCCATTATCTGGGATGGCTGTGGCAAAAGCACAGCTTCTTAAACCGTGGGTTGTGAGCCCTTGTGAACGTGGCATTGGAAAACAAAATGTGGACACCTATAGAAGGTTTCTGAGCGTGCAGCAACTGAGAATTAATTCACAATCAAATGTTTAGGGCTGATGAGTTGACTCAGTAAATAAAGGTGCTTGCCCTGCTAGTGAGGCCTGCATGCTTCAGTCTGGTTACCAAACCCATATAAAGGTGGAGAGAACCAACCACACAGCAAAATCCAACGTGTTTGTGGCAGCGCTCACCTGGTTGCACCAGGCAGCTGCCCTGCAGCCTTGGTTCTGAAAATACAATGTGCACACTCCCGAAATATGCATGCAGCATGCCGCTAGTTGTAACACGTGCTGCCTGCAACATCTTTGCTCACGTTTAAGATTATTTTAGATTATAAATTGCAGGGTTTTAACTCTACTTTTTACTGCACTTCTTTACTGCTCTTAAAGAAACGAGACAGGTGTGGAGGTGTGTGCCTTTAATCCCAGAACTTGGTATCTTTGAGTTCTAGGCCAACCTCTATGTAATGTATTCATTCTACACAGATAATTACAGGACAGCCAGGGCTATGCAGAGAAATGCTGTCTTGGAAAACCACGCTAAACCAAAATATAAACAATAGAATAATTATGAGAAAACAAAGGCTTTATTTATTTACTTGTTTAGACGCAGGGTCTTGCTATGTAGCCCTGGTGAGTCTGAAACTCACTAAGTAGACCAGGCTGGATTCCAGCTCATAGAGTTCCACCTGCCTCAGCTTCCCAAGTGCTGGAATTAAAGGCTTGTGCTACCAAGCCCATCAAAATAAAGACAATATTGTCTTTAAATCATTCCTCAGCACACAAGTATCAAATGAATACATTCTTAGATTGTGTTATGCTAGAATGTTTGATTTCAAAATTTTCAGTTTGAGTTGTTGATTTCAGATTGTATAAAAAGTCATTAAGTGAATTTTGGCCTGGGATTAGGAATGGATTTTTCAGTAAATCCTGAATGCCCTTCCACAAACTTCTGCTATTTTGTACTGTGTGCCTTATGCAAAGCAGTATTTTTAGCACTGACAATTATAAAATAAAAATATTGATCAACTCTGAAAGATGTTAGAGATGTTCTACATTCTGCAGTATTAAAAATTCAGCCAAGATTCTATTTTCTGTAAAAATTAACAAGCACATCCATCTCGTTAGTATGCTGTTTCAGTTAGGGTTACCACTGCTGTAACGAGACAGTATGACAAAAAGCAGCTTGGAGAGGAAAGGGTTTATCTGGCTCACACTTCCCCATCACTGTCCATGACTGAAGGAAGTCAGGACAGGAACTCAGACAGGGCAGAAACCTGGAGGCAGGAACTGATGCGGAGACCATGGAGGGTCTGCTTACTGGCTTGCTTCCCATGCCTTGCTCAGCCTGATTTGTTATAGAACCCAGGATCACCTGCCTAGGGGCTGGCCCTCCCACAGTGGACCAAGCCCTCTCACAACAATTACTATTTAAGAAAATGTTCTGCAGGCTTGGCTGCAGCATGAACTTAAGAAAGCATGCTCTTTTTCTTTCTTTTAAGATTCATTTATCATGTATACAGTGTTCTATCTGTATGTTTCCATGCATGCCAGAAGAGGGCATCATATGTCATTATAGATGGTTATAAGTCACTGTATGGTTGCTGGGAATTGAACTCAAGACCTCTGGAAGAGCAGTCAAGGCCTTTAACCTCTGAGCCATCTCTCCAGCCCCTGGAAGCATATTCTTAATTGAGAAGCATTTCTTTCAGATGACTTTAACTTGTGTCAAGTTAACATAAAACCAGCTAGCAATATGCAAATTTGCTTTGGGCTTTTAAAAAAAGATTTAGTTAAAAAAATATGTTTATGTATGTGGGTAGGTGTGTGTAGGTGCAGGTGCCTTCAGAAGGCAGAAGTGTTGGATCCCTTGGAACTAGAGTTATAAGTTGTGAGTTACCTGACATGGGTGCTGGGTACCAAACTTCTGTCCTTTGTAAAAACGCTGCTCACTCTTAATTGCTGAGCTGTCTCTCCAGTTCCTTCTTTTGGCTTTAGTAAATGGTGTAATTGTAAGCAACCAAAGAATTGTTTTTATTATTTATTTATTTATTTATTTATTTATTTATTTATTTATTTTAAACCTCAAGCACAAATTTATTTGAGTTTCAAAGAAAACCCTGGCAGGCAAGGTCTCAGCAACTGCCAGGAGAAAGGAGAGGAAGGAGAGGAAGCGAGAAAGCCATGGCATTTGTAAGTAGCAGCATGCTGGGCAAGCAGTCGTGTAGAAGCAGGGCTGGGAGCTTCAGAGAAAAAGAACCAGAAAACCTTGAGTGTTCAGGGGACAGTGCCCAGGCTTTGACTAGTATTTTAAAGAAAAGAAATTGAAGGAGAGAAAAGTTATGCTTTTCTTAGTAACTCAGAAAACCAGGAGGCTCCACAGTGCCATGTGATGGTAGCTCTGTGAGTGTCAGTGTGTGTGTGTGTGTGTGTCTGTGTGTTGTCAGTGGGAGCGTGCTTATGGAGGTCAGAGGACAGCTTCTGGGACTTAGCTATTCCCTTTCATTTTGTGGGTCCTAAGCATGGAACTCAGAGATTAGGCATCATGGCAAGTGCCTCTACCCACTGGACAATCTTGCTGACCACCAAAGAAGTTTTTTAACAGATAAAAATTTTCATGATCTATTATCAGGTAATATTTTATTTATATATATTTTTATATATTATACATTATTTATGTATTTGTACACCTGGAGTTGTGTAAAACTTCTTGGGTGAGTGGAATACTTTTAAGAAGTCTGACCTAGAGTTCTTCTGAGGTTGCCTTGCAGATACCAGTAAGCTGTGAGAATCCCTGACCTTCACCTTGAAGGCCTGGGCCCTAGATAGAGTTTGGGGAAATGGCAGCGTGTCTCAGGCATGACTGGAGAAGAACAATGCATTTGCAAAATGGTTGATCATGCTCTAGGGAGTCAGCGTACTGTTCCTTTGGACATGTTGGAGAGAAGCTTTAGACACGGTGCGACACTGACACTGTCTGAAGAATGTGGAGGTCATGACTGGTGATATTGTCATGGAGATGGCCACGGTTCTCTACACACCTCACTGTTGAGATACATCTGCATCTTAGGGCTGTCCTTACTACCTTTTTATTAAGCAGCTTATTCTTACCAACCCTGACATTCAGCAATTAGATTTGGGCTCACCTCCAGCCTTTTAGAAAGAAAGTTGGTTATAAATCTTCCCAAAACCACTGGACTTCATCCTTGCTGTGCCCTCAAAAGCTGTCCTGATTTAATGGGACACATGTTTCGTAGGAAGCTCTTGGGCTGACACATGACTGAAGTCCGTCTTGGGACTATGAGAGTCTGTGAGAATGGACTTCCAATGAGCTCTCATCTTCTCTGATAACGCAAGAAACTCTGGGCTCATGAAGTAAGGCAGAATGCAGTGTGATTTTGTAGGCCGAGGCAAACTCTAGCTTGGGTTCATCCTTGGGATGGGGCAGACCTGGGTAAATAGCCATGGTGAATAAGCACTGGGTTTTCAGGAGCAACGGTGCAGGTGAGCGGTCAGCAGGCATGAGACTATGGGGCCGAGGAGGATGCAGGTCTTGTGGAAGACATCCTGACGGGCAGGCTTGCAGAGAGACAATAAATCCAGCTTCTGTGGTTCTTGAAGGTCAATAAACATATGGTTGCCATTAAAAACACGTCCCCCACACTGTTTCTTCCATTTGCTTATTTATAACTCTCCATCATCTCTACAGCCGCATCACATGGCTTTGTAATATGGATGTTACTAAAATCATCCTTGAGTTTTTAGTCATTAATATACAATGTAAGATACAAACTACAGCTGGAAAACAACTATTAATAGCCACGTCAACTGAACCAGAACTCGATTTTTCCAAGTTAAAAAAAATTTGTTTTATTTTAGTTGTGTGTGTGTGTGTGTGCACACGTGCACGCACACGTGTGTGTATGCATGTATGCGTGCATGCAAGTATCCTGGGAGGCTAGAAGAGGGTGTTAGATTCCTGGATCTAGAGTTAAAGGTGGTTGTGAGCTGCTTGACATGGGTGCTGAGAACTATACTTGCGTCCTCTGAAAAGAGCAGAGTCTGCTCTTAGCTGCCGAGCCATCTTTCCAGGTCCTGTTCTCCTAAGTTTTAAATTTGGATATAACTTCCACATTTACAGAAGTTATAAGAAATTCCAAGGTGACCTCTAGTCTAGTATTTACTCCGTCATTTTGTCCCATGTGTTCTGTGATGCTCAGGTATTCTTAAAGACAATGGTACCCAAACCGTGAGGCCGGTCTGCAATCACAGGGTCCTGAAGAGATGAGTGTGACTAGGCTGGTAGAACAGCTGACTGTAAGCTGACCCCCTCTACCCTCTCATTTTCTGACTGGTGAGTAAGCTAGGGTTTCATTCTGAGGTTTAGATCAGGGTTCAGTGCCTGGATGGTTATTCTTTTTTGCTCGTTTTTGAGACAGGGTTTCCCTGTGTAGCCCTAGCTATTCTCAAATTCACAGAGATCTGCCTGCCTCAGCCTCCCACATGCTGGGGTCAAAGGTGTGAGTCATCAAGCCTGGCACCTGAATGCTTTTATTCCCTTATTTGTTTGCAGTATTGGGGATCGAACCCAGAGCTTTGTGCATGCAGCAAGTGTTCTGCCACTGAACTACAGCCTTAATTCAGAGGACGGAACGAACTGGTAGTTAAATGGAAAGAATAGTGTTTCACAAGTTCCAAGTGGTGGTCTGGATAAAGGTTGTGGTTGAGGTTGAGGTTAGAACAGAAGCCTGGGCCAGCTAGGCATGGCAGATAATTCTGGAGCTTGAATCTGCTGTAACTGTTGGGGAGCACACAGACCTGGAACCCCAGCAGAACTTGTTTGGGGACTATAAGGTGGTGTGGGAAGTTCTGCATGGCAAACCTAAGCTCTTCTGGTCAAACTCTAGGGCTTAGAGATCTTGAATAAGTAGTAAAGGTGATGGCTACGGGATGCCCCTCCTGTGGCTTCTGGGAGCATGAAGGAATGGAAGATTTGAGATGCTGGAAGCCCTCTTACATGGTAAAAAGAGGTGTCTCTCTTCCCTATAGTTTCCAAACAGACTTTACTAAAATGTAATTAAGTTCCAAGTCCCTGGAAATCAATCATGCTCCTAGGAACTAATACCATGGCTTAGTGATTAGAAGTGAGGGGAGCCAAGGGCAATTACTCTCTGATGAGAGAAACTTCGTCCAAGTGCTCGAAGGGCTGGTGTCTGGGGTGGGGTGATGAAGCAGCCCCTAGGGACTGAGAGTAATTACACATCACCTGTTTCTTTGGTCTGACGGTTTCTATGGGCTATGACGTCCACCTCCTGACCTATATTTGAACCTCAGGGGCTTCCCACCACCTCAAAGGGACAGGGAGAAGGAACGAGGACTGGGTGCAGAATTCCGTTAACCCATCTGGCATTGTTTAATCTACAGTCTTCCTGGCAACACCAACGAGAGAGAGAACAAGAGAGATGATAAGATAGCTTACCAGCTGCATGTGGCGATCCATGCCTGGAATTCCAGAACCCAGGACAGCGAGGCAGGAGGCTGGCTGGAAGTTTGAAATCAGCCTAGACTACATTGTGACATCCTGTCTCAGAATACCATAAAACAAAAAGCTTGCTAGTCAGCCACCTTTGTTTAAAAGCTCCTGAACCTGGTCCTGCCTGAACATACTCCTTATTGGAAGATTTTTGACCAATTTCCCCTCTGGAAGAAGATAACGCTGAACAGGGATAAAGGGTTCTAGGGTTCAGCTATATAAACAAGCAGGAGAATGCCAGCAATTGGTCAGTTTAGGGGAAAGATAGGTAATATGCCATTCACTTGTCTTTCTGCCATTTACAGTTCTTGACTTTAACCACCTGTATGACTTTGGATTAGCTGACCTTCCACCCCGAGTCTCCCACTTGCAGACCGAGAGTTGCGTAAAGAAACTTATGTGGCCCTTGCCACCACTTCCTTCTAGTTCCCTGTTGTGTGGGAGGATGGGTCGGTTGGTTGGGAGCCAGGGTGAGGGAAAGAGAAAGGGAGAGACTGTGTCCAGGGAAAGGGAAAGGACTGGGTGCGGGGAGGAGGGGTGATGGATGAGAGCTGAGGGCTATGCACAGACTTAACACTCAGTCTGCTGACCACGTAGGGCTAGCTCAGCAGCTGAGATGTTGGAGGGCTGAGAGGACAGTGGGGGATGATAATGATGACTATTGTTATTTGCATACTGATCAGCCCAGCACCAGGCTTCTCCCCAGACTAGACAGACAGGCTTGGTGTCATTCAGACTGGCTTAGCTGAGTCAGGTGCCACCTGCCTCCAGCTGGTCCTGTGGGGATAAAGGTGTCCTGAGGGGAGCAGGGTGGAGAAGAAAGGAGGGATGGAGAGACTCTTTCAGAAGCGTTTGCCTCTGTCCTTTTCCCCCTGGGGTCTAGCACAACCCCAAGTTGGTTCAGAAGTCTTCTGAATGTATATGTTTAAATGGCCGGTGGCGGGGTAGCCTGGGCAGAGAAAGGAACAGGGCCATAGGCAGCTGCTGAGTAGTGTCAGGGGCGCGAGCATCTGCCTCAAGGCTCTGTGGATCTGGGAAGTGGAAAGAGGGAGGAAAGTCCCAAAGGGTGTGTGCAAAAGCACCGGGAGACACTTCAAAGGGAAGGAGCCTCACTCCAGCTTCTTGCCTGGCTGCCACTCGAAGTCCAGCCTTTAGAGCCCCACCTCTCCGTTGGCGCATTCATTTGCGCGCCCAGGAGTCAGGATGCAAGAGCTTCCACCTCTGGCAGGTCTCTGCATTTTCCAACCAAGTTTTGAGCTGGACACTCCTCCCTTTACAGGTAAAGGCAAGCACCTCGCGAATTACTTTTGTTTCCCATGGCGCAAAAACAATTTAGCAGAGAAAGGTTAGTCCATCATAGTGGGGATTCAAGGTGGCAGTAACTTAGTCAAATCCACAGACAAGAATAGAGAGAGAGAATAAATGTATGCAGCTTTATATTAGGTTCGTTTTCTCTACTCTTACACAGGTTAGGATTTCCTGTCTAGGGAACTGTACCACCCATAGTGGGCAAGATCTTCACACCTCAACACAATCAAGACAATTCCTGCAGACACACCCACAGCCTAATCTGATCTAGACTATATTTCATTGAGGTCATTTCCACAGCAGACCCTGGATAGTGTCAAGTTGATTAGAACTAATCACCACACAGAGGGACCTTGGTTGGAACATCGGATCATCCATCCACTTCCTTGGATGACTTGAGGTCATTTCTTTACAACTGGAGACTCATCTCACAGCCTGTGAAACAGACAACATAGGACTTCCCTCATAAAGCCGCCTGGCGTGAGGGCTCAAGGGGACCCATGAGCACAGCACCTGGTTTGGAATAAAAAGCTGCGATTGTTAGTGTGGTCCAGGCAGATCTGGAAGCCAGGTCTGCTTGCTCTAGGGTTAGGGTTAATATGCAATTCCATTCTGTCCTGAGCTGCTTTGAGTTTCTCAGAGGCAGGGGGATGGACAGCTGAGATGCACTCCGGACCTTTGGGCCCCTGAATAGTTCTACCAGTGCCTGCAAAGTGCTCTCTACTCTGGCTGTTAGCTTCTTCCTTATTCTACTTTCCCACCTCTCAGGCCTCATCTGAGTAGGCCAAGAGGCTCCCATCTCTCTTTATGCATGGCTTTGCCTCTCAGAAGCCGGAGCCCCTGGAATCAGCTTCCTTCTCAGTTCACCTCGACCTCTCTCTTGACTCAGTACTTCTGCTGAGTGGGGCAGCTGTTTGCTTTCTCTGGCCAAGCTGCTAATGGCCCATTTTCTGTGGCTCATAATTACCTTATTCCATTATCCGGGATCATTCAGACTGGATGGTGGGCCTGCTTGCTCAGCACACGGGACCTGATATCTGCCCTGTCCAGTGAACTGTAGCTCTTGTCTTTCGCTACTGTTACGTTTTCCCATGAAACCTGGCATTATCCCCCTTCCTGGGGCCTTAGAGGGAACGGTTCATGGTTAACAGGCTCCAAGGTCCTTTCCTGAATCCCCTAGGATGGAATCCAGCACAGGCCGCAGGAGATCAGCCACCCAGCTTGCTAAGAACTGGCTGTGACAAACATTCTAGAATGAGTTTGCAAACACTGAAGCCTCCCTTGTGACCATGGATGACCTCATCACCCCAAAATGGCCTAGTAACTTTGATAATGGCTTCTTACCCCCAAAATACAGATGTGAAACCGAGGGTGCATGAGGTTTGACTTGTCCCAAACTGTAGCTGACTGAGCTGGGATTCGAATTTGGGCATCAGTTTGTAAAACCTGTGTTCGTAGCTGGCGCTCCTGGGTGAGTGTGTGGAAAGCAGAAGTAGTGATTTCCCTTCTTCCTCTTCCTTCCCCCAACCAGTACCATCCAGGAAGCTCATGCGTGGTATAGCAGGGCACTCAAACCTTGGCTGTTTTGCAATAAACAGAAGTTTATAGGCCCCCTAGTTCTCTAGTTATACCCTGAAGACAATTAAATACAAAAAACAGAAAATGTTGAGGGGGGAAAAATAATCCTGCATTATGAAACCAAATAGAAATCGCTTTGAAGTGTCTGTTGTTTTTAGATTATCCACGAGTGTGGCTAATCAGAAGAGTTGGCTGTGTTGATGTGCACACAACTTAATCTGCCTTTTCTAACAACTTCTGCAGTACAATTTTGGACAACAAATTAGCTTCAGACGAGGGACTCTTGCTCCTCCTTGAATAAAAAAGCATTCTTCATTTCAAATTATCCTCGTTGCCAGCCATCGGTGCTGACAAGAAAGCAGAGAATTAAACTGTTGATACAATCCTGGCCCTCGGGCTGTCTCCTGCTCGCTCATCACAGATTCTCTTTGTGTCTTCCCCTTCAGGGGACATCCTGAACAGGGAGGAGGAGCTGGGCAGCGTTGTGGCAGCTTCAAAGCTATGGCTGAGCTTGCTTTTCATCCTCCTGAAGGCAGGTGTACTTTGAGGAGTCTTTGGATGATTCTGGAAAAAGGGCCAGCTCAAAGGAGCCCTGGAGCAACTGGAAAAGGATTGGAAGCTTCTGCCAGGAAAGAGTTTTCCTATCAGGAGACCACCCCGGGAGTCAAGGACCACATGCCTCCTCCCACCCTGCCCCGTTGTTTCCTGTTACCTGGTAGCCATTGTGACGTAAAGGTGTTTTTCCAGGGAACCAGGAAGGTCACAGTGCAGCAGGCTGTGCCACAGAGCTGGATGGAGTTAGCCACTCTGTAGATCGAGGTTCTTTCACTTAATTGAGCCGTGTTCTCCTCTCCCTCACCTGCAGAGGGGGAAACTCAAGCTATGGCAGCTACCACTTTCCCAAGGTCCCACAGTACCCTTGTGAGATTTGAACTCTGACCCATGTTCTGTCCTGGTCTATGACTTGGTTGACACCTGCTATCCTGTCTCTGTCTGGGTCCAGCCCCAGGCAGAATTGCCATCCCCCTTTTCTGGACTGGACTTTTACACCAAGTCCCACGGGGCAGGTAGCGGATGGACCTCAACTTCCTGGAGAGGAAGAAAATCATATCAGAAACTTTACAGAGTGGTACCAAAAGAAGATGGGATTGGTTCTGTGGCTCTCAAGAGTGGGCTGTGGTTGTTTTGAAGCGGTCCAATAAACATCACATTTGGTGGGGAGAGTAAATTAGAAAATATGAAGGAGAAATGGTGCTAGCGTGTCACATGACAGAGGACCTTCCCAATAGTGTGCCCACCCATCTGGCGCTCAGCCATCCTGTCCATGTGGATTTGTTTTTGTCTTTCACGGTAGCATGGCGCTTGCTGCTTGGCAGAGGATGTTGTCCTAAGGGCTTCTTCTGCTTCCCATAACATCAGTCTCTGCAACAAGCTTCGGAGGTAGGAACTGCCATCTCTCCCAGTTTATAGATGGGGAGAGGGAACAGCTTGGGCAAGGTCTTGGACTAAATAGGAAGCAGATGGGATCTGAACATAGAACTGAAGTCTCTGCTCTTAACCAAGCTCTCCTAGGCTCCCCACGGCCCCACCTTTGCTCTTCTTTGGTGGCATGCTTACTTGGATGCCATCCTCAGTCAAGGCCTCTTGCTTGGTTAAGTCATGGTTTGTTGTCTGGGGACAGCTGTTACCTTGGTGATGGAGCTATGCCCTTGGTTTTTCCTTCTCTGTGTGATATGTTCCCTTGCAAAGATCAGGGAATGTCTTGCTTGTTTGCTTGTTTATTTATTCAGTGTGTGTGTGTGTGTGTGTACATATACCACAGCATGTACAGGGCTTGGGCTCACGTTGCCAGGCTTGGTGGCTTCGCCTACTGGGCCTACTCATCAATCCCATGCATATACTCCGCATCTTCCTCTACCTCTGCTCTTGAGGCACTAACTCATTTGTTAATGTACTCTCCTTTCACTTGGTGCTGGAGCCAGCTGAGTGTTGAGGGCTATGGAAGCCATACAGGGGCACTAAGCCGGTCTCCTTTCTGCCTACCTTTCATTCATCTCTGCCTTTATCCAGAAATCAAGGAAAACTGAAGACCAGGGAAGCTTGGAACAGAGAGGCCATTGCATTGTGTCAGACTATAAGGGCTGAGGAAAGAGCTGTTGGCTTCAAGGAGGGGCTGAGCATGCTGAGGGTGCTAAGGATAACGCTCACTGGGTCATTCATTTCTTCCCAGACACCTCAGTGACAACCGAGCTCTCTCTTTTCAGGGCTGTACTAAAACAAACAAACAAACAAACAAACAAACAAACAAAACAGCCTGTCTACTTGTGATTTTCTGTACCCTATTGTCTCTTTGAATTCAGGCCACGCAAGTTCAAATCCCACTTCTGCCTCTTACCCCGTGACCTTGATCAAACTGCTTGGCTGTCTATAAAGAGGGGATGATAAGTTTATCCACCTCAGAGGTTTGTTCTGGAGACTAAGGCTATGATCTAAGAGGTCCTGTGGTTACCTTTCCCCATTCTGCTCTAGCCAGCTGTTCCTTCTGTGCCCCCCCCATGCACGCATGCTCCCTGCTGCCTGCATGAGCTGTTGTTCTTCCTTCAGCGTGGCTTACTCTCTGCTTCCTGAGCTCTGCTCAAACGCCTTGTCATCTTCTCTGCCCGTCACTTCCATCTTAATAACATGCCACTTGGCACTCCTGCTGCCTTCTGCCTTTATTTGCCTTCCAATTATCGCGACACGGCATACTATGCCCTTCACCTACTCATCTTGCTTTTTATTCCTTCCCCACACTGTTTCCAGTGGCGTGTTCTGCCACTTACCGGCTGCACGACCTCGTTTCATATATGGCAGTGTTGCTGGTGCCTGACCACAATAGATGCTTTTAAAACCCTTTCGGAGGGAGCAGGTGGGAGAGTGGTCTTTCTCCCGGTTGCTCTGTCGGCTTTTCAATGCAAGCTAAACGTTCCCTTTCCCACCAGTGCAGAGTCGCTCTCTGGGTATGTGAACCGCGTGTGGAAGGACACAGCCAGTTCTAAAGACACCGTCAGAATCTCTAGATCCCACCTGCTCTGCTCTGGGTTCCCTAGCCCTCCCAAACCTCTTCAACTTAGCTGGTTTGAGTTTGAGTTGCCTGCTTGCAGCGGAATGAGCACTGGGCGAGAAAACCCGATTCTTGGGAATGATGATCAATCAGCCAAGGGACAGAGTTGAGCCCCATGTCATTTTTGCTGCATACTCTCACCCCTGAAAGGCACAGCAGAGCCTCCTGCTAAGAGGATCTGAGAACAGGAGCCTGTTTCCCCATCTCACCCTTTCCTGTGTGGCAGACCCACTGAGGCAGACCTCTACCTGAGAGTCGGGAATCATGAGAAAGAGAAGTAGGCCTGGCAATCTCACCTGGTTCTAGCCTCTTGGGCCTTTCCGGATCCCTGGGCCTTTGAAAGATCTCTGACAGTGTATCTGAAATCACAGGCTCTGCCATTTACCAGCTGCTTGACCTTGGGCAGCTCACTGTGTCCTCCCCTGCAAAGGGGCTGGGATAAATCACTCTCGAAGTTCCTTTCGGTACCCTGCTCAATGGAAGCCGCAGGATTGTGTGGTTCCGTGTGCAGACCCCGGGCCGGTCACCTGAATTCAGTTCTACTACTTGCTGTTGTGTCTAACCACTGAGCCTCAGTTCTGTCATCCTAAAGGGGGACACGGAATAAACAGCCCCTTCCTCAGGGAGTGGTTGGAGGATCAAATGAGGAGACAGAGGTCTCAGGACTAAGCTAGGTACCTACTAAGTTCTCAGAAGTATTGGCTCCTTCTGTGACTGTGAAGACTTTTGGACCTTATAGTGATTTCTGTTCCACCTCTCGGGCAGACCCCCAAAGGTGCAGTGCTCACTCTAGGAACTGTAGCACGAGTGCTATATTCTCCTCTTTGTAGGGACTGGAGGTAGCAGAGAGCTGCCCCAAGAGCTGGGACCAGGTGTCCTTGCCATGCCGCTGAAAGCTGAGCCTGCCACCGTTGCCTTCCCTTGGACAGTTTTCTGCAGCCTCTTTAGCGTGTTTTGCTTGGGCTAGCGCATTCACACCAGCCATACATCTTACCACTGGCATGAATCTTTATTCCTGTGGACATGCCTATACTTATGGGTTGAAATAACATAATTTGCATTCTCTTAAGTATGCAGATTGGTTTAATCTGTTCTGTAAATTCACCACCAAGCCTGTGCAGCCAGCCTCTCCCTCCAGGCCCTCTCAGCCTGATTTGAATATCACACTTTATTTTGTGGGGGCCCAGTATAAAAGGCATGGATCAGAAGCAGTCCCCCTGGGTAGGAGCAGTGTCTCCTGCCTGTGACCATAGCCCTCCCTGCACACTGCTTCCCCTGCAGAGGCTGGTGTTATTTTCACAGATAGGAAGTGAGGATTGAGAAGTATCTCGGCGCTTCAGCTGAGCTTTCTGTAGGAAGCTGTATTCAAAAATGGGACTTTCAGCGGAAGTAAGGCCAACGGATGTTTGTCTGGAAGTCCTAGAAGTTCAGGAGGAAGAGAAGAAGACAACACAGACATGGATACATGGTTCAGGCCCACCGGGGACTCTGGGACACATACACACTCTCTCTTCCTCCCTCTCTTTCTCTCCCCCCCCCTCCTCTCTCTCTCTCTCTCTCTCTCTCTCTCTCTCTCTCTCTCTCTCTCTCTCTCATACACATACACACACACACTCTCACACAGTCATACACACACTCACACATATGTGTATATCTTTAAATGTGCAGCCATGGTATTTGCACAGTGTGTATGTGTGTCTGTGCAGACACTGAGGCCAGAAGAAGGCATCTGCTGTTCTTTTCTAAAAATTTATTTTCTTATTTTTACATGTATGAGTGTTTTGCCTTCATGTATGCCTGTGTACCATGTGCATGCCTGGTGCCTGTGGAGGTCAGAAGAGGGTGCTGGATCCCCTGGGACTAGAGTTAAAGACAGTTGTGAATCACCATGTGGGTGGTGGGAATTGAACCTGGGTACTCTGCAGGAGCAACAAGTGGTCTTTACCACTGAACCAGCTCTTCAGCTCCAGATGTCCTCCTATGAGGCAAGGTCTCCCTCTAAACCTGGGGCTCACATTTTCAGGGTTGGTAGCAGTGCCAGTGACATTTTTGTCTCTACCCCAGCCCCAGCTCAGGCCTGGAGTTACAAGTGTACTACAAGGTGACTGTAATCCAAATTCTTGTCCCCACTGACTGTGCAACAGGCACTCTTATTATTATTATTATTGTTATCATTATTATTATTCATTTTACATACCAGCCACAGTTTCCCTTCTTCCCCTCCTCTTGCTTCCCTACCCTTCATCCCCTCATCCACTCCTCAACTCTTCAGAGAGGGTAAGGCTTCCCATGGGGAGTCAACAAAGCCTGGCATAACAAGTTGAGGCAGGACCAAGCCCCTCCCTCCTGCATCAAGGCTGGGCAAGGTATCCCACCAGAGGGAATGGGCTCCGAAAAGCTAGTTTATGCACCAGGGCTAAATCTTGGTCCTAATGCCAAGGGCCCCGCTAACAGACCAAGCCACAGAATTGTCACCCACATTCAGAGGGCATAGTTTGGTCCCATATGGGCTCTCCAGCTGTTAGTCCAGAGTCTATGAGCTCCCACTAGCTTGGGTCAGCTGTCTCTGTGGGTTTCCCCATCATGATCTTGACCCCACCCCCTACTCATATCATCCCTCCTCCCTCTCCCAGTGCTTAGCTGTGGATCTCTGCATCTGCTACCACCAGTTACTGGATGAAGGTTCTGTGATGACAATTAAGGTACTCATCAATCTGATTACAGAAGAAGGTCAGTTCAGGCATCCTCTCAACTATTGCTAGGAGTCTTAGCTGGGGTCATCCTTGTGGATTCCTGGGAATTTACCTAGCACCAGGTTTCTCCCTAACCCCATAAAGGCTCCCTCTATCAAAATATCTCTTCCCTTGCTCTCCTTCTCTGTCCCTCCTCCAACTCGCCATCCCATTCCTTCATGTTCTCATTCCTCATTCCCTTCTCTCCCGATACCCCCCATATCTAGGAAATCTTATCGATTTTTTCTTTGTAGGACAATCCATGCATGTCTCTCTTAGCATCTTCCTGAAACAAGCTTTTTTAACCACGGAGCCATCTCTCTTGCCCAAGGGAGATAGTTTCAAAGATGACTCAGAATTCAGAGACCTGGGAGTTTCCTTTTCCTTTGCTGCCAGGACATGCATGTGGGGCAGACCAGGAGTCCTGGGAGCATCTGCCAGCCATTAGCCACAGAAATGTTGAACAGGGAGTTGGATATGTCTGACTGGAATTCAGGGGTACAGTTGTGTTTGCTTGTTGAATAGGCAATTGTAGGACTGATCGGGGCCCTCTGCATGCCCTGATCCCTGTGGCCTAAAGAGACCATTCCTAGAAGAGGAGTTGGACTTCTCTAGAACAAGGAACAGGCATCTTTGTCATGATGCCTTTGCTAATTCTCAAATCCTGCTGTCTGGACCTGTGAATCATACTGGTATTGCAATTCCAGAGACATCTAATAACCACGCATTTCTCAGTTCTCCCGGTTCTGACTCAGCTAGTCTGGGACAGGGCTTGCAGGCTGTCAGTTCTAAATGATTTTTAAATGAAAATCTTGAATTCGTTGGGTCCTAAAGCCCAGCCAGAGGTTTAAGTTATTACTCTAAACTCTTGCCTTAACTAACCCTGTGCTTCACTCTTTGCAGGGACGGGGAAGAGCAGGGGAGGGGCTGGGGAGATAACGCAGTGAAGGGTTTGCTATACAAGTGTGAGCACATGAGTTTGAGACCCAGAACCGTGTGGGAAAAGCTGTGCACAGGCATCCTTGACATCTCAGCCTGGAGACGGGTGGGACTTGTTGGTGGGTGAGCCTCGCCTGCTTGAGAGATGGAGTCAGGGGTGGGGTGGGGGTGGGGCTGACCTAGCCTGCTTGTTGAGTTCCAGGCCAGTGGTGCTCCTGGCTCAGAAATTCTGGTGAACAGATTCCAAGGAATGTCCAAGGTTGTCCTCTGCTCTCCACATGTATGCTAAACACATGCAGTTCACCAGCTCTCGGTCCGTCTGTTTTGTTAGAGTCTAAAGTCTTAGGAAACTCTTTTTGAAAAAAAAAACCAAAAACCTTACTAATTAAGGGGAAAGTTGTAAGCAAAATTTGGCATGGCATTCTGTTTAGCAGTGGTAAATTAGACATGGCCACATGGAATGCGATGCAGCCAAAATGAATGGTTTGTGCACAGTGTTGTAGCTTGCAAAAATGTTATTTTTTTATCTATTGGTTTTTCAAGACTGGGTTTTTCTATGTAGCTCTGGCTGTCCTGGAACTCTCTTGGTAGACCAGGCTGGCCTCGAACTCAGAGATCAGCCTGCTTCTGTCTCTCAATTGCTGGAATTAAAGGCATGCACCATCACTGCCTGGCTAAAAATGTTGTTTCTGAAGATAGAGATATTGATTTGATTTTTTTTCAAATAAAGAAAAGAAGAATACTTAGCATGCCAAATTAGATCTACATCATGAGCGCAACTATGTAAAATTATGTATTCCTATAAATAAAAGACCAGGGAGGAACAAAGACAAATGAAAGTTGTTGATGTTAGATGATAGACCAGGGGACTTCTCATTTTAAATGACTTTTGAAAATTGTTGTTTGGGTGTTCATGCATTGCTAAGTAGCAGAAACACAGTGTTGAACTAAGCAGACAGGCAGGTCCTGGCCTCCCCAGGAGAGGATTTTACACCCCCTCCCAACATCTCTATGTCCTAAAGAGAATCCTCTGAACTCACTAAGGAGGCTCTTTATTTGATTATTAAGCACCTGGCATATGCCAGCAGCAGACTAGCTACCGAGCTGGGGCTGGGGCAGACAGCATGGAAAGCACCCACAGCCCCGGAGACGTTCACTGCTGAGTGGCAGAGACTGGCACATACACAGACAATGGCAGGAGTGTAGGGCAAAGGCATGAGTGTGGTAATAAGGCACAGGTGACGTCCTGGGCATGCTCATATAAATCTGCACCAGTGGAACATGGGAAGGTGAAAAGAGGAGTTGACATTGGTCTTGGTCTTGAAAGAAGATAAGAGTTTGCCGGGTAGAAAAGGGGGTGGTGGTGGGGAAATCAGTATTTCAGAGTTTGTGGAGACCAGGAACCATATGAGCTATGGGGTATTTAGGTAACAGTAAGTGGTTCTATTTTGGGTGGACTATATTAATTTCTTAATCTATTCAGCAAGAAATTACTGTGTAGCAGATATTGAGCCCAATAAAAATTATGAGCCTTCTCCCTGCCATGCACACAGAGCGTAGCAAGAGCAAATCTGTATTGAATGCCAACTGTATACATTAGCTCAGTTATTCCTCCCAACAACCACACAAGAGGGCGTCATTCTTATTCTTGTCCATACTTGAAATAAGCTTTGGTTCGAATGCTTGGCTACAGTTGAGTATTTGTTCTGCAGTGGAGACCCTGGAGCCCGTGGTCTGATAAGAATGATGGCCATGCAGGGTGGCATTGTTCCCAGGGGGAGAGGGGCTAAGTGGGGCCTCAGAGACAGTCACGGTAGGTATTTGGAAAAGGCGACATCAGCTGAGTCCTGGAGTCCAGTAGGCTAGGCATGGAAAGTGGTCATATGGGGAAGAAAATAAGTTCCGTAAACAGTGATGAGCTCACCAGCATTTCTGGTCTGTTTTTAATCAGGAGACTGAGTCACTTGGGCAATGACTCAGCCATGCCCAGTGTGAACTCTCAGTGACTTGGGATAATGAAGAGAACGGTATTGATGATCTGAAAATAAGGGGCAGTTGGACACATTGCCAGCCTGCCATGGAGTGCGGCCAGTCATGGAGTGTGGCTGGCCTTGGCTTTCTGCTGTAGGGGAAGCTTATTTGCCTAGTTAATTCTAAGTGCTCAACTTCAGCACATGTTATAGCTGCATTTTGTGAGTGCACCTGTGGCCAATTCTTGTTCATGCATGTGCAGTTACACATGTGTGTGCATGTATGTGGAGGCCAGAGAGCAACTTCGGTTGTCATTCCTCAGGTGCCATCTACCTTAGTTTTTTGGGGACAAAATTTCCCATTGGTTTGGAGCTTGTCTTTTTTTTTTTTAAGATTTATTTATTTTATTTCATGTGTGTTGGTATTTACCTGCAAATATGTCTCTGTGTGGGTGCCATATCCCCTGGAACTGTAGTTGCAGACAGTTGTTAGTTGCCACATGGGTGCTGGGATTGGAACTTGGGTCCTCTTGAAGAGCAGCCAGTGCTCTTAACTTGTGAGCCATCTCTCCAGCCTCCAGCTTGGAACTTATCAAGTAGGCTAGACTGACTGGCTAGTGAGCTCCCATGATCCATCTGTTTCTACCTCTCCAGGACTGGTATTACAAGTGCATATATAGATTTTTTTTAAAAAAACAAAAATTGGTTCTGGGGATTGGATTCAGGACCTCACAATGGCAAGGAAAGCACTTTGAACTTTCACTGAGCCCCTGTGGTCTGTTCCTGAGTGGCATCAGTCTATATTGCAGGGCCAAGGATGGCAGGATGGAAAAAAAGTTAACCTATGGAATCGCTAAGTTATCAATGATACCAAGAAAGGTGGCTGGGAGCTCTCTGTCCCACAGGGACTGAAGTTGCTAGGATGGCCGGAGCTGAGAGAAGCTTGGAGGTTTTAGTGAAGCTCTGGCCTCAGATGAAGGGTACAGAGTGATTAATGCTGCAAGCAGCACGGAACAGCCAATTGAAAAGGCTATAAAAGTCAGAACAGCTCAGGAAGTGTTGACCCTGAAGCCCACATGTCTGCAAGAGGCGATCATTTTCTTCACTTTTTATTGCAGCAATGCAGGGACATTCCGTGAATAGAATCCAGGGGAGCTGTCAAGGCTGAATTTGGGGGACTGTGAGGAGAGAGCTTTTGCTCTTTCCTCTGAGAAAGATGTCACGGCCCATGAATTTCTTTGAGTTACTTCTAACCTATCACTCTTTCAGCACCTTCAAGAGTTAAGAGAGAGTTGTTGTTTAAATTGGCAAAGGGATCTATAAATAATTGCAAAATCCAGAACTAGCTCTGCCGTCCTCTGTGCCATAGGCTTGAGGTCATGACCTAGCTCTGTCACTAACTTGTGAAAGGCATGGCATCCAGTGCACCCCCTTCCATCTAGTGACAGGCAGAGGTTGGACTGCATGCTCTCTGTCCCCCTGACCCCCACAGTCTGATGTTTGTGGATGTTTTCTTGTGGCTAGAGAAATCAAAGACCATTGATGAGAAAGATAGAAAAGGTACAGGCTTGTTTATAAGATAGCAAGATTCAGAGAGCTGGTGGGCACTGAGGGAGGCATGTGTGGAGCCTTCTTGAGTGCAAGGACTTAGGAGGTGTATTGTCTGGAGAGAGAATTTTAAAACCAGAATGACAACATGGACAGTCCTGCTTTTTATCACCACCTTGCACTGAGAGGTCTAAGCAATGCCTGAAGTGGATACTCCCCTCACCTGATGAAGGACACTGGCTCTCTGTATGCCCCTGTTCTTTTCAGGGCTATCTTCTAATGCATGGCTTTTCTAACTTCATGGGGAGGGGATCCCTTTAAGGTGGTGTATTAGCTACTTTTCTTATTTCTGAGGAAAGCAACTTAAGAAAGGGTTTATTTGGCTCAAGTTGAGGGGATAGAGTCAATTGTGACAGGACATGGTATGGAGAGCATGAGCCTGCATCTTTTGGGGGCATGCAAACCCTTCATCGAGGTCCTTTTATTACAAGCTAAGTCATTTTGGTGCTCAGGACACCTGCCTGGGGTTACCTACAGCAGGCAGAGTGTCTATGTGCTCCCCAAGAAGGGACTTCCTGATAGAAGAACAGTTCCTGCTTATTCTTTGGAGGGGCAGAATGAGCTGCTCTGAAGAAGAACAAATGGCCCTCTGGGAAAGTGGGGGTGAGGTGGGGCTGGAAGGTACAAACCCCAGTCCTGTTGAGTTAAGTCAAAGCCCCTTTCTGTAGGGCTTGGGCATTCACCTTTCTTTCTCCCTCCCTTAGCCTCCCCTACTTTTTCATTTTTAAAAATATTACTTTGTTTTAAAGATTGTTTACTTTATTCTGTGTATGGGTGTTTTGCCTGCAGGTATGTCTATACAGAATTTTATATACATAGAGCACACAGAGGTTAGAAGAGGGCATCAGATCCCCTGGACCTGAAATGATACCACAGATGATTGTAAGTTGATATGGGTGCTAGAAATTGAATCCTGGCCCTCGGGAAGAGTAGACATTGCTCTTAACCACTTAGCCAAGTCTTTAGCCTCCCTTTTTGATGTTTAAAATTACATTTATCTCTCTGTCTGTCTCTGTATCTGTCTCTTTTTCTCTCCTCTTTCTCTATGTCTCCCCTCTCTCTTCTCTTCTCTTCTCTTCTCTTCTCTTCTCTCTTCTTCTCTTCTCTTCTCTTTCTCTTCTCTTCTCTTCTCTTCTCTTCTCTTCTCTTCTCTTCTCTTCTCTCCTCCTCCTCCTCCTCCTCCTCCTCCTCCTCCTCCTCCTCCTCCTCCTCCTCCTCCTCCTCCTCCTCCTCCTCCTCCTCCTCTTCTTCTTCTTCTTCTTCTTCTTCTTCTTCTTCCTCTCTCTCCCCCCCCCCTCTCTCTGCATTTGTGGACCTGACACATGGAGGTCAGAGGACAGCTTGCACAAGTCGGTTCTCTCTTTCTACCATATGGATTCCAGGGATCAAATGCAGATTGTCAAACATGGCAGCAACTCATTGTCTGCACCCGGTAAGTCATTTCGTTGGCTCTTTCCTTTTCTTTTTCATTCATGAGAGCTCAGTTAGGAGCAACTGAATTGACAATGAACCCAGACCAAACTGTGCGGGCTGAGTGCTGGGATCATACAGACATTTTTCCACTGTGCTATTCTCTCTTTGAACCACACGCCAGACACATATTCCCTCTTGCACACTTAACTCCTAATTGTTATCCTAAGATGATTTATTTACTCTGACAGGAAGAGAGAAGGAGGGGTGGCTCCCACCAGAGTGTGTCTTGTTCTTTCACCCTTTCTTCTCTGATTACTAGAGCCACACATTCTTACCGGGGAGAAGACAGGGAAAGAAGATTCTAGGCAGAAGGAAATCCTTTCTGTGAACCTCATCATTCAGAAGTGACCTCTGTCAAGCCATGGATGTAATTTTCTGGAATCACTGGAGGGTTCTATTGAGTTTAGGCTTTTATTTGAGACCTCTATGACTCTGGTCTCCATGAGTCTTGTGGCAGGTGTTGTACACATGTGGAACGCTGGCCCTGTCTGCTGGAGGTCAGGGCAGTTCCTATGAGCCTGGGCTTCGTGCTGGATCTACTCACCGGCTTCAGTTTGGAGTCCCTGGAGTTGGGTCATTCTACTTTCTGTTGTAATCTGTGTTGCAGCCCTTTTACACATTCATTCATTTATGCACACAGTTGTTTCAAACACACCTTAATGGTGCACTGGTACACCATTTCAAAGCTGGTACTGAGATATTGCACCATAAGTATTACTACACTATAGTGGATGTTGGCCTTTGAGGGGCGTTTAGAAAGCAACACCCCCACTCTAGGGTTAGGATTCTCTACTTCCCTATTCAGACTACTCTTCCCTCACAGTAAAAACCAAAGGCAGCCTCTCTCTTCCAGCCCAGGAGGAAGCTGGTCTGTGATCTTGTTCAGCCAATCAGGTCTGACCATCTCACACTCTGAAGCTCAAAGGAGCCTCACTAAGAATCAAGAGCAGCTTCAATGTTACTTATGGAGACTCAGAGCCTCTGAGATTTGGCTCTCAGCCATGTTGTTTTTGGCATCCCTAGGCTGCAGTGGAGTAAGTCAGCAGAGATGCTGTCCTACCCAGATGGGCCCTCAGGAGTAACTTGGACATTCCAGTCGGCTATCCTGGGTATTGGGCCTGTTTCTTGGAGCAGTTCTCCAACGTATGGTTGATTTTATGAATTATTTGATATTCTTCAAAAATGTATACATATATGTATGTGAGCGATGGGGGATTGTTATTCGAGACAGGGTCTTGCTATGTAGTCCAGATTTTCTTTGGGTTTGTAGTATTTCTACCTTAGCCTCCTGATTGCTGGTATTACAGGTGTGTGCCGCCACATCTGGCTCTCCTTTTTCTTCATGCTAGCCAGAACTGCTTAAGGAAATAAACCTAATTTATGTGATTTGATTTTTGTCTTCCAGATTCAAACACTGCAGAGTAGACCATATAATTTGAATTCCAGTTGTAATCTGTAACCTGTTTCCCTCGGTCATGTGAATGGGGAGTGGGAGAGGGATGAAAGAGACAAAAAATAATCATAACACAATCCCTGGGCTCCCCCTTGCCTACAATAGAGGGAACTCAAGCCTTTGCTTCGGAGACCTCCCTAGTACCATTTCTGTGCTTTTAACCGCTTGGCATTTAGCCCCATTCAGCCTACTTCTGAAACTTCTGGGGGATCTGCTCTTGTAGGTATTTTCTTCTACGACTCATCTGTCCATGAGCTAGCTGGATTGTTTGAATCATATCCACTAACCGACCATTCAGGCAAATTGGTAAATTGCAGCCATTGCTGCTATTACTCAGCTATAATCTGGTTTCAGAAATGACCATGTGCTCAGTAGTGACCTCACTTTGCCAGGGCTTGCCTGCCTAGGCATTTCTTATGTCATTTCCAGTCCTGCCCATCACCATGGAAATGGTGTTTCAAGTGTCGTGATCTCATGATGGGTCACATCCAGTATGATGTGACTAAGGGTAAGGAAGGAAGAAACTGGGAGGCGGTGATGACCTGAACTACATTTGCCTGCTGTTTGGGAGCAAGGGACTAGCCAGCAGGTCCATCACATACGCAGAGGTGCGGCTAGTGTAAGTAATCATTATGGTCCATTTTCAGTATGAGATGAACTCAGAGTTTACCAGAGAAGCACAGATGAGCAGGGGGCCCTAGGACCCTGTCTTCCCCAGCTGGAAGCTGCTGCCTTCCTCTTGTGCACTTCTGGTTTATTGAAGGGTTGAGAAGTTCCAAGCTGTTGATCTCTGTATCTGCTTCCATCAGCTGCTGGTTGAGGTTTATGATGACAGTTAAGGTAGTTATCAATCTGATTACAGGGAAAAGCCAATTTAGGCGTCCTCTCCACTGTTGCTTAGAGTCTTAGCTGGGGTCATCCTTGAGGATTTCTGAGATTTTCCCTACTGCCATGTTTCTTGATAGCCCTTTAATGGCTCCCTCAATCAATATATCTCTTTCCTTTCTCTGCCTCACTGTTCTTCTTTCTTCTTGAGCATCCTATTCCCTCATGTTCTCCTCCTCCTTTCCCTCCTTTCTTTCTTCCCTCCTCCCTTCTCTTCTCCCCTTTTACCCTCCCTCCTTCCAAATTTTCTTAGGAGGTCTTATCTGTTTCCCCTTCCCAGAAGGATCCATTTATGTCTCTTTTAGGGTTCTCCTTGTTACCTAGCTTCTCTGGGATTGTGGACTATTGGCTGGTTATCCTTTGCTCTATGTCTAATATCCATTTATGAGCGAGTACATGCCTTTTTGTCTATTTGGGTCTAAGTTACTTCACTTGGGATTTTTTTTTTCTGGTTCCATCTATTTGCATGCAAATTTCAAGATGCCATTTTTTTCTTAACCACTGAGTAGTACTCCATTGTGTAAATATACCACATTTTCTTTACCCATTCTTCAGTTGAGGGGCATCTAGGTTGTTTTCAGGTTCTGGTTATTATTAATAATACTGCTATGAGCACAGCTGATCAAATGTCCTTGTGGTATGAATGTGCATCCTTGGGTATATGCCCAAGAGTGGTATAGCTGGGTCCTGAGGTAGATTGATTCCAAATTTTCTGAGAAACCGCCATGCTGATTTCCAAAGTGACTGTACAGGTTTGCACTACCACAAACATTGGAGGAGTGTTCCCCTTACTCCATATCCTCTCCTGTAAAGGCTATGCACTAAGCTGAGCTACCTGAGACCAGTCCAAGAGAGGGAGGAACAATAACATGAGAAAAAGCAAAAAAAAAAAGACCATGATGGTGATACCCTGAAACAGCTGACCTGAGCTAGTAAGAGCTCACCGACCCTGGACAGAAGGCAGATGAACCTGCACAGGACCAAATTAGGGCCCAATGAATGTGGGGGACAGTGATGAGACTGGGGCAGTCTGTGGGGCACGGGCAGTGGGACCAGGATTTATCCCTGGTGCTCGAACTGGCATCTAGGAGCATGATGTTTTTTTGGAGGGATACCTTGCTTAGCCTAGATACATAGGTGGGAGGGCCTTGATCTTCCCTCAAAATGAAGTGTCAGACTTTGTTGACTCCCCATGGGAAACCTTACCCTTTCTGAGAAGTGGGTGGGGAGGTGGGGTGGGGGTAAGGTGGAAGAAGTGGGAGGAGGGGAGAGAGTCGGAACGGGGATAGTTATGTAAAATGAGAAATGATTGCATTATAAAATTCTTAATAAAAAAAAAGAAGAAGAAAAAAAAGAAAAGTTACAAGCAGTCATCTATGTGGCTGAGACCATTTAACAGAAATGGAGGGAGGGAGCCTTGAGTAAGTTGGTAAGACTCTGTGTTCTAAACCAATAGGATGGGGAGTCTGGAGAGCAATCCTAGACACTGGGAAGACTGTACCTCCCTGATGAACTCAGCCCATAAGGAGTTCAGGGGACAGACAATGCAATCAGAAATATAAAACCACTGTTTATGCTAAGTGCATCGGCTATTTTTTTTTTTTTTTTTACGTTTTATCTAAACCATTACCCAACTTTGCAAAATTGACTATCTTAGCCTCCAGCATGCTTATTAGGAAGTGAGGACAATTGTGTCTAACACCAAGGCCTCCCAAACAACCCACAACACCAGGGAGTGCAGTGTTGACCATGTCCTGAAAAACCTGCTTTAGCTACAGCATGCTGTGCCAAGCTAGTAGGTCTTATGTTGCCTCTAGGAATCCAGGGAGCTGGTGGTGAACGAGAGTCTCAGTGACAGCCAGAGAAACCATGTTCTATATACTCAGCTGTGATTCAGGATCAAGGTGTAGAAATGAATTGCCAAGTGTTGAGGTGGGCGGTGTGGCACAGAACTGGAACACAGCGGTAGGAATGTACTTTTCTCTAATCATATCTGTATTTTAGGCACTTCGAGTCTAAATATTACCTGATTTTAAAAGTTTGGGGCAGGGGTGCAGTTGAATAGGAGCAATTATTCGTGTTCTGTGACACAGTCAGATAACTTGGTTGATAACAATTAATTGTATGTTTCGAAATAGCTAGCAAAGAGTTTGAATGTTCCCAACACAAAGAAATGATAAGTGTTTGCGATGACGATATGCCAATTACTGCGTGTGAGCATTACACGCTGGATTCCTGGCTTGAAGTTCTACACTGAACCTTAGAAGCAAGCACCATTGTCGCCCGTCAATTATGTTTCTTTTAAGTTTGGGAATGATGGGATTCTAAACCTCTCTTGGGCATTCATGATTCGCATTACTGTATTAAAGGTCTTGAGCATTGCAACTATAAACAAAGCAATACCTGCTTTACATGTAAGCGAGACTGTTTAGGCAGAAGACATTTTTAAGAAATGATTTTTTTCTCAACTTCATGAGCATCTTAAATGGCTGCTAGTTGAGCCATAAGATGGCTTTAAAATGATCATTGCATAATTATAAGGCATTATAATGCACATAAGTGGCTCTCAAATATTAGTCCACGAATACTTTATGAAACAGGATGTTGCCAATCAATCCCCTTACATCACGCCACGTCCCATCCAGCTGTCATCTCTCTCTTCTGCAGAGATCACTCCAGGATGAATTTTTCACTCCTTTAGTTATCCAAACCCAATGTATTGCTTAGTTTAATGCCTTTTAAATGCTATATAAGTTTAGAATTTTTCTTTTTGTAGTCTTGTGAATTGCTTTCCCTCTTACCAAACATTATATGGATGGGATTCATCTATGTTGACAAGTCCTATAGTTGCATCATTTTCGTAGCTGTTTAATATTCTATCACATGACTACATCACAGGCTATGTATCCATTTTCCCGTCAAGCATTTCTTCCACCTTCCTCTCTTAAAATTCTAACACTTCTATGAACATTCTTGCACTTTTCTTCCCGTGTTCAGCGGTGTTTTCCTCATCACTGTCTCAAAGTAGAGATTTCTGCGTCGCAGGAGTGCTGTGGGCTGCACATTCGACTAGAGACTACTTGTACTAAGTCACTGCCCAGCACTGTCTACAGACTAAACAATACTTTGCATTTTCAGAGTTTATCCTTCATCCTCCTACCGAACTAATATCTCATTTCAGTTTCAAGTTATGTTTTCCTGGTTTACTATCCCCACCACTTCTTTCAATGTTTTTCACAGGTGTTGTTCATGACGTAGAATTATAACCAATGAAACACAATGGAACCACCACCTTGACTATCTGCTGAAGGAAAAAAATTAATGGGTAAGTTAGGATTCTTTTTTGTAGGCAACTCTAAGGGGAAGTTCGGAAAAGATGGTTGTAGAGAGGTCTGTATACATGTTGCCTGGTACAGGAAGGCTACGGGAGCAGACTTGGGACAAGGTCAGGATGACTGTGTCCACAGGGCCTGTCAGTTTACAGAGGCTAGCACTGCTGGAAGACTCCCAGGGGGCAGTTCTCACGATGCTGGAGTCCTCTGATTTCTAACTCAATTCTTTTCTCTTACACCCAGAAATGTTGGCATCTCGATTGCATTTTTTATAGATCATCACTGCGACTAAATCCTAGTCACTTAAGCAAGCTGTGAAAGCCTTCCAGACTCGTGCCTAAGCTGAGGCATTACACACAGAATGTCCTCTTTCTAAGTCTTACATCTGCTTTTTGGATTTCTAATAATATGAATGAACAGAAACATGCCACGCATTTCCTCTAGGGATAGAGCCTAGGTCCTCCTACAAGACACTTTAATGAGACCTGCCTATAGTTATGATTCTGGAAGCCACAGGTAGAGTGGGGTATGCCCTGAGGAGGACAGAGATGTCTTGAAGGAAGTGGCCTCAAGTGAGGTCATTAGACCAAAGTTTGGGAAGTCTCTTTGCGTAGGGGAAAAAAGTAACAAGTCTTTTAGCAAGGGAACTCAGGAGACTTATAGAAGTTAGTTTCTTAGAGTGTTCCAGACCTCCCAGAATGTCTCTGTTGAGTTCCTACTCATAGCTGCACCTGGATTTTCATGTAAAAGAACTGCTGCCTGGAATTAAATTGTGCTGTTGAATTGGGCCATATGCAAAGACCACTGGCAACTCCAGAATTAGAATGAAGAGGTTATTACAGTGCTGCCAAAGACTCTCCTAGTCCTCCGACCATGCCTTATCCTGGAAATTTAAGTCTTTGAATTTGTCATTTTTCATGAGTGTAAACTCTCTCTGTGTGGCAGAAGGCAGAAATATCTCGTTCCCTTCATTTTTTTTTTCTGATTTTAAAGCTCAAGTTTAATAGAAACAGTCAACAGGGCATAAACCTTGTAAACCTTGTCAGCTGCTCAGAGTCAGGCACGGTGAAGTGAAAGAGAGAAAGCCTTGCCTTTGGCAAGAGAGGTCCACAAGCAGACAGTTGGTGGGGGTGTGGGAAGGCTTCAGGGGAAGAGTGAGAAAGGCCAGGATGTCAGGGGAAGTACGTTTAGGTTTTGGGCCAATATCCAAATGAAAAAGAGTTAGAAGGGCAAAGAAAAGTTTGTTTTTCTGAGTTAGGACTTAAAAATATAGATGGGTTCTTGTTGCTGATGGAAGTTTGCAAGTGTCTGCTCCTCTTCCTCATCTACTCGCTATCCCAGCAGTCAGCTGTAGCTGTTGCTTGGCCTCCCAGAGCGGGCCGTTAGTAAGCACCACCTTCCCAATAGTCTTAGGTAGGATGGAGAAATAAGCACACAAAAAGGCACAGATTTAGAGCATCCATTTACCCCCCCCCCCCCACACACACAATCACACACTCGTGTTCAAACAGGCAGCCATGGTTATCTACTCTCAGGTCCCCTTTTCCAGCACCTTTCCTCTGCCAGCACTCCTGATACCAAAGCAGACTCAAGTTGGGAATAAAGAACAGGTGTTTTGGGAAAAAAGAATAGGAATTCAATAAAAGGAATGAATTAAAATGTTTTGGAAGGGTTGAAAGAGCAAAATGGAGAAGGAAAGGAATTCGGGAGTGGAGAGGAAGAAGAGGTGAACCCTAAAGGTTAGAAGCTACTTATCGATATCCTATGCTGGGCCCTGTCAGTGGCAGCTGCTGCTGAGCTGTTGTAGAAATGATCTAAGTCTGCTCTGGACTCATTGAAGAGATGCTGTCTGGTCCAAGGATGCACTCACAGGAAAGAATACCTTGGCCCAGCCTTCAGGGGTGTGTAATGTCCCTAGCTTCCCTGGCACCATGACAACCTGCAATGCTGCATCAATGGAACCAAATGCTCTCTGTCCACCTCTGTTTTTCTAACGCTAACTTCACACCACTGTAGTGGGATCTGAAAGAAAGCTAGAGGTCTTTAGGGAATAGGAAGAGGACCGGTGGGAGGATGTGGTTATAAGAATGGATAACAGAGAAGATGGACACGAATGAAGTTCCCTGTACCCGTGTTCACAAATATCACAGTGAAGCTTATTATTTTGTACAGTTAGTATAGACAACAACAACAACAAAAATCGAGGAAAAAGAAATTCAGTTGGCAAATAAAGGGAAAAGTGCTTTTTGAGACTTCAAGCCCCAGTATATAGATCATAGTATTAAAGGAAGGTGTGGGTTGAAATGATGAGTGACGAGCTGGCATGAACAGGAATGAGGAAGACTGTCTAGGGATGTTTGTTTTCATGGGGAGTCTGTTAGTTTCTTTACAAGATTTTATCGGTGAGAACTTCTAAGATGCACACAAGCAGGATAACTTCATGTGGCCCCATGCTCTCACCAGCCAGGGACCACCAGCTCATAGCAATCTATCCTGTTTTACGGAGACATTTCCCACTAATTCCTTTTGATCTTTGAATTGAGCCCCAAGCATCTTATTAACTCAATATCCAGCGGGTGTTTGAATATGTCCCTTTCTCTGAATGGCCCTTTCTCACCACCTCAGCCTTTGCAGATGGAATTACACAATGCTTCTAGCTGGTGGCATTCCATTTCCACTTCCTCTTATTTCCTCTTTTTCACTCCTCTCCTCGCTAAGACGGATGTGCTTAGCAAGCTGAGCTGATTGCCCCCCATATGGTTTATCACTGTCTTTTAGAACAACATTTGTTTATTCAGTGCCCGTGTGTTTGTATAGGCTCATACGCCCCACATGTGGTACCCACGCGGGAGGTTAGAGGACAATGTGTGGGAGTCTCCTTTCTTGTGTAACTGCCTTAGTTCTGGGGATTAAATTTAAATGGTTAGGCTTGGCATCAAGTGCCTTACCCAATAAACCATCTCACCAGCCCCATAGTCTGGGTTTTAATAACTTTATCCCCATTATATAATATTTTTCTTCCCTATGTTCCTGGAAATCTGGTAGATGGTAATCTGGTAGATGGGCAGAGAAGCTTAATCAGATTCAGGTTTGATAACTTTTGGCAAGGTTATCATGAGCTTTAAAATTTATTTGAGTAAAAAATTTAAATATTTTAGCCAATGTGTTAAAAAATTTAAATTATTCAAAAATTGCTACCTGTAGGCATTGTTCTCTAGGAACAATTCAAGTGGTAAGTCAGTGAAAACATCTATGTTTTAAAAACTCCAAATCCACCAATGGGAATATAGGATATTGACTAGAAGTATTCACTTCCATCCTGAATTTGTTAGTTTCTTTTAAAGAGTTATTGCTCAGACTTTCAAATCTATTAGCCAGAGCCAGTTAGTCTAGTGAAATAACAGATTTGTGTTCTAATGTTAATCCAGCCTCACATTCCCAAAACAAACACAACTTGGTCATGACTGCTAAAGACAAATGGGGTGATGGAGAACCCTACAAAGGTTTTGAAGAGCTGAAGGAATCCAAAGCTTGCTCCTCCCTCCCTCCCTCCCTCCCTCCCTCCCTCCCTCCCTCCCTCCCTCCCTTCCTTCTTTCCTTTCATTCTTTTTGAGACAGAGCCCCACACTGTTTCCCAGATTACTGTGGAGTTGTATATTCCAGGATGATATGAAACTCAAGATTCTATAGCCTCAGGTTCCCAAGTTATGGGATCACAGACATATGCCACCAAGCCTGGTATTATGCAAAGCATTTTAATTCATGGAAATATTATAATTTTCTGTGACATTTAAAATAGTTTGCAAAAACATTAAGACGCTGCTACTGTCTGCTCTAGATGTATAGAGAAGAGGAAAAAATAGCGCAGTGATGCTTGATCAGCACGCTAATTGAAAGCGCCAGAAACAGTGAGAACCAAAATATTTCATACATGCACCGACGGAAGAATCACAACAATTGAGATTTGAA
This sequence comes from Chionomys nivalis, assembly GCF_950005125.1. Lineage (NCBI taxonomy): Eukaryota > Metazoa > Chordata > Mammalia > Rodentia > Cricetidae > Chionomys > Chionomys nivalis. The sequence continues at coordinate 19,615,799 of NC_080103.1, forward strand.
ATTTATCTTTTTCTCACTATTTATGGTTTACAGTTTCTGTTACTGTCTTGAAGCTTATTGCTTTTTTTCTTGTTTGATGTCTGACCTGCTCTTAATCTTGCTCAGCCTATCTTCGTCTCATATGCTCCATCTTTAGTTTCCAGTTGTGAATGTCTACATTGATTAAAAGTGAGGAATTGGGAGAGGCTTGAGCCATCCTGCAGCTCCAGAGTCTGAGGCTTTGTTTCATTTCGTTTTGTTGTTTGTTTGCATGAAACCTGTTGGAAATTTTCATGCAGGTGGATAATGCTGCCTGATTATCACCACACTCTCCTCTCTTCTCTCGCTCCCACTCCATCTGTCTCCCTTCCCACCTTCATGGATTTTTGTTTGTTTGTTTGTTTGCTGTCTTTTCTGACACCACTGAATTCAGCCAGGGGCAGCTGTGTGGCCATGGATTTGAAAGTATCCATTGGAGCCTGTTGGGTTCACAGTGGGTATACAGCTGGAGATAAAGAATTTAGTCTCTCATCATCATGGTGGTGGGGAGCACGGTGGCAGGCAGGCATTGGAGCAGTAGCTGAGAGCTGCATCCTGATTTGTCGGCAAAGAGGAAGGGTCTGGCTTACAGTTTCAGAGGTTTAGTCTATTATCATCATGGTGGGACATGGCAACATACAAGCAGACATGGTCCTGAGAGTTCTACATCTCGATTCTTAAGCAGCAGAAGAGACTGACTTGAGCTTCTGAGACCTCAAAGCCCGCTGCCAACAGTGACATACTTCCTCAAGCAAGGCCAACCCCCCCAATAGTACCACTGCCTTTGGGTCGAGTCTTCAAATACATAAGTCTATGGTGACCATTCCTATTCAAAACTGCACATATACTACTAGTATTTCCACTTTAATTTATTAAAAAATTATTTTTCCTCATTTTACATGCCAAATCCATTTCCCACTCCCCACTTCTCCTGCTCCCTCCACCTTCCCCTCTGCTATCCCCATGCCACCCCCACCCACTTCTCAGAGAGGTTAAGGTTTCCCATGGGGAGTCAACAAAGTCTAGCACATTGCTTTGAGGTAGGACCAAGGCCCTCCCCACTATATCTAGGCTGAGCAAGGTATCCCTCCAGGAAGAATGGGTTCCAAAAAGCCAGAACAAGCAGTAGGGATAAATCCTGGTCTCACTGCCCATGGCCCCACAGTCTGCCCCAGCCTTACAACTGTCACTCACATTCAGAGGGCCTAGTTTGGTTCTATGCTGGTTCTCCCATTGTCAGGCCAGAGTTAGAAGGCTTCCATTAGTTCACTCTTTCATTCAAAAAAAAAAAAAAATCAGTAGCCCTCATATATACAAATGATAAGCTGCGAAAGAAATCAGAGAAACATCACCATTCACAGTAGCTACAAATAACATAAAATATCTTGGGGTAACACCAACAAAACTAGTGAAAGACCCATTCAACAAGAACTGTAAGTCTTTGAAGAAAGAAACTGAAGAAGACAACAGAAAATGGAAAGATCTCCAATGCTCTTGGATAGGTAAAATCAACATAATAAAAATGGCAATCCTACCAACGGCAATCTATAGATTCAATGCAATCCTCATCAAAATCCCAACACAATTCTTCAAAGACCTTGACAGAATAATAGTCAATTTCATATGAAAAAACAAAAACCCAGGAGAGCAAATATAATCCTGCATAATAAAGGAACTTCCGGAGGCATCACCATTCCTGACATCAGCTCTATAATAGTGCTGCAGTAATGAAAACAGCTTGGTATTGGCATAAAAACAGATAGGTTGATCAATGGAATCAAATCAAAGACCTGAATATTAATCCACATACCCGTGAACACCTGATTTTTGACAAAGAAGCTAAAAATATAAAACTGAAAAAAGAAAGCATCTTCAACAAATGGTGTTGGGGTAATTGGATGTCGGCATGTAGAAAGATTCATATCTATCCCCATGCACAAAACTCAAGTCCAAATGGATTAAAAACCTCAATATAAATCCGACCACACTGAACCTGATAGAAGAGAAAGTGGGAAGTAGCCTTCAATGCATTAGCAAAGGAGACCACGTCTCACAGACACTGAGAGCAACAAGAAACAAATAGACCTCCTGAAATTAGAGGCTTCTGTAAAGCAAAGGTCACAATCAATAAGACAAAAAGGCAGCCTACTGGATAGAAAAAGATCTTCATCAACCCCACATCAGACAGAGAAATGATCTCCAAAATATATAAAGAACTCAAAAAATTAGACATCAAATTTCCAAACAATCCAGTTAAAAAATAGCGTACAAATTGAAACAGAGATTTCCCAGCAGAGGAATCTCAAATGGTTGAAAGACACTTAGGAAATGTTTAACATCCTTAGCTATTAGGGAAATGTAAATCAAACGACTCTGAGATACCATCTCACACCTGTCAGACAGCTAAGATCAAAAACACCAATAATTGCTTATGCTGGAGAAGATGTGGGGTAAGGGGAACACTCCTCCATTGCTGGTGGGAATGTAAGTTTGTACCACCACTTTGGAAATCAGTATGGCAGTTTCTCTGAAATGGTAAGATCCAGCAATACCACTCTTGGGCATATACCCAAAGGATGCTCAACCATACAACAAGGACATTTGTTAAACTATGTCCATAGCAGCATTATTGTAGTAGCCAAAACCTGGAAAGAACCTAGATGCCCCTCAACTGAAGAGTGGATAAAGAAAATGTGATACATTTACCCAGTGGAGCACTACTCAACAGTAAAACAATGACATCTTAAAATTTGCATGCAAATGGATGGAACTAGAAAAAACCATCCTGAGTGAGGTAACCCAGACCCAGAATGATGAGCATGATATGTGCCCACTCATAGGTGAATACTAGCTGTGAAGCAAAGGATAGCCAGCCTATAGTCCACGACCCCAGGGAAGCTAAGTAACAAGAAGAACACTAAGAGAAATATATATATAGATTCCCTTGGGAAGGAAAAATAGACAAGATCTCCTGAGAAAATTAGGAGCCTGGGGAAGGGGGAAGAGGGAAGGCCGAATGGGAAGATGAAGAGAGAATGGGAGAGGGGGAGACCTAGAGGGAAAGAGATAGTTGAGATGGGGGAAGGACAGAGATGGAGAACAAGAAAAGAGATATCTTGATTGAAGGAGTCATTATGGGGCTATCAAGAAGCCTAGCACTACAGAAATTCCCAGAAATTCACAAGGATGACCCCAGCTAAGACCCTAAGCAATAGCTGAGAGGGTGCCTGAATTGGCCTTACCCTGTAGTCAGATTGATGACTATTTGTCTTGAATGTCATCATAGAACCTACATCCAGCAACTGATGGAAGCAGATTCAGAGAACCACAGCGGAATGTTGGGCTGGGCTTCCAAAGTCCATTTACTTTGTATTTAATTAAACATATTTAGGATTTGTTTGAGGATGCTGCTAAGTTAGTTGGAAATTACTCCTTTCAGAACTTTGCCTATATGATGTCAGGTGGGTGCATTTTATTTTTACCACTGTGACAAAATAGCTAAGAACAGCAAGTTAAAGCAGGAAAGGTTTATTTTGGCTCAGTTCCCAAGGTTTGAGACAAAGCAGAAATGTCATGACAGGAAGACTTGGTAAGCTGATTACTTTATGACGATTTGGAGGCATAACAGATACAAAGGGTTCCAGGATAATATACAGCCCTTCAAGAACATGCCAAGGAACTATTTCTTCCAACTAGGCCCCACGTCCAACAATCTTCAAAACCTCCTAACATCAAATTATGAACCTCCTGACGATTAACGTACTGATAAAGGTTTAGTCATGGTCAATCCACTCTCTGCAGCCCAGCTTTTAGAGCATGAACATTTTGGAGGGGTCCTTCCTATTCAGACCTTAGCTCTGGGGATAGAGTAGTGCTTTGCCAAGGGTTAAGTACTCCTTACTATTGAGGCAATGCCTTGCCTACAAATCTTGGCATTTTCTAGTGACCGATGGCACAGCCACTATTCTGAATTATTTGCTATTGTTGGCCACTGTCACTCCTATCCACCCACATGGTCCTATCCATGCTCTGTGACTCCTGAAAAGAGGACTCCGATTTTGGAGTTATTTCTCTGGGAAGCTATTGCCCAGTTTTTGTATGTTAATTTTGTATCCTTCTGTTTTTCTGGAAGTGTTCATCAGGTCTGAATGTTTCCTGGTGAAGCATTTAGATCCTACCAAGCATAGGATCCCCTCATTTGCATATAGAAATATTTTGGCCTTTCTACTTCCTTTTTGTGTTTCTTTCCCCTCTTTTGTCTTATTGCTCTAGCTAAGAATTGCTATCTTTTTAATTTACTTTTTAAAATTTTTAATTTGCAGGCAAATGGCTAGAACTAGCACTATCTTGAATAAGAACAAAAGATTGGGCCTTCTTGTCATATTCCTAACTTTAAAGGAAATACTTTTGGATATATTCCTCCTATTCCTAATTATATCATAAATCAGTCAGACAACAGATATCTACAGAATATTTTACCCCACAGATAAATATTATACATTGTTTTCAACAGCCTATGGAACCTTCTCTAAAATAGATGATATTTGGGCCGCATAGTGAGCCTTAATAAATATAAAACGATCAAGACAATTTCATATATCTTATCACACTACAGTGGTTAAAATTAAAAACAGCAAGAGAAATTACATGTGTATGTATACTTGGAGAAACAGATACTCTAGAATGAACAGTCTTCCATTGAAGAAATGAAGGAGAAAAGTAAAAGCTCCTAGAATCAAATAAAAACTGAAGCACAACTTATTAGAACCAGGGAGATACAACAAAGGAAGTTGAAGAGGAAAGCTTGTTGGTATAGCACTTACATTGTGTGTATTGTGTGTGTGTGTGTGTGTGATATCTATATCTATTTACTTATCTATCTATCTATCTATCTATCTATCTATCTATCTATCTATCTATCTATCTATCTCTATCTATCTCTCTCTATATCTATCTATCTATCTATCTATCTATCGAGAAAGAGATTTGAAATAAATTGTCTAACTATCCACTTTAAGGTCTTAGAAAATGAAGAAAAAGCTGACCACTCCAAAGCAGTATGTGAGAAGACATAGTGGAAATCAGTCAGAACAGAAGTTAGTGAAATAATTTGAAATAAAAGAAAATCATATAGAACCAATTGAAGATTTAGTTCTTGGAAAAGTTAACCAAGATTGTCAAGCCATTAGCCAAGCTAGTCTTAAGAACGAGAGAAAAAAGAGTCAAATGAAATAAAGTGAAGGATGAAAAAGAAAATATCATAAAGAGTAAACGAATCCAGAGGATCATTGGAGACTATTTTAAATATGTGCATTCTCCAGACCTAAAAAGGCTAGAAGAAATGAATAAACTTTTAGGTGCACACGGCCTCCCGGAATGAATCAGGAGGATGGGAGCAGCTTAAACAGACCCACAACAAGCAAGACGACCGAAGCCGCGACATTACTTTCTCTTCTATTTTGTGGAATTGTTTGAGGAGCATCGGTGACAGCTCTTCCTTAGAAATTAGATAGAATTGGGCAGTGAGGTGTGAATTCCAGACATAACCTGTGAAAGCTGCTGGCCTAAGACTAAGGCAAGCACATTTCCCGCTGTCCCTTTGTGGGCGGGTTCCTTTGTTCAGTCGGTTCTCTTCCCTAACTCATTTCTCTGTAGAGCTGTACAAAGGCTCTGTGCCAATCTTGGTCTCAGTGTCACCTGCCTGTCACGTGGAAACTGGGCTTCTTTTCTTTTCTCCAGGAAAAGGCCCATTCAGAAGGACACCCCAGGTTACCAGGAGTCCCCAGGGCATCTGAATGCTCGCGCACTCTCGTCTCTGGGCTGGTGTTCCGTGTCATTTTTGGTTTTTGGGGGATTTTTTTTTACTGCCATTCCACCTCCACTTTGCTCTGTGAATTCAAAAACATATTAGCAATGTTTCCCACAGCCTTTGGGTTCTTTGTATCTCAGTGGTTTTTCAAAGTATCTGTCCTGAAATACTGTCAGGAATGGAAATCAAAGACTTCATTTCATTTTCTGTGTGCAACAGCCAACATCTTCCAAGGAATTTTTTCTGTTAGCAGCTGTTTGAGAGATACAGTGCCCTGGCAAGTTGGGCGATGGTTCTCTTCAGACAGAGCTTTCTCTCAGTCTGGAAGACAGAGTGTGCTGAGGACTGGCGAGTTCTCTGGAGGTTTCAAAGTGCAGAATTTTTACTGGTAATTTTAGGGCAAAATTTATGAGGCTCAAACAGAAGAGTGGAGAGAAAAGTGTGGACGTTTGTTAAAGCCCACAATTCCCTGTCGGTGGCTATTCTGACGGTGTGGGCAGATGTTTCCTTACAGGGTATGTGTTGTGTATGTGGCATATGCTACGCTGGAATCTACATGAATTTTCTTTTTTTTTTTTCCATTTTTTTTATTCTTTTTTAATTAAAATTTCCAACTGCTCCCCATTTCCCTCCCCTCCTCCCACACATTGCCCCCTCCCCCTACTCCCCTTCCCCATCCCCACTCCTCTTCTCCTCCCCCCAGTCCATTTCCCCCTCCCTCTCGATACTGAAGAGCAGTCCAAATTTCCTGCCCTTCAGGAAGACCAAGGTCCTCCCACTTCCATCCAGGCCCAGGAAGGTGAGCATCCAAACAGGCTAAGCTCCCACAAAGCCAGTTCATGTATTAGGATCGAAACCTAGTGCCATTGTCCTTGGCTTCTCATCAGCCTTCATTGTCCGCCATGTTCAGAGAGTCCAGTTTCAACCCATGCTTATTCAGTCCCAGTCCAGCTGGCCTTGAAGAGCTCCCAATAGATCAGTTCCACTGTCACAGTGTGTGGGTGCACGCCTCGTGGTCCTGATTTCCTTGCTCATGTTCTCCCTCCTTCTGCTCCTCATTTGGACCTTAAGAGCTCAGACCGTTGCTCCAATTTGGGTCTCTGTCTCTCTCTCGATCTATCGCCAGTTGAAAGTTCCTGTGCCATTCTCCTTGGCCTCTCGTCAGCTCTCATTGTCCGCCACATTCCGAGAGTCCGGTTTTATCCCATGTTTTTTCAGTAGCAGTCCAGCTGACCTTGGTGAGCTCCCAATAGATCGGCCCCACTGTCTCAGTGGTTGGGTGCACCCCTCATGGTCCTGACTTCCTTGTTCATGTTCTCTCTCCTTCTGCTCCTCATTATAACCTTGGGAGCTCAGTCTGGTGCTCCAGTGTGGGTCTCTGGCTCTATCTCCATCCATCGCTAGATGAAGGTTCTATGGCGATATGCAGGATATTCATCAGTATGATTATAGGATAGGTTCATTTCAGGTTCCCTATCCTCAGGTGCCCCAATGAACTAACTGGGGACATTGCCCTGGGCATCTGGTAGCCATTCCAAGTTCAAGTCTCTTGCCAACCCTTAGGTGGCTCCCTTACCTAAGGTATGAGTTTCCCTGCTCCCCTATCCAACCTTCCTTTATCCCCAATCACCCTGATTCCCCCAGTTTCCCTCATCTTCTCCTTCACACTTTTCTCTCCCCATCACCCCTCATCCCCATCCCACCCCACACCCAAGATTCCAATTTTTTGCCCATCAGTCATGTCTATTTCCCATACCTGGGAGGATATCTATATGTTTTTCCTTGGGTTTACCCTCTTGTTTAGCTTCTTTAGGATCACAAATTATAGACTCAGTGGCCCCTATCCATGGCTAAAAACCAGTTATGAGTGAGTACATCCCATGTTCTTCTTTTTGGGTCTGGGTTACCTCACTAAGGATCGTATTTTCTATTTCCATCCATTTGCATGCAAAATTCGAGAAGTCATTGTTTTTTACCGCAGAGTAGTACTCTAATGTGTATATATTCCACACTTTCTTCATCCATTCTTCCATTGAAGGACATCTAGGTTGCTTCCAGGTTCTGGCTACTACAAACAATGCTGCTATGAACATAGTTGGACAAATGCTTTTGTCATATGATAGGGCATCTCTTGGGTATATTCCCAAGAGTGGTATTGCTGGGTCCAGGGGTATGTTGATCCCAATTTTTATGAGAAACCGCCACACTGATTTCCAAAGTGGTTGCACAAGTTTGCAGTCCCACCAGCAAATGGATAAGGGTACCCCTTTCTCCACAACTTCTCCAGCAAAGGCTATCCTTGGTGTTTTTGATTTTAGCCATTCTGACAGGTGTAAGATGATATCTCAAAGTTGTTTTGATTTGCATTTCTCTGATCGCTAAGGAGGTTGAGCATGACCTTAAGTATCTTTTGGCCATTTGAACTTCTTCTGTTGAGAATTCTCTGTTCAGTTCAGTGCCCCATTTTTTAATTGGGTTAATTATCCTTTTAAAGTCTAGTTTCTTGAGTTCTTTATATATTTTGGAGATCAGACCTTTGTCTGTTGCGGGGTTGGTGAAGATCTTCTCCCAGTCAGTAGGCTGCCTTTTTGTCTTAATGACAGTGTCCTTTGCTTTACAGAAGCTTCTCAGTTTCAGGAGGTCCCATTTATTCAATGTTGCCCTTAATGTCTGTGCTGCTGGGGTTATACATAGGAAGCGATCTCCAGTGCCCATATGTTGTAGGGTACTTCCCATTTTCTCTTCTATCAGGTTCAGTGTGTTCAGATTGATATTGAGGTCTTTGATCCATTTGGACTTGAGTTTTGTGCATGGTGATAGATATGGGTCTATTTTCATTCTTCTACAGGTTGACATCCAATTGTGCCAGCACCATTTGTTGAAGATGCTTTCTTTCTTCCATTGTATACTTTTAGCTCCTTTATCGAAAATCAGTTGTTCATAGGTTTGTGGGTTAAAATCCGGGTCTTCTATACGATTCCATTGGTCGACTTCTCTGTTTTTATGCCAGTACCACGCTGTTTTCATTACTGTAGCTCTGTAATAGAGTTTGAAGTCAGGGATGGTAATGCCTCCAGAAGTTCCTTTATTGTATAAGATTGTTTTGGCTATCCTGGGTTTTTTGTTTCTCCATATAAAGTTGATTATTGTCCTTTCAAGATCTGTGAAGAATTTTGATGGGATTTTAATGGGGATTGCATTGAATCTATAAATTGCCCTTGGTAGAATTGCCATTTTTACTATGTTGATTCTCCCAATCCAAGAGCAAGGGAGATCCTTCCATTTTCTGGTATCCTCTTCAATTTCTTTCTTCAATGCCTTAAAGTTTTTGTCAAATAGATCTTTCACTTCCTTGGTTAGAGTTACCCCAAGATATTTTATGCTGTTTGTGGCTATCGTGAAAGGTGATGATTCTCTTATTTCTCTCTCTGCTTCCAGATCCTTTGTGTATAAGAGGGCGACTGATTTTTTGGAGTTGATCTTGTATCCTGCCACATTACTAAAGGCGTTTATCAGCTGTAGGAGTTCTTTGGAGGAGTTTTTGGGGTCGCTCATGTACACTATCATATCATCTGCAAATAATGCAAGTTTAACTTCTTCCTTTCCAATTTGAATCCCCTTTATCCCCTTATGTTGTCTTATTGCTATTGCTAAAACTTCGAGAACTATATTGGAGAGGTATGGAGAGAGTGGACAGCCTTGGCGTGTTCCTGATTTTAGTGGGATGGCTTTAAGTTTCTCTCCATTTAATTTGATATTAGCTGTCGGCTTGCTGTATATAGCTTTAATTATATTTAGGTATGACCCTTGTATCCCTAATCTCTCCAAGACTTTTATCATAAAGGGATGTTGAATTTTGTCAAATGCTTTTTCAGCATCTAATGAAATGATCATATGGTTTTTTCTTTCAGTTTATTTATATGATGGATTACATTGATAGATTTGCGTATGTTAAACCAGCCCTGCATCTCTGGTATGAAGCCTACTTGATCATAATGGATAATTTTTCTAATGTGTTCTTGGATTCGGTTTGCCAGAATTTTGTTGAGGATTTTTGCGTCGATGTTCATGAGTGAGATTGGCCTGTAATTCTCTTTCTTGGTTGGGTCTTTGTGTGGTTTTGGTATCAGAGTTACTGTAGCTTCATAAAAGGAATTTGGCAATGACTCTTCTGTTTCTATATTGTGAAATACATTAAGGAGAATAGGTATTAGGTCTTCTTGGAAGTTCTGGTAGAATTCCGCATTGAAACCATCTGGTCCTGGACTTTTTTTGGAAGGGAGGTTTTTGATAACAGCTTCTAATTCTTCACGACTAACAGGTCTATTTAGGTTGTTCACCTGGTCCTGGTTTAACTTTGGTAAATGGTATTTATCTAAAAAAGCGTCCATTTCTTTTACATTTTCCAGTTTTGTGGCATACAGGCTTTTGTAGTAAGATCTAATGATTCTCTGAATTTCCTCTGTGTCTGTGGTTATGTCTCCCTTTTCATTTCTGATCTTATTAATTTGCAAATTCTCTCTCTGCCGTTTGATTAGTTTGGATAGGGGTTTATCAATCTTGTTGATTTTCTCCAGGAACCAGCTTTTTGATTCATTGATTCTTTCAATTGTTTTCTGTGTTTCTATTTTGTTGATTTCAGCCCTCAGTTTGATTATTTCCAGTCTTCTACCCTTTCTAGGTGAGTCTGCTTCTTTTTTTTCTAGAGCTTTCAGGTGGGCTGTTAAGTCTCCAATGTGTGCTTTCTCTGTTTTCTTTAAGTGGGCAGTTAGTGCTATGAACTTTCCTCTCAGAACTGCTTTCATAGTTTCCCATAGGTTTGAGTATGTTGTTTCTTTATTTTCATTGTCTTCAAGGAAGAGTTTAATTTCTTTCTTTATTTCTTCCTTAATCCAGGTATGGTTCAGTAGTTGACTATTCAGTTTCCATGAGTTTGTAGACTTTCTGGGGGTAGCATTGTTGCTGAATTCTAGCTTTAATCCATGGTGATCTGATAAGATACAGGTGGTTATTAATATTTTTTTGTAACTGTGGATGTTTGCTTTGTTACCGAGTATGTGGTCGATTTTTGAGAAGGTTCCATGAGCTGCAGAGAAGAAGGTATATTCTTTCTTATTTGGGTGGAATATTCTATAGATGTCTGTTAAGTCCATTTGATTCATTACCTCCATTAATTCTCTTATTTCTCTGTTAGGTTTCTGTCTACTTGACCTGTCCATTGGTGAGAGAGGAGTATTAAAGTCTCCTACTATTAATGTGTGCGGTTTGATGGCTGCCTTGAGTTTTAACAATGTTTCTTTTACGTACGTGGGTGCTTTTATATTAGGGGCATAGATATTCAGGATTGAGACTTCGTCCTGATGAATTGTTCCTGTTATGAGTAGAAAATGTCCCTCTCCATCTCTCCTGATTGATTTAAGTTTGAAGTCAACTTTGTTAGAAATTAGTATGGCCACCCCTGCTTGTTTCTTAGGTCCATTTACTTGATAAGCCTTATCCCAACCCTTTACTCTGAGTAGGTGCCTGTCTTTGTGGTTGAGGTGTGTTTCTTGTAAACAGCAGAATGTTGGATCCTGTTTTCGTATCCAATCTCTTAGTCTGTGCCTTTTTATAGGAGAGTTGAGTCCATTGACATTAAGTGATATTAATGACCAGTGGTTGTTAACTCCGGTCATTTTTTAAGTTGTAAATTTTGTGTGTTCCCCTTCTTTGTGTTGCGCTGGTGAAGGGTCTCTAGTTGTCTGAGATATTGTGGTCATTGTTGGACTCCTTGGTTAGTGATTTTCCTTCTATTACTTTCTGTAAGGCTGGATTTGTGGCTACGTATTGTTTAAATTTGTTTTTATCCTGGAAAATTTTGTTTTCTCCATTTATAGTGAACGAAAGCTTGGCTGGGTATAGTAGTCTGGGCTTGCATCCATGGTCTCTTAGTTTCTGCAGTACATCTATCCAGGACCTTCTGGCTTTCATGGTTTCCATAGAGAAGTCAGGTGTAAGTCTGATAGGTTTACCTTTATAAGTAACTTGGCCTTTTTCCTTTGCTGCTCTTAGTATTCTTTCTTTATTATGTATGCTTTGTGTTTTGATTATTATATGGCGAGAGGATGTTTTTTTTTGATCCAGCCTATTCGGTGTTCTGTATGCTTCTTGAACCTTCATAGGTATATCTTTCTTTAGGTTGGGAAAGTTTTCTTCTATAATTTTATTAAATATATTTTCTGGACCGTTGAGCTGCGCTTCTTCTCCTTCTTCTATTCCTATTATTCTTAGGTTTGGTCTTTTTATTGTGTCCCATATTTCCTGAATGTTTTGTGATGAGAATTTGTTGGCCTTGCTGTTTTCTTTGATCAGCGTGTTTATTTTCTCTATGGTATCTTCAGAATCTGAGATTCTTTCTTCTATCTCTTGTATTCTGTTGGTTATGCTTGCTTCTGTAGTCTCTATTCGTTTACCTAGATTTTCCCTGTCCAGCTGGCCTTCTGTTTGTGTTTTCTTCTTTGCCTCCATTTCAGTTTTTAAGTCTTGAACTGTTTCCATTATCTGTTTGATTGTTTTTCCTTGGTTTCCTAGGGTATCATTCACTGATTTACTCAATTCTTCAAACTTTCTGTTATACTTCTCATCCATTTCTATAAGGGCATTTTTTACATGTTGTTTAAGGGCGTCAATCACTTTCATAAAGTCAATTTTATCTACTTCTTCATGATTAAGGTGTTCATGTCCACCTGTTGGGAGGTCGCTGGGTTCTGGTGGTTTCATATAGTTTTTCAGATTGTTAGGTGAATTCTTGCATTGGCGCCTGCCCATCTCTTTCTCTGAATGCTCCCCTCTGGATCTTCTTTTACCGGATCAGGTCTCCTTGCCTACTGATGTACCTTCCCAGTGATGGCTCTCTGCAGTGCTAGCTCTCCTGGTGTTCTAGTGATGTCTCTCCTTGCTTGTTGCAGGCAGGCCAGTGAAACAAAGGAAGTCTCGCCTGCCTACTTGCCCTGAGGATTTGCCCCCAGCGCCAGACAGACTGAGCTGGATGGTGTTATGTGCCCAAAGAGGAAAGGGGACAGAAGGAAGAAGGGTTCTGGATGCAAGCTGGGTGGGACCAGAAGAGAGAGGCAGTATGGGGGGGTAGAGCCCCTGCAGGGAGCCCGGGGAGTATAGGGAGGGGGATGAGGAACTTCAGAGTTCCCTGTCCAGGGCTGCTTCCGCCGCCGCTGGTCACAAACTCACCGCACTGCTGTCTCTCCTGGTGCCGAGATCAGATCTCCGTGCAGGTTGGGTAGTTCGTAAACAAAGCGCCTACCTTGGTTGGTGCAGGCGGGCCAGTGAGACAAAGGAGGTCTAGCCTGCCTACTTGCCCTGAGGATTTGCCCCCAGCGCCAGACAGACTGAGCTGGATGGTGATATGTGCCCAAAGAGGAAAGGGGACAGAAGGAAGAAGGGTTCTGGATGCAAGCTGGGTGGGACAAGAAGAGAGAGGCAGTATGGGGGGGTAGAGCCCCTGCAGGGAGCCCGGGGAGTATAGGGAGGGGGATGAGGAACTTCAGAGTTCCCTGTCCAGGGCTGCTTCCGCCGCCGCTGGTCACAAACTCACCGCACTGCTGTCTCTCCTGGTGCCGAGATCAGATCTCCGTGCAGGTTGGGTAGTTCGTAAACAAAGCGCCTACCTTGGTTGGTGCAGGCGGGCCAGTGAGACAAAGGAGGTCTAGCCTGCCTACTTGCCCTGAGGATTTGCCCCCAGCGCCAGACAGACTGAGCTGGATGGTGTTATGTGCCCAAAGAGCCTACATGAATTTTCTAATCTATTCTCTATGATACTTTCATTGTGGTGGGTATTGATAGCTTTAATTTAAAGATGGTCAAAGCGAGGTTGCAAGATAATAAATTTCCAAAGGTCTCGTGTTTAGTAATGGAACCAGAGTTAAAGGCAAAGTCTGTTGGCTTTGAAGCCGAGGTGCTTTCTTGTATGTCATACTGCTTGGCTCTGCTTGAGCACATTGGAGAGGGATGGGCTGTCAGCTCCATCTTCGAGCAGCAGCTGAACAGTCTTTCCTGCCCCTGCTTGCAGCTCCTGCCCATTCTTTCTGCTTCCACTCTCCAGATTTTCAATTGCTCTTTGAAAGGAAGAATTATATACAGCCCCAAGTCAATTTGGGCTGAGAAAGAAGAGCTTCCAAGCACATGCCACTGGGGAATCACATAGTGCCATCATTTTGATTTTTATTGCACATGCTTAGGAATAAACACGGTAGTAAATATGCTTTCTTGTTTAGCAGTTTAAATGTTCTCCTCGAGCTCATTAGGTCCTGTCACTTCCTCACACATGCTGTTCCTTGTATGGGAGTGTCTCTCCCACCCCCACAGCTTACTCTGCTGAAGGTGGCTGTCGCCTCAATGGCACTGAGGGAGCCGCTCCTCACGCTGACAGGGAGGAGAAGAAGGCTACTAGAAGGGCTTTAGTGATTGTGTCGGTGCAACAGAGTTCAACTCCATATTTGATGTCTGATGGCTTAAAGCTTTCCAGCCCTCTTGCTTTCATTTCTTCTGCACCACACCAGGGCAAGTTTCTAAGAAAGCCAGGTGCTTCCAGCTTTTGTACCAGTAGGACAGTCAAACTTAGTTGCGAAGTGGAAGACTCAGCAAGAGATGACAGAGACCCAGCTTTTCGACTTGTTGACTTTCTCTGCCAGCCCCTGGCAGCTCTGCAGTGTTTATGCTAAGGGCAAGCCTGGGAACTGCTCAGATTTATGGCTGGAAAGCTTTGGCACCACAACACACAAGCTCTTCTGGCACAGGCGACTCCTATGGCCTAGACTGGAGGCAAAGACTCCAGAAGGCTGAGCCCCTGGGTCTCTTCTCTGCGTTCACCCAAATGACATCTGTTTCTAGGTCAGAAGAGACTTTAGCCAGTAGAAATAGCTTGTTAGGATGTGCCTGCCACCACCCTCTCCTCTTCAGCTTCAGGAAGTGGAAATACCCGAGTCTAAGCATCTTTGAGACCCCCTTAGCCATCTGGACTCTTGCAACTGAGGGAGGGGGTTGAAGGGAGAAAAATGGGTAAGCCTTTTCGGGGAGAAGCTCAGCACTGACCTCCTCAGCTCTCTGCTCTACTGAGGAGAGAGAAGCTCTTCAAGACAGGGAAGGAACTGTTTATATTTTTAACTTGTGTGTGTGTGCCACATGCCCATGGGTACACATGTGGAGGACAGAGGTTGACGTTGGGTGCTGCCTTCCTTACAGCTTCTTGACCTATTCTTTTGAGAAGGGGTCTTTCACGGAACTTGGAGGTCACCAAATAGCTCAGCTCACTGGTTAGTGACCCTCCGAGATCCCTTCATCTTGCTCTCCACAGTGCCGAGATTGCAGGTACACACCATTAAACCTGGGCCCTGCGTTAACCTTCGGAATCCAAAATTAGATCCTCATGTTTGTATGGAACCATCTCCCCAGCCATGAGAGTTACTGTGACCCCAGAACTGTGACATCCTGATGGAAGTCCAATCTAAAGAAGTCTCTTCTGGTGTGAGGGGAGGAATGTGGAGCAGAGGACACAGGGGAGCTGCGTTCCGTAGTCTTTCCTATCCAGGCAGTGGACTTAGAAACTTGAAGGAGATAAAATTTAGAATGAAGAATTTTATTATTGTTTTTCTTGTTCATCTGCCATTTATTCATTTATGTTGACCACAGCTGACTAGCTTTCAGTCCAGTATTGAATGTGAATGAGGAAGCAAACTTTTTGTCTTGCTTAGCCGGGTGGTGGTGGCGCACGCCTTTAATCCCAGCACTCGGGAGGTAGAGGCAGGCGGATCTCTGTGAGTTCGAGGCCAGCCTGGTCTACTAGAGTTAGTTCCAGGACAGGCTCCAAAGTTACAGAGAAACCCTGTCTCGAAAAAGCATTAAAACAATATTATCATGTTAGCTGTAGATGTCCCATTGAAATCCCCTACTCCGGCTCTTCAGCTTCTTCAAGCTCCACAGTGTCTGAGAATTTGTGTCATAAAGGGATGTTTGGGAGTTTGGCATATGGTTTTCTGTGTTTATTGAGGTGATAGTGTGGTTTTTTACCTTGTAGATTGTTCATATGATAACTACACTGAATGCTAATCTGATTTTGTAGTCTGGGGATAAGTTCCATCTGGCTGTTATGCATTAACCTTTATATATTTGGCTGGGTCCAATTTGTTAAAGTTTTATTAAGGAGATTTTGGTCTATGTTCATTGTGGAAATTACTTTGCAGTTTGGTATTCTGCCAGCTGTGTTATTGTGGGGTCAGGGCAAGGCTGGAGCTAAGAGAAAGATTTTTGAGCAGTGTGTGTGTGTTTGTGTGCATGTATGTAAGTTTACATACAATAGATACACATTTCTTAATTTTTGGTAAAATTTCTTAGTAAAGCTACTTATAGCCAAAGATCTCTTTACAGAGAGATCCAGACTGAGATTTATTTTTCAGTCTAACTCACCTTGAGTGAGTTTTGTCTCGATAGTTCGCGATTTAAAGGGAATGTGTGTGTGTGTTATCTAAATTGCATTATTGGCATCTAAGTTTTTATGGTGTTCATTTAGTCTCATTGCACTGTCAATAACAATCCTATCGTACTCTCGTTTGTGATGCCATTGGCGATTTTTTCCTCTTTCTCTTGTTCCCTGCTTTCCTCTAACCCCCACTTCCCCTCGCTCTTTCCTCTGATGGGTTTAAGAGGTTATGCTGTTTAAAGAAACAAATTCGGGTTTATCGGTTTTCATTATTGTTTTCTGTTTCTCCTTTCATTGATATCCACTCTTGTCTTGACAATTACCTCCTTTTGCTCTGGGCTTGCTTTTGAATTCTCTAGTTTCTTATGAGGAAGCCTGGATAATTGGCTTTAAGCCTTTCCATTTCTCTGATATAAGGTTTCAGTGCTAGGAATTACCCTGTAAGCCCTACTTAAAAATAAATGTCAACATTTCGTCCTTTAGTTTTTTTAATCAAACATTTTCTAATGTCCTATGTGAGCTATGCTTTGGTCCGCAGATTATTTAAATTGCTTAGTTTCCAAATATTTGACTCCTTTCTGTGTGTTTTCTACCGCTGATGTGTATAATTCCACTGTTGTCAGAGCTCTTACCCTGCATGACTCCAGCTTCTTTAAATTGATTAAACTTGTTTTATGGATGCAAATGTGATTTATCTCAGTAAGCATTTAGTGTATGCTCTTGAAAAGAATGTATCTTCTGCTGTTGGGACATTCTACAATGGCTGGTCAGGTTGCCTAATGTTGGGGATCATTTCCACAATGTCCTTATTGTCTTTGCTTATTTGTTCCTGCGATGCTTTTTCTGCTTCCTGTATTCTAGTGGTCTGTCATTAGCTAGGTAAATATGATTTATCATAAGATATTCTTGACTAATTGGCGTCTTTATCACTGATGATTTTCCTTGTTTTGAAACTCACTGTCTCAAATTAGTATTGCTACTTCTGTTTAATTAGTGTTAGCATTCTCCTTGCCTCTCTCCCTCCCTCTCTTTCTCTCTGTCTCATTATACAATTCAGGATGGCTTCAGACACTCTGTGTAGCCCAGGTTGGCCCTCCCACTTGTGGTTCCTGCCTCACCCCCCTGAGTGCTCATTATGAAGCCTGTGCCATCATGTCCAGTTCTTTGGCTACATTTTTTTTTTTTTTTGGAAAAAAGAGAGCATCTTTAACAAATGGTGCTGGCAAAACTGGATGTCAGCCTGTAGAAGAATGAAAATAGATCCATATCTATCACCATGCTCAAAACTCAAGTCCAAATGGATTAAAGACCTCAATATCAGTCCGAACACACTGAACCTGATAGAAGAGAAAGTGGGAAGTAGTCTACAACATATGGGCACAGGAGAACACTTCCTACGTACAACCCCAGCAGCACAGACATTAAGGGCATCATTGAATAAATGGGACCTCCTGAAACTGAGAAGCTTCTGTAAAGCAAAGGACACTGTCACTAAGACAAAAAGGCAACCCACTGACTGGGAGAAGATCTTCACCAACCCCGCAACAGACAAAGGTCTGATCTCCAAAATATATAGAGAACTCAAGAAAGTAGACCGTAAAGGGCTAATCAACCCAATTAAAAAATGGGGCACTGAGCTGAACAGAGAATTCTCAACAGAAGAAGTTCGAGTGGCCAAAAGACATTTAAGGTCATGCTCAACTTCCCTAGCAATCAGGGAAATGCAAATCAAGACAACTTTAAGATACCATCTTACACCTGTCAAAATGGCTAAAATAAAAAACACCAATGATAGCCTTTGCTGGAGAGGTTGTGGAGAAAGGGGTACCCTCATCCATTGCTGGTGGGAATGCAAACTTGTGCAACTACTTTGGAAATCAGTGTGGTGATTTCTCAGAAAAACTGGGATCAACCTACCCCTGGACCCAGCAATACCATTCTTGGGAATATACCCAAGAAATGCCCTATCATACAACAAAAGTATATGCTCAACTATGTTCATAGCAGCATTGTTTGTAGTAGCCAGAACCTGGAAACAACCTAGATGCCCTTCAATGGAAGAATGGATGAAGAAAGTATGGAATATATACATATTAGAGTACTACTCAGCAGTAAAAAACAATGACTTCCTGAATTTTGCAGGCAAATGGACGGAAATAGAAAACACTATCCTGAGTGAGGTGAGCCAGACCCGAAAAGAGGAACATGGGATGTACTCACTCATATTTGGTTTCTAGCCATGAATAGGGGACGTTGAGCCTATTGTGCGTGATCCTAGAGAAGCTAATTAAGAAGGTGAACCCATAGAAAAACATTTAGGCGATGAAAGGAGACAGAGACAAAGACCCACATTGGAGCACCAGACTGAAATCTCAAGGTCCAAATCAAGATCAGGAGACAGAGCACGAGCAAGGAACTCAGGACCGCGAGGGGTGCACCCACACACTGAGACATTGGTTATATTTTTTAAATGTTAACAAGTAAGGAACTTTATTTTTAAGAAAAATAACTTATTTCCCGTGCCTTTTATAGTTTTAACAAGCATTTTATAAGCTTCAACTTTCCTTCCTCTTTATCTTATTAGTTATATTTCTTTAAAACTTTTTAGTGGTTGCCCTAGAGTTTGCAATGTCCATTTGCAGCTACTCTCACTACACTTCCAAATGATACCTCAGTGCATCTTGCGTACTGTGTAGGTAACTTATAACAGGGTACTCCCAAATCCTCCCCTGTCTCTTACCACTGTGTGGCTCATTTTATTATACTAAGCTGCAATCACCCAATTCATTTATACAAGTGCCATTCTAAATTAACATTTATCTATTACATTTGATAGAATAGGAAGCATTTTATTTTGTCATTTATTTTTTTTCTCTAGTGCTTTTTCTTTCTGTAGATCCAACATTCTGGCCTAGGTACTTTTCTTTGTCCCTGGGAATTTTTCTTTATATATATATATATTTTCAAAGTAGGTCTTTTGTCAACAAATTCTTCCCTTTTCTGTTCATAGAAGACAAAATTGTGATTTTTTTTATCTTAATATCTAACATTTTAATTTAATCTGACAACCTTGTCTTTTATGTAGTCTTTGCCTTATTATTCATTTACTTAATGTGTTAAATGTGTGTGCATGCTTGGGTGTGTGTCAGGTGCACATGTGTGTGGTGGCCAGAGGGACACCTTGGATGTCATCCTCAGAAACACCACCTTCTTCCTTTGAGACAAACCCTCTTATTGCCTGGAGCTCTGCAGCTAGGCTATATTGGCCAGTTAGTGAACCCCGAGATACTCCTGTCTCAGTCTTTCCAGTGCTGGGATTACAGGTGCACACCACCAAACTTGGGCTTCTCATGGTTCTGGGGGTCCAAACTCAGATCCTCATGCTCCAAGGAGCTCCAAGGAGTCTCCTGGGTCTGCATCCCCAGCACTGGGGTTGTAAGTACATGCTCCCATGCCAACTTTTTATGTGGATGCTAGAAAGCAAATGTAGGTCTCCGTGATTGCAAAACAAGCACTCTACTTTCTCTCGGTCCCATACACTATTAATTTTTACTGTGACCACAAGTATTTGGGCTGTTTGTCTTACATTACATGCTGTCCATTCAACACTCTTACTCTAGCTGCCTTCTTTCATTTTTGCCTTTACTGGTTTAATTTATTAATTATATGTTGTATAGGATTTCACTCTGTCTTCTTTCTGTGTCCATGTGCCTGATGTGTGCATGTGAGCACCTACTGTGTGTCCATGTGCCTGTATGTGTGCATGTGCATGTGAGCACATACTGTGTGTGCATGTGGAGCCTCAGTTGCTTCTCCACCTTAGGCTTTGAGACGGGAACAATCTGAGGCTTGCTGATCATCTGTTACCATTATATTCACTGATCCTACAGCTCACCAGTTGACTAGGCAGGCTGATCAGCAAGCCTCAGGGTCTTCCTGGTGCTGGGGTTCCTCTGGGCACCACCACACCCAGATTTTACTTGGGAGATGGGATCAAACTCAGGTCGTCAGACTTGCACACAAGCCCTTCAGTGACTGAGCCATCTCCTCAGTCCTTCTTCTCCGCTAGACTTATCTATAGATTTATTTTACCTTTTACTTTGGCCTTTTCATGGTTCTGGAGATTATAGTATATAATTATTAAAATAAATAATAATAGCTTAAAACAGTCCACCTTCAAATCATACCCTGTTATGCGTTCTGTGAGAGAACAGTACAGTAACAAATGGTTCTGTTTCCCCCGCCCAGCCTTTATGTTTTGGTTATTACACATTTTACTTAGACATGCATTGTAAATTCTTCAAATGAGTTGTTAATATTTTTACTTTAAACAGTCGTTATCGTTCAAAGAGATTTAAGACTAAGACAAGGCATCTTTTGTACTCATCTTGTTTACCATTTTGGGTGTTCTCCATAGTTTTGTAGATCCTAATTTGTAGCTTGCATTGTTTCCCTTCCATCTGAAGGGTTTTTTATGCCTTACAAATGCTGCTCTGCTGACGATGAATTATCTCTCTTTGTGTATACCTGAAAACCTTTTATTTTGCCTTTTTGGTTAAATCATATTCTAACTCTGTATGAAATTCCAGGGTGACATGTTTTTCCTAAGATATGACTCCACTGTCTTCTGATTTACATCAGTTCTTCTGGGAAATCTGTTGCCATTCTTATTTTTTATTTCTCCGGGTAATATAACTTCTCTTATTCTCTTTGACTGACTTTTTACATTTTAATCTCTATTATTCGTTTTCAACAATTGTTTGGTTGATTTTTGAGATAGATTGTGTATTCTAGCTAAGCTCAAACTCCCAGTCCTCCTGCCTCAACCTCCTGAGTGCTAGATTACAGACTGGTACCACCTTAAATATCTGATTATTAATATAATAGAATACTTATTTTATGTGTAAAATTGTGTGCTTCACAAACTTATATGTGCTTCACATGTGTACAGGAGCCTGTGGAGGTCAGAAGAGGCACTGGATTCTGGAACTGGAGTTACAGAGGGCTGTGAGGTACCATGTAGATGTTGGGAATCAAACCTGGGTCCTTTGCAACAGCAAGGAGTGCTCTTAGTGGCTGAACATTCTCCCCTGCCCTGCCATTATGACACTTGTGTGTTTTTAAAGTTCTCTTTAGCTTAAGAGTTGCTGAGTCTCTTGGATTTGCAGGTGTATTGTTTGTTTTTACTTTAAAATCTATGGCAAACAAAAGGAAGGACAGCTAAGCACACCTGCCCTTGGAATTCTCCCACACTCTGGGTCCAGTTCCCAAAGACCCAATCTGCTACCACCCCCTTCCACCCACTGTGTCTCCTCCCAACTCACTAGCATATCTTGCCCTGTGGTGCAGGCCATGCCAGCCAGAAGAACAGGTAGGTGAACTCAGGTGGAGAATCTCTGCTGGACCAGAGACCAGAGCAGCTGCCAGAGCTCCAGACAGGTAGCCCACTCGTGGACCTCCTCCTCTCTTTCAGAGCCTCCTACAGCTAGCTATCCCTAGTCTTCCTCCCATCCTTATCATATGTCCCAGAACCCAGTGGATGGATACTCCCTGCTGGACCAGAGACCCCAACACATTGGCTTTCAGAGTCCAGGAAACAAAGACCAGAAGACGAAAGAGGAAATAGAATTCAAGGAACGAATAACCATTCAACAAAGACAAACTCAAAAATCAGCACTTAGACCTGTAATCACCCAAATCCCAGATGCCTAGACACCAGTTTAAGAACACAACAACAGCCAGGGCAATATGCTACCACCAAATCCCAGCTATCCTACTACAGCAAGCCCTGAAAACTCCAATACAATAGAAACACAAGAAAAAGACCTTAAAGCCAACCTTATGAAGATGATAGAGGTCCTTAAAAGGTAAGTGAATATTTATGGCTAGAAACCGATTATGAGTGAGTACATCCCATGTTCCTCTTTTTGGGTCTGGGATACCTCACTCAGGATAGTGTTTTCTATTTCCATCCATTTGCACGCAAAATTCGAGAAGTCATTGTTTTTTACTGCTGAGTAGTACTCTAATATGTATATATTCCACACTTTCTTCATCCATTCCTCCATTGAAGGGCATCTAGGTTGTTTCCAGGTTTTGGCTATTACAAACAATGCTGCTATGAACATAGTTGAACAGATACTTTTGTCATTTGATGTGGCATCTCTTGGGTATATTCCCAATAGTGTTATTACTGAATAAATCTCCTTTTAAAAAAGCCAAGAAAAAACAAACAGCCAAAACCACAAACTTTCCAAGACCTGAAAATGGAAATAGAAGCAATTAAGAAAACAGAAACTGAGGGAAATCTGGAAATGGAAAATCTAGGTAAACAAACAGGAACCACGGGTATAATCATCAACAGAATACATGAGATGAAAGAGAGACTCTCAGACATTAAAGGTGTGATAGGAGAAATAGAATAATTGGCCAAAGAAAATGTTAAATTTAAAAAATCCCTGACACAAAACATCCAGGAAATGCGGGACACCAAGAAAAGACCAAACCTAAAAATAATAGGAATAGAAAAAGGAAAAGAAAGTCAGTTTAAGGGCACAGAAAAGAATTTCTTTTTAAAAATTTTTAAAAAAGGAAACTATCTTTTTTATTTTACATACCAGTTCCTCCACCTTGCCCCCCAGCTAGGACCCTAAACAATAGAGGAGAGGGTGCCTGCACTGCCTTGCCCTATAGTCAGATTGGTGACTATCTTAAATGCCACCATAGAAACTTCATCCTGCAACTGACAGAAAATATTTTCAACAAAATCATAGAAGTAAATTTCCCTAACCTAAAGAAGGAAATGTCTATTAAGGTATAAGAAGCTTATACAATATCAAATAGACTAGACCATAAAAGTAATTCCCCTCTACACATAATAATAAAAACACTAAATGCACAGAACAAAGAAAAATATTAAAAGTTGCAAAGGAAAAAGAGCAGGTAATGTGTAAAGATAGACCTCATAGTAATATACTCAGTGGACACTCTGAAAGCCAGAAGGACCTGGATAGATGTTGTGCAGACTCTAAGAAACCCCAGATGCCAGACCAGACTACTGTACACAGCAAAACTTTCAATCACCATAGACGGAAAGAATAAGATATTCCATGTTAAATCAGATTCGAACAATATCTATATACAAATTCACTCTTACAGAAGATACTAGAAAAAAAACCTCCAACCCAAAGAGGTTAGCTACACCCATGGATGGAAACACAGGAAATAAATAATCTTACCAACAAAACCAAGAGAAGGGAAACACACACACACACACACACTCACTCACAAACACATACCAACAACAACAACAATAAAATAACAGGAATTAATAATCATTGATCATTATTAGAAAAATAAGTCATTAAAGAAAACTACAAAGTTAAATCAAGATCATATAAACAATTTAAATTGACCTATAACCCATAAGGAATAGAAGCACTCATTAAAAGTCCCCAAACCAAAAGCATCCCAGGGTCAGGCATTTTTAGTGCAGAATTCTACAAGACTTTAAAAGAAGAGGTAATGCCAATGCTCCTCAAATTATCCAACCAAGTAGAAACAAAAGAAGAACATGGCCAAATTCACTTTAGAAAGCCATAGTCTCACCGATACCCAAACCACACAAAGAGTCAACAAAGAAAGAGAATTACAGACCAATTTTCCTCATGAACATTGATGCAAAAATACTCAATTGAATACTCACAAACTGAATATAAGAACACATCAAGAGATCATCCTCCATGATCAAGTAATCATCATCCTAGAGATGCAGGGATGATTCAACAGATAAAAATTTGTCAATGTAATTCACCATATAAACAAACTGAAAGAAAAAAGCACATAATCATCTCATTAGATGCTGAAAAAAAAAGCTCTGGCAAAGTCCAGTATCCCTTCATGATAAAAGTCTTGGAGAAATCAGTGATAAAAGAGGCATACGTAAACATAATATAGTCTATAGCCAACATTAAATTAAATGAAGAGAAACTCAAAACAATTCCACTAAAATCAGGAACAAGACAAGGCTGTCCACTCTCTCCATATTATTCAATATAGTATTTGAAGTTCTAGATAGAGCAATAAGACAACTGAAGAAGATCAAAGGGATACAAATTATGAAGGAAGAAGTCAAAGTATTGTTATTTGCAGATAATATAATAGTATACATAAGCAATCCTCAAAATTCCATCAGGGAACTCCTACAGTTGATAAACACCTTCAGCAAAGTGGCTGGACAAAAGATTAACTAAAAAAATCGGGAGCCCCCCTGTATACAAATGACAAACTGACTGAGAAAAAAATCCAGGAAACAGCACTCTTCCCAACAGCTACAAATAACATAAAATATCTTGGGATAAAACTCTAAGCAAACAAGTGAAAGATTTGTATGACAGCAACTTAAGTCTTTCAAGAAAGAAATGGAAGAAGATAATAGAAGATGGAAAGATCTCTGATGTGGGATACCCCTATGTATGCTGCAAATATGTTTTTATTACTATTGGTTAATAAAGAAGCTGATTTGGCCTATGACAGGGCAGAATATAGCTAGGTGGGAAATCCAAGCAGAGACAGGGAGAAAGAAGGCAGAGTCAGAGAGACTTCTGTAGTCACCAGAGAAGCAAGATGTGAGGTAACAAGCGATGAACCTCATGGTAAAATATAGCATAATAGAAATGGGTTTAATTTTAATTGTAAGAGCTAGTTGTTAATAAGCCTGAGCTAATAGACCAAATAGTTTGTAATTAATATTAAGCCTTGAGTGGTTATTAGGGAACTAGCAGACAGGAGAGAAACCTCCAGTAACAGATCTCCCATGACCATGGATTGGTAGGATTACTATAGTAAAAACGGCCATCTTACCAAAATCAGTTTACTGATCCAACTCAATGTATTAGAATAAAAAATCTAATGCAATTCTTTACAGACCTTGAAAGAAGAATGCGCAATTTCATATGGAAAAACAAAAAATCTAGGATAGCTTAAACAATCTAGTATAATAAAAGAACTTCTGGAGGTATCACTATCCCTGAATTCAAACTATACTACAGAGTTATAGTAAAACAAACCAAAAAACAAAAAACAAAAAACACATGGTACTAGTAAACAAACAGACACCTTGATCAATAGAATGGAATCAAAGACCCAGATATAACTCCAAATACCTATAAACATTTGATTTTTGATAAGGAAGCCAGAAATATACAATAAAAAAAGAAAGTATCTTCAACAAATGGTACTGGTCTAATAGGATGTCTGTATGTAGATGAATACAAAAAGATCCATACCCATCATCCTGTATAAATCTCAAGTCCAAGTGGATCAAAGGCCTCAGCACAAAACCAGACACATGGAACCTGATAGAAGAGAAAGTGGGGAATAGTCTTGAACTATCTACATAGGAGACAACTTCCTGGACAGAACACTGAAAGCACAGACTCTAGGATTGACAATTAATAAATGGGACCTCACAAAACTAAAAAGCGTCTGTAAGAAGAAGGACATCATCAATAGGACAAAACAGCAGCCTATAGAATGGGAAAATATGTTCACCAACTCAACATCTGATAGAGGGCCAATATCCACAATATATAAAAAACTCAAGAAACTAGATATCAACAAACCAAATAATTTAATTAATTAATGGAGTACAGATCCAAACATAAAATTCTCAACAGAAGATTCCCAAATGGCTGAGAAATGCTTAAAGAAATATTCAATATCCTTAGTCATTAGGAAAATGCAAATCAAAACAATTTTGAGATTCCATCTTACATCTGTCAGAATGGGTAAGATTAAAAACACAAGTGACAGCTCCTGCTGGTGAGGATGTGGAGCAAGGGAAACACTCCTCCATTGCTGGTGGGAGTGCAACTTTTGGAAATCAATATTGTGGTTCTCAGAAGACTGGGACTCCATCTACCTCGAGACCCAACTCTTAGGCAAATACCCAAAGGACATGATGACTTACCACAAGGACACTTGTTCAACCCTGTTCATAATGTGGCTTTATTCACAATAGTCAGGAACTAGAAACAACCTAGATACCCATTAAAGGAAGAATGGATAAAGAAAGTGTGGTACATTTACACAATAGAGTACTACTCAGCTGTTAAAACAATGACATCATGAAATCTGAAGACAAATAGATGAAACTAGAAAAAAATCATCTCAAGTGAGGTAACCCACACCCAGAAAGACAAACATGGTGTTCACTCACTTATGAGTGGATATTAACAGTTAAGTAAAGGATAATCATGTTACAATCCACAGACCCAGAGAAGTTAAATAATATGGAGGGCACAAGATTAAGGGAACAAACACAGGGTTCTCTCTGGAATGAAGAAATAGAATAGATTTTGTGGGTGGACTGGGGGTGGGTGGGAATGGGAACAGGAGGGATCAGGTGGGGGTGGAGGATGGAAGGAGAGGGTACTGGGGAAAGGACTGCAATTGGGCGAGGGCTTTTGGGGGGGTGATATGAAAACCTAGTGCATTGAAAACTCCCTGGAATTTATGAGGGTGACCTTAATGTGACTCCTAGCAATGGGGGATCCAGAGCCTGAGCTGGTCATCTTCTGTGACCAGGCAAGGCTTCCAGTGTTGGGAATGAGACATCAACCCCTTCCTGCAAGACATGCTGGGTAAAAATGATACAGAATTTGTGGGAGTGGTCAACCAATGACACCACCAGAGTGAGCCCATACCTGACACTTCCTGGATGGCCAGGAACCAGAGGATGGATAGCCCAGAGACCTAGGATAGAACCAAACAAGACTGGCCAAAGGGAAAAAGACAATGAAATTATTGCTAATGATATTCTGTTGTACTCAGAGGATGAGGATCAATGCCTAGCCCATTGGTCGTCAGAGAGGCTTCATCCAGTAACTAATGGAAGGAGATGCAGAGACCCACAACTAAACATTAGGCAGATCTTGGGGAACCCCACTGAAGAGGGAGAGGAAAAATTGTAGTTGCCATAGGGGTGGAGGACACCATAAGAGTAAAACCCATAGAACCAACTAAGCAGGTCTCATAGGTGCTCACAGAGACGGATGCAGAAATCAGGGAGCCTGTATGGGTCTGAGCTAGGTCCTCTGCAGATATGTTATGGTTGTTTAGCTTGGTGTTTTTGTAGGACTCCTAATAATGGAAGTGGGGGTTGTCTCTGACTCTTTTGTCTACTCTTGGGACCTTTTCCTCCTACTGGGTTCCCTTATCCAGCCTTGACATGAGTGTATGTGTCTATTTTTGTTGTAACTTGTTACGCTGTGTTTGGTTGATACTTCTGGGCGGCCTGCTCTTTTCTTGAAGGGAAATGGAGGAGTGGATATCTGGGAGAGGGGAGGTAGAGTGGGGACTGGGAGGGATGGAGCAGGGGAAACTACAGTCTGGATGTTATGTATGAGAGAAGAACACGTTTTTAGGAAAATGAAGTTTTCCTATAACTTGTTCCTTGGACATTTATCAGGGGGAGATTTCCTTGTGGTGGGGTTACAAGGAAATGCACTCAGAACTTCCTGTTGATATTCTTGCAGTCAAAATGGCCTCTCAGAGTTGTCTCATATTCAACTGAGGGTGCTAAGCCTCAAGCTGGATAGTCACTAGGTGTAGGCCGCCCTCAGGGAGGTGGTATGCCTCAGGTCAGGACGCTCCCTTGAAGCAAGAGCTCTAAATTTTCCTCAGTTAGCATTCTTGGCAGTTGGGGCTCACACGTGTCTCACTCCGAAACAAAAAATGTAGGTAAAACATCGCAGCACCCTCTGCAGAAGTGCCTTCTTCAAATGCATCACGAGCTCACCATCACTTCAGCCAGATGAGGTATACCCTGCTTACTTTCTGCAGCAGACGTGGCTTCTACCACTCTTTTTTGGTTCTTTCATCATCGATGGTCTTAGACTGCTACTCACCTGTTTCATGTATATGAGTTCCTAAACTTCTAGAAAGCATATTCTGGTTTTACCACTTTGTAGCTCCCGAAGTGAATATCCGAGTATTGTACCCATTTCTGAGTGGAGTAATAAACCCCCAATGAATGGTTTGGACCACCTCATTCAAACCCTTCACGTTAGCTGGGTAAACCAGGATGGAAAGAGGTGATACAAGTAGCTCTGATCTTATCCGACGCTAGAACCCAGGTCTCTCCCACTATAACTCAGGTCTCTTTCCATTGTGCCTGGCTCACAGTGAGTCATATGTCATCAGCACTTAAATATGATGAGTATTTATTTTTATGCCACCAAACAACAATAGCTCCAAGAGACTTTATATAAACATAAATGATATTGAATAGATGTTTTAAAGGAATATATGATTTGAAGACCCAAAGATCCACTCATACAATAAAGCCTAAGCAATATAATATATATTTGTAAGCATTTAACTGCTCAACTTTACACATTTTAAATGCTTAAATGCACAGAAAGAATATAATGATATCATCTATAGACACATGTTATCACTTTGGGTTGTGGAATTAATAGTATTTTTTTCTCAATCACATTTAAAAGTTTGTCAATAATAAACAGATTAATTGTGCCATTTTCAATGAAGTTAAAGCATATAGAGTTCAATGAGCCATCTCAAGATGGTATTTTTCTTCAGCACACTTGAGACAAGTTGCTTACTACCTCTGCAGCTAGTCAGATCCATCTTTGGACATTACTGCCTTGTAGGCTGTTCTTGCGGTTGATCTAGAATCTATTTCTGTGGCATTCAGCTTGTGAGTCTATTTTGTCTTTATGACCATTGATTGGAAGTTTTATCTTAATTCTATATGAAAGGCCTTGAAACATAAAGACAGTCAGCTCATTCTCCTTTCAGCCATACATCTCCCATCCTTTCTTTTTCCAGTTTTAAAATATTGGAGAATGGCCTTAGTCGATGGGAATCATCTTGAATCACATCTGAATGTGTCTCAGGGAGCTTCAGCCAGAGAGTGACTGTTATTAGGTAGTTTGGGAGCACAAATCACTGGGACATTTTCTCATTGAGTATCAATCAGATGCTCAAGATATGCTATGATGTGGTCTGAAGATTCAGGAATGTATGTTAAGATGTTTCCCCGGGGAGTCACAGTCTGGAGGAGACAGGTTTATGACAGATGATGACCATGCAGCTTAATGGAGATGTGAAATGGAATTCTAAGTCGTGACTAATGCTTCTTGGTGAAATGAAGAAACTACAAAAGAGATGACGTTAGATCTGTGTTTGAAGGGAGAGGACCAGTTTGCTTTGATCCAGTATATGTAGAGACTTGTGGATACTCCCAGCATTCCCCAGGAGACTGTTGTCCCTCTCAGTATAGTGACAAGCTCCTTGGAGGGTCCAGTGACTATTTCACTTCTTAGTATAGGAGTGAAGATGGAAAGGAAACATGGCAAGAGCATGAAGCCACAGGAGGATGCTACAATCTAATAGAGGTTCTTTAGACATTTCTCTATCCTTGCTCTCAATCTCAGCAGAGTTTTCTTTAAAGAAGTTGAAGGACTAGATTCAGACTTTACAGTAGCACTTGGTAAATCAAGTTTATGTCAGCATATTCTTCAGCCAGACACTCTGAACTACACATGCTAATCATTTTTTCCTCGTGCTACCTTATTCTTAGCAAATCTACCCATTTACATTCTGAAAGGTACTCTAATTATTGTGAGTCTATCTCTGTGTGATTTAATTGTATTGATAGAAACATCTGGCCTAGCTGACCCAATAAACAGCTCCGATTAGTGAGGCTGGGATGGGAACACGGTGACAACTTCATCGCAAAGTTCTATCAACTGTGTGGGGAGGTCGCCAGCTTTCATGATGCTCCTTGCGAAATCAGGTGGCACACACTCATGATCCTAGCATTTGGGAATCTGAGGCAGGAGATTGCCCATGGATTTTAAGGCGGCTGAGGCTACCCAATGAGTTTCAGCATCATCTTGAGCCATATACATAGGCAGACCTTATTTCAAAACAACAGTAACAACGACATCAGAAAAGCACGATCATGAAGCATAGTAACTGGTATTGGGAAAGAGAAATAGAACAGTGATAACAGAAAATATAAAATACATGCATTTGAGGTGGAAGAAAATAGACAAAAAAGACCATATTAACTACCTATTTCTGTAAGACTCATTATAATTTAAGAATAATTTTATTCTTTTTCTACAATATATTATATATAAATAGTACAAATAAATATAAATCTATTTATATGATATATATTTTATAAAAATAGTTTATGAGATCCCTCTGGTCCTTAAAATAAATTCCATTTTATTCCAGTCAGCTTGAGTGCACATCTCCAAAGCCTCTCTAGGATGTGTCATTTGCCCAGTTGACCTTACCTCCTTCCATTCTCTGTGATGACCAGCAGAAGTAGACTGAACTTCTAGCTCCATCTCTAGGTCTTGTCCTGACTCAGAAGCAAGAGGCCCCTTTCAGAGAAAAGCTAGCTTCTGCGTGGATTGTATTTGGCTGATAATGATTCATGATGCTGGTTTGGTTGGATCCTTGATGTTCCCGCCTACTTCCTGCTCCTTTCCAATCTGTCCGCTCTCACAATAGGTAGGGACTCTGGGCAGCTGGCACGATAGACTCACTGTGACTCTGCAGATTGTAGCCGTGTCTCTCTGTTCCAGTGGCTGTAGCCTGAGGGAGCTGTTGATTTCCTCAGCCAGACCACGGTGTCTGAGGAATCAGAGTAGTCACCTACACAGTAGGACAGAAAGAAAAATATTCTCAGCCTCCTGAGTTACATCTAACTTTATTTCTCCCCAGCCCAGGCGGTTTCAATTAATTTGTGAGCATTTATTGACCAACTACTGCACATGGCCTCTCCTTTCTTCTCCTTTATTCTCTACAATTCCCATCCCTCAGTTGATATTCTGAGAACCTTTTTGTCTTCCCCAACACTCCCTTGGGCTAATGACTCATATCTCTATTTTACTGCTGAACTTTCCCAAAGAGCCACCCACCGTTGCTGTCTTGCTTAACCTTTCGTAATCCTTATTGCGGCTCCATCTATCTTCGGCTTCCCCCGTGATACAGTTTGCTTCTCCCGTTCCCTGCACCGTCACAATAAATATCTCTCTTTCTAAGTAACTAGAAGTGACTTTCTGTTCCTTGTAATTAAACAATCTCTAAGACATCCTCATTTCCCCAGCTCACCTCTCTGACCCCTTCAAGAGATTAGTATAATCTGATTTATTTGAGTGTTTTCTCCATGTGTCCAAGAAATGAGGCTTCTTGAAGCCTAAGAGGACTCCGGGCCACTCAGCTCTGCCTTGACACCATCCTATAGGTGCTGCTGGTGAAGTGGATTGGAGAATGTACCATGGGATCAAGCCTACCGAGGATCTCTCTGCAGCTACTGTCAAGCTTGGGTGGACAGAGGCTCTGTTATTGTTCCTTCAGATAAAAAGTAGAAGAGAGGATGGTTAATGGCCTGGAATCTGACCAGTGAGATGGGCTTTTGAGCCACTCCCTGTTGGTATCTTGAAGAAGAAAAGATGGGATTGGAGAACTGAATTCCCATAGTGGGATCATTATGTCGGCTTTCTTCTGTGGTTTGGAGACAATAGATACGTAAAGTACAAGAACACAGTCTGAAGTAAGCCTGATGCTCACTACCTTCTGACTGTAGCCCAGGTTTAGTATAGACAAGAGGATATGCTTAGCCATCTTTGTTTTTTTTATTTTTTATTTTTTTGTCTTTTTGCGATAGGGTCTCATATAGTTCAGACTGACCTTGAACCCATTATGTTGTTGAAGATGACGTCTAATTCCTTGATCGATTAACTAGGCATATAATTTTGTCATTCTTTTTTTTTTTTGCTCATAAAAATTCAGTGATCCGAGAACCAGAGACAAAAACGTTAATCCGGGGAGAGGTGGCTAAGCAGTTAAGAACATGTTTTGCTTCTGCAGACAACCCAGGTTTGGTTCCCAGGACCCACAGGTGGCTGCTCACAAGCACATTTAACTGCAAGCCCAGGGGATCTGAAACTGGTGTCTGGCCTCCGCAGCCATCTGTATTCGCATGCGCATGCCCCAACAGAGACAAGCACGTGTGTATTTAATTGAAAATAAAAATAAGTATCTTTAAATGTTAATCTGTAAAGTGTGATCCCCAGAGCAACTTTTGGAGTTTGTCGTCTCAGTGATGGCCATGAGGTTGGAACACAACAGATCTGTGATTGCCACAGGGCATTTGTGAGCCATCTGAACAATGCAAAAGGGGGTGGGGGCTTGGAGCTGCTGGGTTGATATAGGAAGTGCCAATCCAGCCAGCTGCTATCAAGTGGAAAGGAGGAGGAGTGGCTGAATCCTGCTCTGTTCGAAGTAGAGGAACCCTTTAGCCGTCTTTCAGCTTAAACCTCAGCTGTAGAATAAGGAAACGGGTTCACCTGGGGAGGTTCATTGGACTAAAGATTCAGAGTCTGTCAAAGGCTAGGCCTGGACCCCTGGTCCCCAATCATCAATGTCCTAAAATTCCTGCCTAGAATCCTTACACCCAGTCTGAGAGCCCCTGCTGCTTTCTGATGATGTGGTCCAGAGTGTCCAGTTCACGGTAGTCCAGCCGACCGTGGGCCACAGCTTCGAGTGTGCCTCCCAACCTTCATTTGCAGATGTGTTTCCCTTCTCCTTCCTGCTGGGACCCTCCTTGGTCAGTGCCTGGACCTGGTGGTTATTTTCCTTTGTTCCCCAAATAGCAAAAATTCCATCATCTACTGCTTTTCTTGGTCTTTATGGTTTATTCTCATCCTGACCTAGTTCCT
This sequence comes from Chionomys nivalis, assembly GCF_950005125.1. NCBI lineage: Eukaryota > Metazoa > Chordata > Mammalia > Rodentia > Cricetidae > Chionomys > Chionomys nivalis. Next base: position 19,648,860 of record NC_080103.1, read on the forward strand.
CTAATCTCTTTGCTATGCCTCTCTGCCTTTCTCATCTGCCCTTCACACCCCTGAGAGCTCCTACTTTCCTGGTGGGTCCCTCTTCCTCAAGTGCAGTCTCTGTCTTCCCAAAAGGACCTTAAACTTGTCCTGGAACCCAGTTTCTCTGGCTGTCTGGCAATGTCTAAGCACACTAACTTGTCCTAGAACACAGATTCTCTGACTTTCTGACTTTTCTAGACACCTTTCTCACAATAATGCTTTAAACTACATTAAGTACAATGTATAGAATGAAAAAGAAAATATGTTGTTTTGAAAAGCAAATTTGTGCTATAGCAATATATGTGATTTTTTTTTTTTTGAGACAAGGTCTTGATATGTAACTTAGACTGGCTTTGAACTTGCAATCCTCCTGCCTCCACTTCCTCAGTGCTGGAATTATGGACATGCACCACTCTGCCAGGCCAACGTATGTGCTTTTAAATCAGTGCGCTAAGTAGCAAGACCTATCAGAAAATCTAATGACTTCTCCAGTGCTGAAGTAGTGTTTAGCACTAACGCTCTTAGAAGACACTTGTGACAGTTTCAATGTGGCATGAAAATGCCTGTAATTTCTATGATCGACAGAAGCCCCAGTCTGTAGTTTGTTGTCTACATGCCTGTGAAAGGAGCACTACTCTGTAGTGACAAGATGTGAGGTTTTCCCGTGTTTAGTTAATGAACCCTCTGAGTTTCAGGCACAGACTGTGAACCACTGTAGCCTCTAGGTAAAGGAATCCTGTTTTACGTGACCCCCTGACTTGAAATACTGGAGCTATGGAGCATTATCTAAATGGATGTCTCCAGACAGGGGCATCCATTTGGATATCTCACAGGCATCTGTGAAATTTAACCTGTCCAAAGATGAATTTCTGCTCTTATCCTCCAAGACAACTCCTCATTTTTCTCATCTTAATGAATATCATCTCAGTCATTTAAGCATCAAAGCCCAACGCCTGGAATTCATTCTGTATATGTCCTTCTTCTTTATCTTTGCCTCTAATTTAACAGTCATTACATTGGGATTTAATCCCACAAACATTTACTCAGCACCTGTCGTAAGCCAAGTACTGTGGAGATACTTTGGAAAGCAAGTCCTTGCTCTAATCACAAGACACTGGCTGTGAATAAGAAAAGACAGACAGCAAATTAGGTAACTATAAGTGCTTAGGGGTGTAAAGAATATCATCCCTCCAGTACCAGCTCCTTCTCCGTTGTCACTTACCTTGTAGTCTAAAGCGCCCTGACCCTTGCCTGAAACAGTCTAACTAGAGTCTTCAGTCAGGCTTCTTTTACTCCAAGCCTTCCCTCCCATTCCCTTTGCCACCACCCAAGTCTACTAGCTTTGCAGTTTCTTGAGACATCAGCTTCATATCTTGGGTTCTCGTCTGCTGCTGGGTCTTGACTTCCTCTCACCCATAAGGCCCTAAGCTAGTTAACCTCCACTGGAAATGCTATCTCCTTAGAGAATCCTCTCCTGATCACTCAATCTAGATTGTTCTTCCTCACTGCCCCCACCCCCGCAGCTTCTCTTCCTTTATACATTAAGCTACTTGTGGTAATTGTTACTTAATGTAAGACTGAAGTGCCCACTTAACATGCGTGTCTCCTATTACACTCAAGTTCCAGGAAGGCAGGGAGGGACCTTGTCTTTCTTGTGCACCAGCACTGCACAGTTCCCAGCGTATTGTTACTCAGAACAAACGCGTAGCCGTTGAATGAGTTAGGAGCGATTGCACCTTTGATTTCTGACATCTGCCCCCAGCCTCATCATGTATTCCAGGCTCATACTTCCCCTTCCACGCACGTGCATATTAAAGCTCCATCTATATGGAAGTAGTTCCCAACCTAATCAGAGACAGTTACTCTCAAATTCATTTATCCATTCATCCATTCGTTCTTTTAACCATTATTTATTGGGCCTGTTCTAATTACGAGGCACAGTGCCAGACTAGCTAAGATTAAAAGATAGATGCAAGGCACGGTTCTTGTCCTCGAGACATTTACAACCTCGAGGGAGATTTAGGAAGCCGTCATATAATTATAGCGGGGCAGTAGGTGCCGCGTGCCACGTTCAGCGTGACTACTGATAACAAGTGCAGAGGAGGTAAAAATGGCACATCCTGGGGATTTTAGAAGTTTTCATCGTGAAGATGGTGTCTGGACTGGCTCTTGCGAAGTGAATGGGCTTAGACAGCCAGAGGTAGTGGAGGAGAAATTCTAGAAACACTGAAGAAACAGTGAGGTCCAGTGTAAGGGGTGTAGAGAGGCCCATGAGTGGCCTGTGGGTAGGGAGTTACTGAAGTCAGGGATGGTGTCTATGGTGGCACTTCTGTGCTTATTGAATACTTGCAAAGGTGTCAAAAAACTTGTTTAGAAGACAAATACAGAATGAGAAGTACTGGAAAGACTTGGCTACCCGTGCAATTTTAACTTAGGCTTTCCTAACTCTATGATGAGGTAATTAAGTAGCTGAATGAAATGTAGGAGCTGAAGATCTGGACAGGGCTGGCTCTTGGCATGGTCTGGGAAATATGGGGAAATTCGTGTCAGAAGTGACCATTTCTTTGTCTTCAACTGGGATGCTGACTTACAGCTATGTTAGGGGTTGACGCGGAGCTCTGATGGTCCTTCTCATGTTCTGGCTAAGAGGCAGCCACTCTAGAGCAAGTATTTGTCTAGGCTTGCATTACCGAAGATCTCAGCGTGGGTAGCTCACACAACAGGTTTATTTTTGTAGGTTCTAGTGGCTTAGAGCCTGAGATAGCAGTGTTCGCTGAGTTATTCCTGACTGGGGGCTCTTCTCCTGACTTTCAGACAGTGGCCTTCTCACTGTGTGTTTTCCTGGTCTTTTCTTCGTGTGTTCACATGGACAGAGAGATGGAAGCCGTGCATCCCATTGGCCGAGGATCCCGGCATTTTGTCCTCATCACACTGTCACTGCCTAAAAGCCTGGTTTCCGGTACAGCCATATTGGTGATTGGGGATTCAACGTAAGAATTTAGGCGATACAACTCAGCCTCTGGATCCTTAAAAACCAAAGACCATGTAGTCTTCTGATTCAGGAATTTCCAAGCAGTGTCTCGAGGGGCACAAGACATCTCAGACAGCATTGTGGGGATGTGACCCAAAAGGAGAAGTACCTGTACTGGCATCAGTAAATGGCCACTGAAGGAATCATTATACAGTTAAAAATACATATATTTGCAAACCCTGATCTAATTTGATGACTTCATTATTCCAAGGAGAGGAATAATTTTGAAATTCAGAAAGACAGAGAGACCTGCCCAAAAAGCAAGATGGGCAACTTCTAAGAACCGATGAGCTGAACTGTGGTCCTGTGTGCAGACTGCTGGACCAGTGTTTTGTCCAGTGTTCCCCTGAGACTCCTCCATGTTTAAGAAGAGGAACTCTTGCCTGGCCCTGTGGGCAAGTCTGACAAGGGATCCTCCTGGCGCATAGGTTGCCTGCTGAAGAACTTGTCTATAAAACAGTTAATGGTCTGGGGTCACGCAGCATGGATGTTTTTATCTGTCCTTCCTTCCTCACCCTGTTCACATTTTCAGGCTGCATAACGAGCTGGCGGGAGTTATGGACTATTAAATAATGTAGGTGTTTTTCCTAAATAACTGTTTCCTCAGCACCTAAGTGTTTTCTAATGTGTTCTCTGTCAGCCACCCAGAGGAATCGGAGGTAAATGGTTTTCTCTCTGGAGATGGCGAGAGAGATCCGTGCCACCTAAGGTTAGGTTGATGAGCTGAGGATTTTCAAATGAGCTCTGGTCTTCCAAGAAGGAAAGGCACGTGATCAACAGGATGAGCAGGTTGGAACAAAGGAGGGCTCTGGCTGCTGTTTCAAAAATCCGTAGACTCGGCCCTGCTTCTATTCTACAAACTAAAATATATAGTCATATTTTTTCATCATTGTCTCCTTTGGTGTTATTCTCAATACACCTTATCTCTCCTTCAGAACACTTAACCCAGGCATAATTATACAGTTATGTGCTTGATGCCTGCCTCTCCAGCTTCTAAGCTCTACTTAAAGGCTGCTAAATATCAGTGTGCTGTGAGTGCCTGGTCTATCCCTGGCATGTGAAAGACTCCCAGTGAGTAAATGATGGTTTGTTCCCACCAATATGTAAGCTCTGTTCTTTCCTTTTTTTATTTTTACTTTTTGGAAAAATTATCCGTGTCTTCATTTTGCATTCAATTACCTTGCTAGCTGTGAATTTATAACCTAGAGCCAAGAAGTGAAAGGCTGTGAGGAATGAGGTTAGTCTACAACTGGCCAATAAAAGATCAAACCCTGGAATGGAACCTTCTATGAGAAGTTCATATATTTCATTTCGTCACACATTTATTGATTATCATCCTACCCATACTGTAGAGACACCAGGACACACCATGAATAAGAAGATGCTCTCTGTGATCGTCAAGCAGATGGAAGAAATGTAGGCAAAGTTGTTGAAAGAAAAAGCAGGGTGAAGAGCTTGCAGTGAGAAAGTTAGATATTAGCTGGCTTGGAGGTCACTGAGATGGACCCTTCCCTCAAAATCAGACGCTAGTAAAATCAAGAAGAGAAATTTCAGCATTCCAGTTACTGGATGAAGGAAAGGGATCTGTTTTGTCTCGATCTAGGTAGAGATATGCCATTCTGAACCACCTAAGAGATTGTTAATAGGTAAACCTTATAAGATCATGAGCTAGCCATTAAAGAGCATACCATTGTCCTCTTCCATAAGAGTCAACTCAAATGAAATCATCAATCACCTGGATAGGTAAACATTCCTCAGAAGAGCTGCCGTTCTAGAGACTTTAGAAATAACAAAAAACCTGCCTAAAATGTGGATTCGTATAATGGTTCCTTTGGCCATAGTCCACACTCACCCCTTGGTGTGCTGTCCTCTACTCTGTAATAGATACTGCCCCATCTTTGATACTAGAGTCTGTATGCCAAATTCAGATTCTTTTGGAAGAGATCACAAGGACTGGAGAGGCAAGGGCCTCTGCACTGGAGGGAACCTCCGGTGAATTGCTGATCATAAGCAGGGCAGGCTATGCTGAGAGGAGACCAGGAAGTCTGTTTTATATCAAAATCTGGCTATGTGAAGCAAAGGCCTTAGGAACAACAAATGTAAGAGTTTCAGAAGGGAAAAGGCAGCTGTGGAAGCACAAAAAGATACAAGAATGGTCAGAGAAGAGTAAGCACGGAGGAGTATGGGTAACGATGAACATGGGTATGAAGGGCTGGGGAAACGACTCGGAGGTTAAGAGTAATTAATGGTCTTCTAGAGGACCCGAGCTCAGTTCCCAGCACCCATGTTAGTTCAGTTCTAGAGCATATGGTACCTTCTTCTGGCCTCTGTAGGCACACACACACACAAGTGCACACACGCATGCACATGCACATACACACATGCATACGCACACACAAAAAACACCATTATAATAAATTTGACTGTCCTTTATTACATGATCAATGAGAAACCAATGGAAGTGTTTTATTTTTGTTTTTTAAAACAGAGGAAAGACCTAATTTGGTTAATGTTTTTAGTAAGATTGATGTATCAGAGAAGGACAAGACAGAACAGAAATGCTGATGGAGTCTGTTATAGTCGTCAAAGGGAGAAGAGCTAGGGCCTTGACCTTGAGTGGTGGCTGTGGGAATAAAGAGAAGTGGATGCTTGAGATTTATTTCAAGGTAGAAATGACAGGTCTCGGTGATGGATTGGATGTAAAGGATGAGGGAGAAGCAGAAATTGAGAATGACTCCACTATGACAAATGGTCCTTTCCTTGGAGTCATGCGTCTTCTCAATTTGCTGCAGACTCCAACCATTCTGTCTTCTATTGCTACACTGCGAAGGCTTTCGTTATTCCTTCCGTGGCCTCACTTAGACACCATATTTAGTATCGTCAGTAATTCAGTAATGTACAATCTGTATGGCTCATATCTTGATCTTCACAGCTCATCGAGCCTCTTTAAATGGTCTGCCACGCGCATGAATTAAACATGGTGGGCAGAGTGCGTGAGAGCCTAAGTGCCAGTTATCTGGGTGCTCTTAGCCAAATGTTCTAACTAGACTCCAATGCAGCTTGTGACTACATAATACTGACAATGCAGGAGCCACTAGCTCCACAGGTGCTTGCAGAAAAGGTGAGGAAAGTAAAATGTCTTAGGGATAGAAGAATCTGGGGAGGTAAAAGGAGAGATAAAATCAGAAACACCGGGGACAGTTTGACCAATCATCTTGACCACCTTCAGATCCTGTGCCGGTGTTTCACTGAACAAGACCGTATGTGTGTGGTGTTATGGATGGAAAGAAAGAGAAAGTTAGAGGAAGCTGGTTGGGGAGACAGGAGACTGCTGATGGAATAATATGACTGCCGTTTATTCGGAAAATGCTGGCGGTGGGAGTTGAAACAGAGTCTCACTATCTAGCCGTGGCTAGATAGTGGGGAACTTGCTTTGTAGACCAGGCTGACCTTGAATTTGTGGAGATTCTCTGATCCTACTGTTGAGATTACAGGCATCGTGGCCCACAAAGGGCATCACTGAATTCTGACTGTCTGTCATGCGCTAAGCTAAGACGTGCAGGAAACAGGTACTGTTGACTCCATTTCCCACAACACCCTGTAAAGGTGATCTCATCATATGGAAAGAAAATGGCGGTTCAATGAGGTTCAAATGACTTGTTTACAAATAGTAATCAGTAGAACAGAGTTTGCGACCCAGATTAGCACGATGGCAAAACCTGCATACTAATTTTACTACACTGTCTTTTTAAAGCTGGGAGGGCCTTGAGGGAAGGCAGAGAAGGTGGTGCAAACAATGAGGGGGTGCTGAAGAGGACAAGTGTACTTGATGCTGGGGAGAAGCTGCTTGACTAAGATGAAGGGAATCTAACCTGAAGGGAAAAGACATATTAGTATACGACATGAGCATGAAGGAGGTGTTAGGAAATGTCTAGAGATGAACATAGTGTGTCAGCAGCCTCCCACTCTATTCCCTGTTGGCTGGAGACTCACAACTTGTGTCTTTATTGCTGTTTTTGCTCCCCGTCATGAAAGTCTTTAACTTGAGATGAGCCAACACCTTTTCTCTGACTCGGACCACGGCCCACCTGGGGACTGGAGGGAAGTGAGTAGCGAAGACTAGATTCCCAAGTAAGTAAGTTCACGACTGATGCAAGAACCCAGGAGAACAGCACAGTGTAACAATGTGCTGAGATTATAACTCGCCACAAGTGCTGCTCATGTTGGGGATTTAGTTTCCCCATTCTCACTCCAGTTGTTCAAAGAAATTCCTCTGGTCTCCTCTCTGCATCCCAGGGGACATCCCAGGGAGAGACAGCTGTATGATTCCAAGGGAGAAGGCTAGAGTGAGCATAGGGCCAGGTCTTCTGTTTATGTCCTGAATTAACCACTCTTTTCTGGGAATAAGTATATTGAGATTCAACTGGATGTCAGTTTACTGACTAGTATATATTAAGGTAGGTTGTTAGTACAATCCATATTAATGCCCTCAGTACTGTTAGATGGCAGAGCTCTATAAGATGTCCCTGGCTTTCCCTCATGATGCTTAGAGATGATTGTTGTATAGAGAAATTGAATGAGGAACTACAGTACTTGAGTACAGGAAACAAATATTTTAGTCTTCTGCTGTTCAAAGAACCCAGTTTGTGACTTTTAGTAATTCTTTGATCACAGGCAAGTGACTTACTGATATAGTGAGTTTCAGTTTCTCATCTACAAAGTGGAAGGTGTTTATTTCTTCCTCCCTCCCCTCCCTCTCTTCTCTCTCTCCCTCCCTCCCTCTCTTCTCTCCCTCCCTCCCTCCCTCTCTTCCCTCCCTCCCTCCCTCCCTCCCTCCCTCCCTCCCTCCCTCCCTCCCTTTCTTCTTTCAATAAATGCTTATTGAATGCCTCTGGGAATTACTTTAGCCTTAGCAACATGAGAAAGCCTCTCTGTGCAGGTACTTGAGCTGATGTGGTTGATAGGAAACTATTGCTGGGTAAAGGTGGGTTGAGAAGCATTGTAGATGGAGGGACAGTACAGAGGCCATGAGGTGGGCATGAGAACCTGTCCTCCACAATCCACAGATGAACTATGATAAACTATTGAGGCAAGACTGGGTCATGATTTTCTTTTGCCCTCAATGTTATAGGCATGACTTTTATTCTGATATAGCTATCTCTATCCTGAAGGAATTTCCTTTATAACCAGGGAGGTAATTTCTGGAATCTAGAAAAGAAGAGAAGATGGACAAGGGGAAGTGAAATGTTAGGTGGTGAGACTTGGAGAGAATACATCATAAGTTAAGTAAGTAATGAGTGCTGCACAAACTTTCCCTGGGGCGATGTGAAAAGCTGCTTCTTACATATAGAGCATGTGTTAGTCAGGGTTCCTCATATATATTTAATAATAATAATATATCATATATATATAGTATTAAATCAACTTATTTCAAAATAGTAATGACAGCAGAATCACACCTAAGACTCTATGAACTCCTTAGTTTCTTGGTCCTTGAGGCTGAATCTTAAAGCTAAGGCTCTATCTATCTATCTATCTATCTATCTATCTATCTATCTATCTATCTATCTGTGTGTGTTTGTGTATGTATGTATATGTACATGTATACACACATATGTATGTATATACATGTACACACAGTAAGAACTTAGTAGTTTCTTAGTCTATGGGGCTGGGTACTTCAGTAATCCCAATCTAGCACCTAAACTCTGAGTTGTTCCAAGAGAGCTATTAGTCTTCAGTCAACAATGGAAACCAAGAAATATTGCTTCTGATCTTAGCAAAGAAATCATCATCATCATCATCATCATCATCATCATCATCAGCAGCAGCAGCAGCAGCAGCAGCAGCAGCAGCAGCAGCAGCAACAGGATGAATTAATTTAGAGACTTGATAGAAAGCCAAAGGTGAATACTCTTTCTTCTGCCAAGCCCTTTTTGTCTGGAGGTTACCAGTAGGTACCATCCACATTTGGAACTGGGTCTTCCCACATTAAGTAGACAATTCTTTTATTGAGGTTCCTTACTTGGGTGATTGTAATGTGTGCCAAGTTGACATTAAACCATCACAGGACACCACCAACAGACTACTGTACTAATTTTTACCTAGGTCTGGCTTGGTGAGCCAATGAGTTTCCTGGGTTTGCCTATAGGAGCGTGAGGGAGGGATTACTTCCAGTAGTGTGGGTAATCCCAAACAGCTTCATCACTAGAGGCTCCCCACTCCCACACCAAAGCTTGTTTAAGGACTTGCCCATAGCTGCATATATGGAGTCCCCTCTCTAGTTAACCTTCCAAACCATATGTATTCTACATCTCCCGAGACCATGTGCAGCGGGGCCAGAATTATACCCAGCTGACAGAGAGGTACGGGAGGGAGTTGCTGAACTCTCAAATGAGTGTTTAATGACCCTCCCAATTTCTCCTATAAGGGAACATCAACAGACCCCAGTTTGACTGTATTTTGTGTGGTCATAAGTGCTTGGATGAGGATGCTAAAGGCTGTTATGCTCAGAGGACAGCATCCCAAGGCAGAAAGTTAGTATGGGAAGTGCTAGGTAAGCCCTCTTGGCCATAGAGGATATACTAAAGCAACCATTGTGGTTCAAGACCACGTGGCCCATAGTGCTACAGCTGCATCACTAGAGTCTCCCCCCTATCTTGGTTAAGGACTTAACCATAGCTGCATATATGGAGTCCCCTCTCCAGCTAACCTTTCAAACCCTGTGTATTCTACATCACCTGAGACCGTATGCAGTGAGGGCAGAATACACACAGTTGTAATTCCAGGCCTTCACTTTCCTCAATTGCTAAATATGCCCCCAGCATGGAACACTTACAACGTAGAAATCATTTAGGCTTCTGTGGAGTCACTGACCCTGGGAAGATCCCTTATGGGGCAGGGCAGATGGTGGATCCAAAAATGTGGTAGGAAGGACAATGAGAAGAAATGGGGGAACTGAAACAACCCAAAGTAGCTAGTTGGCTCTGCTGGTTAGATCTCTGATGGTCATCGGAACTCAAATTCACACCTGTCCTGCCTTCCCCAGAGCACCTGGGACTGTGTGTGAGTTGCTTCATTGTGCTGTTTGTTTCATTCTGCCTCATTTCATCTTGAGTTGGCTTTCTTACTAGAACTGGCATCAGAGATTTTATGAACTATGCATAGTTCTATGACCATAGACTGATAAATGTAAGTGAAACGGAAGACCTTGTGCTCTCTCCCTCTTTCCCTCACCTCACTGGTGACATCTGCATAGGAAGTGAGGTGCCCCTGTATTGCTGACCAATAGGCTATCCTCTGAAGGGATTACCCTTTAATTACACTGGTCCTTCTTTGAAAAAAAGTACTCTACCCGAAGTGGCTTCCCCATCTCGGGAGAAAGCAGGACATCTGCAGTCTTGGCTGTAGTACCAGAGACTTCCTTTGTAGAGAGTCCTCTGAGCAATAAAAACATACTCCTACACACACACACACACACACACACACACACACACACACATACACACACAGAGCAAGGAAGCAGCTGACTGATCCATCTCTGTGGTTACTGCTGCTTTTCAAAGGAGTGGCCTTGTCTCTTGGGGAGCATTGTTGTCTAGGACAGGATGAGGGATGGGTTTAGGATTGTTGCATAGGCTAGTAGCTCTCAGCAGAGAAAACCTCAGTCCACAGATGAGCCAGGGAAGGAGGGAATATTCCTGACATAAATCCTACTAAAAAATGAGCTAACTTTCCTTTGAAACTGTTAAGCTTATTGGTCCTACTGCCTGATTTGAAGTAGATGGACAAAGTGACCTCACTGAGCACTTCCTGACTGCCTAGCCTCGGCATCCTAAGTCTCCTTTATCCAGAGTTGTGTTGCTAATCTAGATTAGGGCCAGAAAACTGTGGTGCTTGGACTGATCTAACTACCAGATCTGTGTGTATGTGTATACTGCCTGTGTATCCGTGTATATCCTTGTGTATCCATATGAAGACCAGAGCAAGATATTGAGGACTTTCCTCTAACATCCTCCAACTTACTGACATGAGACATGAGCATGGTTTCTCCCTGACAAACAGAAGCTAACAGTTTTGGGTTGGGTGGCTAGCCACTAAGCTATCAGGATCCACAGGTCTCTGTCCCCCAGTGTTGGGGTTGTAGCACATGCAACCACACCTGTTTTTTTTTTTTTTTTTTTTTTTTTTTTTTTTTTTGCTGCGGGTTTGTAAAGATTTGAACCCAGGTGTCTCATGCCCTGCAGAGTAAGCACTCCTACCCACTGAGCCTTCCCTAGCCACCACGTTTTTGTCAGTAAAGTTTCCTTGGACCATAACTGTGCCGTTCATGTATACACACACACACACAAACACACAAATGCACAAACGAACACATGCACACACACAGACACACACATGCACACATACACATAAACACACACAGACACACACAAAAACACACGCACGCACACACGCATACATACATATAAACACACACACACTTGCAGGGGCAAATGATTGTGATAGAGACTGTATGGCTCTCAAAGAAGAAAATATTTCCTATTTTTGCTTTTTACAGAAAAACTCCATTGGCCTTTTCCTTGCTGTCAAACCTTGTGTGTCGACACAGGATTTCACAGTAAGGTGGCAGCTGGAGACAGGTGAATAGAAACGGAAAAAGAATGAAGCCCATTTTGGACACCACCAGGTACAGTGGTTAAGCACCTAAGAGTGGAATCAAATGGACCCGGGTTCAAATCTCAGCTCTGTTGCTCAATCACTGTAGGCTTGGGGTCAGCCACATCTCTTCTCTCTTAGTTTCCACATCTGCCTGTGGCCCTGGCAATTGTGTTTACCCCACAGGGTGGTCATGAGGATTAGGCTGATTAACATAAGCGCTGGCTAATGCATGCTAAGTGCTCAGGAGAGGGAATCTGCTGATTTTACTACTAATGCTGTGTATCAGGAGTAGGCTAAGCACTCCATGTGTGTTTTGTCTCAGTTAATCCTTACACGGCTCCAGTGAGGCAGATGCTGTGTTATTACCTCCGCATCACAGGGAGGGGGGCCTCTAGCACTGGTCCTCACTCTGGGGCGTCCTGGGTGGCCTGGAGCAGAGGGAACCCTTAGGAAGGGGAAAGAGAAACACACACTCCAGCCTGGGGAAGAACTGGGTGACTGGGTGACTTCCTTGTGGAAAGTGGGGCAGCAGAGGTGAGAGCCCCAGATCCCCTGAGGGCACTGATAAGGTCTGTTTCAGACTGTGGGATAGAACGGCCTGGGTCCCTCCAGTTCCTGTCACTTTTTATCACTTCCTCAGGTCTCAGACCTGAATGAGGAGTGTCAGGTAGGAAGGGAGGGTAAAACTGAGTGAGGTGGGTGGGGCAGGGGTGATGATGAAGTGGCAGCAGGGGAGGGAGGGCAGAGTGAGGAAGCTGCCAGGTGGTGTCCTGAGACTGCATCATACATATTTTAAGGCAAACTCCAGAAGCTTCATTCAGTTACCCGAGTCTATTGATGTCACTTTGACTGGATCAATATATCTTCCTGGAGAATTCAAAGGAAAGAAATCTATGTGGGGCCCACTCGGCAGGGAGAGCACGTTGGTGCCAGAGTGACAGGTCCGTGAGGAGAGTGTTAAGCACTCACCGACTGCTGTCCTTGTCTCTTTGCTTTTGCAATGGAGCAATGACGGTGGGAAGAGAGCGAGCATGTGCGATGGTATCATATATTCCTACACCCAAGAGCCCAGCATCTATTGAGCTCTTCGGTGTGCCAGGATGCATGCTGGACCATTTCATGGGATAGCATGGCAGTTGGTAGGACTATCTCTGGGTTTGCTCTGGAGTAGGCTTTAGGGAGCTGCAGATGTCAGGAGCAAGGCAGGGCAGGGCAGGCGGTTTAGTTACTTTTCTTATAGCTATGATCAGATACCCTACAAGA